>NC_089531.1:22524788-23124788 GCF_963924715.1 Thunnus thynnus | reverse complement strand
ATCTCATAAGCAGTAACTCTGACCAAAGCCAGCAGTTACAAAAGGCTGCTAAGTTCAACCTGCTGAAGGTATTAGTAAGGGCTTTTCCTTACTAATACCTAAATCCACCGTGGTGGTGAATTGTGATGAAGCAGCCAATTATGCTGCTCCTGGCCTCGTGTGTTAAGTGAAAGATGTGTCTGTGTGAGTGAGAGATGGAGAGAGAGATCGATGAACAAAGCAGGCTCGGTGAATTATTCAGGGAAGTGGTTTTGGATGCCTTGGGGGAAAAGAGAGTTTGCTGTGTGTTTATGTGTGTGTGTGTGTGTGTGTGTGTGTTGGGCATTGAAGCCACTGCCTTGGACTGAGGTCGCACTAAATAAATCAGGAATTTATTGATACTTGAGATCCTGAGGGGGCCATGGGAATTGACTCAAACTTTCTGTTTAAAGAGCCGAGGCCAAAAGACTTCAGAGTTAAAGGCTCCGGAATGGTTTAAATATTTCTGTGGGACTGCTAGTTAATGTCTCTACTGTGTGTATGCACCATCAGATGTGTGATTGTGTGTGTGTGTTTGGACCCCTGTGAGTGAAGATCAAAAGGCAAAGAAGGCCAAAAGGTGAAGGCATGTGTACGGCCTCTTGCATGGTGAGATTCGAGCTCTCATACATGCATAAGTGCTCTGGTTTTGTGTGCTAATGGGCAAAGCCACACACTTATGAAAGGAACATGAGCTCCAAGAGTGTGTCTGTAATGAAGATCCAGCAATAGTGTCGAGCAGATGGTCCTGGTCCATCTATGGAACTGGCTGGACATACTGTCTTTCATTCTCTGTCCTGTCTGTCTCCAACATTGCCTTTCTTTCACTTCAAATAAGCTTTAGACAGCTCAAAGATATGATCCATCACATCTTTGATGCTATGGACTGTACTCCAACCAAATAAAACCCTGTAATTTCAAGCTCAAATGCGACTGTGACCATGTAACACAACAGCAATTCTTTCAAAGACAGCCATATAGGAAACATAGCTACACTTTTTAAACTCCAACCAACATCCATTATAAAGTGCTGTGAGTATTCCTGAAAACGTGAAATACATAGCTATGTGTATCAGATAAATGGTTGAAATGTCGCTCTAAGAAGTGGACAAATTTAATCAAACCTACAGAAACAAGACTATAAGAGTCTACAGCCACACTAATGGCTCACTGAGGCTGCTAACTTCAGGTCAACATGCTCACAAGGAATAATGTTTACCTTGTACACCATCTTAGTTTAGCTTGAAAGCATTCCAACATTCCCTTCTCAGCACTAAATACAAAGTACAGCGGAGGTTGATGGGTATAATTTTGCTGTTGGTCATAAATGAAAGTATTGGACAAATCAATCGATGATTGGAGCTAGATGGAAAATCAGGGATCAATAAAGTTATTACAATTCATCCTGAAGAGAACATAAGTGTAGTTGTACCAAGCTTCATTGAGGGTCCATCCAATAGTTGTAGAGACATTTCACTCAACTGTGGCGCTGCAGGAAAAGTAAGAGGGTCACCAAAGTAATTGAGATTCATTGTCTGTGAACCATGAATGTCTGCATACATTTTTGTGTTCAGGCGGCTCAGCAGCCAGTCCTCAATCCCGCCTGGCTCCAACTCGGATACTCTGATGGCCATAAGCAGCCCAGACCACCCCTGGGGCCCTGGGGCCTTAATGGTCATGCCCAACCATGACTGGATAACTCCAGTTCCTCCTCATTTCATCATGACCAAAAGGGGAACTGAACCTGCACAGCTCACACTGTGAAACATTCATGTTTAAAGAATTTTGTGCCAATTGATGTAGCAGATGTCAAGCTATTTCACTGAATCAGTGAAAACTTTGACCTGCTGGTGGAGCTAAAGTAACAGTTAGAGGATCAATAAAGCCATTAGGAGTCATCCCAAATTCCAAAGCAATCAATTTTATAACTGTTGGGATAGTTTGTTCATTCCAGGATCACTATATCTTGTATAAAAAAATAGACAATATCCCTTTTTATGTAATACATTTGTATATTTGTAAAACTGTTAAATAACATCCAGTTTAATATCGACTTTAATGAACAAATTTAGAGCATTATGTGTGGTGTTGATGAGGGGAAATAATTCTATTTATCTTGTGATAAATAAGATTATCCAAATGCTATTCTAATACGACCAATATCCAGAGGGAGAGATATCACTGACATTTGAAACAGAATTCAATTTAATTTCTTCTAATTAGACTCTTTGGCTGACATAGTGGCATTTTTTGGTTATTGCTCACCCCTTGTTCACCCCGTGGCTAAGAGAAGTTTAATAAGCTGCTCCCATCATATCCCTCATAGCAGAAGAGATAATGGATAATGGATGGTAATAGATTATGACTGTGCCAATGTGGACAGACGGATAAACGCAATGTACTTCACATGCTGACATGCTGAGTTATTCGTGAGCACCATCTGCTGGAGGAGGTTAAATTATGATTTCCTGTCTAGAACTCTTTTCATGATTGCCCCAGTCTTGAATGAGTCATGTTTTTATGTAGAGATAGAAAAATAGGAATTTTATGATACCACACAGAGAGGAAAATTACAAAATTATTGTTTGATGGCTGATTTTTTATTTGGAAAAATCCCTGATTACATGCTCACCCCAATACTTACGTAATCTGTGGTTCTTGGTTACGCGCTACACATAATGATTTCTTTATAAGTCATTACTGACATTTCAGTGACAATGAACAGTATATACAGTGAGCACATGAGACAACATCATTTTTCATGAAAAATAGTTTCAATCAAGATAAGATCTTCAAAATAAATAAGTGTAACAATCGACAGCTCCTTCACACCCTAAATCCAACACATGAAGAACATAAATCATCAATGGTTGAGGCACTATATTGCTTCATTTCACAGATGAAACCAGAAGGAAAATGTCCGAAAGCTTCCGAGCACAACGGCTGATTAGCCACAATCATTCCTCTCATACCTCTCTCTGTCCTCTTTGTGAGCTGTGGCTTCAGCGTATTGATCTTTCATGTTCTGTGGAAGCATCATCATCATCACTTCCCTTTGTAATGGCCAATTAGGAAACTAAACCAAAGCATCTTCAATACTGACATAAAATCTATTCAATGACTTGTTGAAAGGGACTTGTCGGACTCACACCCAATCACTTCAGGAGGGATATAGGAAGGGGTAAGAGAGTGAGAGTAGGGAGGACATACAGTAATTTCACTTATTTGGTGTAAATGTTTAATCGGTTATAAAATGTGGATCTTAATCCAATAACAGAGAGGAAAGGAAGGCATGGTTTAGCGCTACAGTGATACAAATAGCCAACTTGTGTGATGGCAGATTTGATAGAGTGCACCTGTCTGGATGTGTGTAGGATTTATGTGGATGTGTTTCAAAAAGGCAAGAGTGGGAGTACTACATCTAGCCAGCAGAGTCAGTCTCCAAAGCAGGGATCTGAGTGGACAGCAGTGTGAGATATTTGCAGCTTTCACTACATCATTCTTGGATTTCTACCAGACAGAAATCTCAATAGCTCCCTTTTTAAGATATTCTACTTTCCAAAGGGTCAGTTCACCCAAATTACATAAAATAGTTTTTTTGTGCCCAGATTTTAAGATTTTTGTCTCTGATCCCAATGCATTGCTGCAGTTACATTACACTAGAACTAGTGTCCATCCACAGAACAAACAGTTTGTATTTCATTTAAAGAAATAGTTTAACAATTTAGGAAATACACTTTTTCTTGTTCTTTTCGAGAGCTAGATGAGAAGGTTGATACCACTCTAAGACATGAGATTAATATCAATCTTCTCATCTCGGAAAGCATATTTCCCAAAATGTCAAACTTTAATTGGTAGAAAGAATTATAAACTGTTCATGGCATGGTCTGTGGAAAAACAAAGTAAATAGAGCTTTATATCTTGAAAAACAAGTTACTGTTTAAGTTTCTAATTGTAATTTTTAGGCTGTGAGCAATATGAGTCAAATTCCATTCACCCTCATCTCAGAGATATCTAAAAATCTGGGCACATAAAACCACAACTATCTATCTGCATGGCTAGATACCTTTAGTGGTCAGTTAGAAATGTTTTTATTTGTATTTTGGGTGAACAGATCCCTTTAAGTTACTTGCTGCTTTTAATTCAAGCATGAGTCACCACCTAAAAGCACTGGAGAGTGGATCGTGTCAGTGTCGTACCACAGTAGTGATTAGAAACTGTTCAGTAGTGCCACGTTGTTGTTATAGAGTATGAACAGTGTCAGTCAGTGTTTGGGCTCCAGGTGACTGCTCAACAGCCAGTCCTTGGCCCTGCCTGGCTCCTATGTGGATACCCTGATGGACAGAAGCAGTCCAGACTACTCCGGGGGCCCTGGAGCCTTCATGGCCATGCTGGCTCCAACCATGGCTGGATAACTCCGGTTCCTTCTTATTCCATCGGGCCCAAAAGGAGAGCCCGATCTGCGCAGCCCGCCCAGAGGCCCCAGGATGGGGCTGGGACTCACTGCTCTGCCCCCTTGAGCTCCAGCCACACCCAGCCGCTTCACCTTATCCAGCAGGTTGAGGTTGTGAACGGTCACGCTAACGTCCGTCTGGCTTTCGCAGTCCCTCCCTCTCTGCCTGCCCCTCATCCCTCCCGTCACTTCTTTCAGAATGGAACGGGCCGGTTTGGAAGCCAGGAAGTTGTCATAGGAGGGGCTCTTGAAGTCGAAGCCCACGGATATTGGCACAGCTGAAGCTCCCCGTCCTGTGGGGGAGTTTGGAGGAGTAGAGGGGCGCAGGGGGTCAGGGTTGGGGGCTCTGTTGGGAGTGATGGACGTGCTGAATAAAACCCCTTCGCTGCTCTTTCCGTGCTCCAGGCCCTGACTCTGGTGATACATTGCTGCTGAGATCCCTCTCTCCTGGAGAAGGCGCACTAACCCCAGGGATGTGCTGGTGGTACGTGTTGCATCTCTGCAGAAACATGGGAAACAAATGAGAGTCAACAACATACTAACTGGTAACTCCGTAAAATAATATTCCTCTAAAAAAAATCTTGAGTCTAAAAAGTTTACTTGATCCTAGCTGTGCAAGCTGATCTTTTGCCATATTTTAAATGGTCAGCACCTTTTTGTAAATAACCTCTGAAGAACTTGAGACTTTGTAGAAGCAAGTAAACAGATTTTTTCCACAGTAGTAAGAAGAAGAAATATTTTTAGATATCTGCAGAAGATTAAGTTGTTTCCTGGTGGATTTGGAGCCTTGCCTGAGGTTAGTTGAGGATTCAGAGGGCCTGAGACTGAGTCTGCGGGGCGTGCAGGGTGTAGCAGCAGGAGTACCCAACAGAGTGCTGGTCATCACACAGGAGGACGACGCTGGGACTGGGTTTAGACTGGAAAGAAAGTGAATGAGAGGCAAGAATAAAGAGACTTAGAAACATTGAAAAAAATGCTACTTCTTGCTGATTTCAACAACTTAAATTGTTCTTTCATGATATTGCATTATAATAGTGCGAAACTGGAATGTATTGTGCAATAGGGATGTTGTTTCTTCCAACCATAAGCACATGCATGTATTATTTAGCACCCTCCGAGTATCTAGCAGACAATATTGACTAAATGTTGTTGCTTGGACAAAATCCCAGCTCAACAACAGCTGTTTTGGTCTTATTCGTCCTCTGGGATTTAGTCAAATTCAGACTGAGTGAGCACTGCAGGCTTCTCAAAGCCAAACAAATCTGAACAACATAAACACATTTAGCTGCATCATATGTCTGAATTGCATTAATGTTTATATGTGAATTTTCAGTGTCATTGCAATATATGAAAAGTAATAAAAGATGCTTTTTTAAAAGCAAATTCAAAAGAGAAGAAAATGTTCATCCTCAGGGAAAACATCTGAGAGTTAAACATCATTTTGTCTTTTTTTTTTTTGTTTCATAATAGGTCCCATGTTTTTAAATGGCTGCTCTGAGCAGAAAAAAAAACTTTGGAATAGTTTAATAAGACATAATTGTGGAAGATCAAAGAGAAAACTTCAAGAAACTCAGACATTTTTAAGGCACACCATGTTGCCTACCTTGGTGTGACCCGCGTCTGCTCATCAGTTGGATGGAGGATCCGACAGGTAGTGAAGGTGTAAGTAGAGCTGGTGTGAGCCATGCATTTACCTGGGTAGTATGCAGCTGCAACACACACACACACACACACACACAAAACAGGTCATTAAAGAAGCCATGATACATTGTAGGTGTTTCAAACAGTTTTAACAGTATGAAGGTTTACATATATGTATGTACAAATGTACAATATGTCCTCACCCAGGGCGTCAGTGTTGCTGAGATGTGGCGATGGGGATGGAGAGGGAGGAGAAGGTGGAGCGAGGCTGGGCGGTGGCTGACCGAGGTTGGTGCTGCCTGTGCTGGAGGTGGAGGGCACGGCCGGGGAAGCGGAGGCCGTGGAGGTGGGCAGATTCTGGAAGTACTGCTCCCCTGGTTCATCTTCTTCAAAGCCGCCCCATGGATACACCTGCAGACAACGCAGCAGAGAGATGAGTCCACAGAATTATACATGCACACTGTACAAGTGTTACTAGTGTCACACTAATATTACTACAAGTAATATTAACAGTTATTAGGAGTAGGGTAAGGGTTATTTTGCAAGTAACAAGTCAAGTCATACCATATAAACACACACAAGGTGTTAATTATCACTTGCCTCCAAATATCAATATAAAGTTGAGTTATCCCAAACCTATCCATACAAATTTCCTGAATCTTCTCTTCAGTACGTATTTTATTTATCACTGTCCTCTCCAACTGAACTAATTGAAATGGGAAATAGCAGATAAGATGAAGCAAGATGGACTGCTAATTTGATATTATCAAGGAAAAGGAACATCTTGGAGTATCTCACTGCACAACACTGCAGTCTAGTTACATTGATCCTGCTCATAAATGTGATGTTTTTGCCCCTACAATAAAAGAGGACAGTAAATTCCAATTTTAGGGATGCGATAAAAAGTTAAATATTTACCAGTGAAGCTAATTACTGCTGCCACGGTGAGGTAAAAACTAACATGATTTTTGAAGTAATCTGCGTAATAAACCCAACACAGTTGTACATACAGTAAAAATACAGATATAAATTTGCATAAGGATGACCATATTGTGGATATAGATATGAAATCTGACACACAAACACATACACACACAGACCTGCTCCAGCTCCAGTTCGAGGGGTCTGTAGCCCTTTGACACGACTCCGGGCCTGGCATCCAGAATCACACCGAGGTGAGGCTGGGCTAACTGCTGCCAGTGGTGCAGGGTGGCAGAGCCTGGTGGGAAAAAACGAGTAAAAGTGCTGTGTACTTGTGATTACCCTTTCAATATCTTCAAACACATACAAATATGCTGAAGTCAAAAGAATGCTTTGATATTTTCAAATGGGGCAAGTACATTCATCACCAGAAACAGCTTGTTAGTAATTCTTACTTACTTTTTTTTACCTTTTCTTCTTGTGAATGGGAGTGCATTGTGTTATTCACCGACTATGATAAATGTGTATGAACTGGTCTTGTGACATCGGTACAGAGACAAACTCACAACTGTAACACAATGTAATAACAACAACCAGCATATGAGAATATACGAGATGGCAGACAGGTAACATTAACAATAGCTCTGTTCTATTTAAGTGTCCCAGTAAGTCATGACAGTGTGATAGTGAGCCAGCATGAACAATAGCAGGACCCTGAAACTGAAGCAGCTAAATGAAAGTCAGCCATCATTTATTTTATTCTTGACACTTGTGCTTTTCAAATGTCTTCAGTGAAAAAAGGCTTAATATGTGACAAATGCATAAAATCATAATATGTCTTTAATGCTATTAAATCTAGTGTGTAATGTCGATCTAAAAAGCTGAAGTTCAGTGACAGGTTGTGTGATCAGTGATCAGGATGAGCAGAAATGGTAAGTTGGAAGTGGAAAAGTGACATAAAAAAAGCAGCAGAAGGAGACATAAATGAAATGAAATGGAGAAGAATTTAGAATGAGAAAAGTTTTTTTTATTGGTCAGCCACATTGAATTGAAAATATAGATAGCAAGAAGTGATAGAATGAACACAGAAAAACTCAAAAAAACAAAACAGAGGAGGACAGCCAAATATAAAGAAATACATAAAGACAGAATAATACAGATAGAAGAAATGAGAAGGTGGAAATACAAATAAGCAAAAAGAAAATGTGTGTATGAAAACAGAAGCAATAGGAGGGTATATATATCTCCATGATATATATCATGGAGATGTTTGCTAAGATAACAGTATAACTACTACCAGCAGAGAGCAGCACAGGCAAACAACAACAACCTTTTAGGTTAAACCAACACTGAATCATAAAGGGGATAATAAAACACTGCTGTGACTCTCTCTGGCTTCAAACTTAAGCTAAATGTGAGTAAAACCAAAGAGATATTTATAGACTTTCAGAAAAATAGGAACAAGCTCAATCCCATGGAGATAAACAGGAAGTGGTTGAAAGGGTGGAGAACTTTAAATTCTTGGGCACAACAATCTCAAACACCCTGAAATAGGAAATTAATATGGACACTATAATCATGAAATGTCACCAGAGATTACACTCTTTATGACAACTGAAGTAGGTTAGGGTTTCTAAAGGGGCCATGAGGCTCTTCTATAAGGCAGCAGTGGAGAGCGTTCTGACGTTCTCTGTCACCGTCTGGTATGGGAATACAACAGCACAGGACAGGGCACAGTTGGAGAGGATAGTGTGTACTGCAGCCAGGTTAGTTAGCTGCGATCTCCCCTCTGTGTCCTCTATCTTTTACTCCTGTATCCAACGCAAGGCCCTCAAAGTGTCCTCTGACCCCTCTCACCCAGCAAATTGTCTTTTTAACTTACTCCCATCAGAAAGAAGATGTCAGTACATCGGTACCAAAACAAAAACAGTACATACCCTGTGGCAATTTGTATACTAAACTCTTAACGATTCTGTGCCCCCCTCCATTTGGGGTCCTTGCACTTTATGTTTGCATTTTGCACCGCAACTTTAATTGTAATATGCACTTTATTTTGCACTTTCACTTTTCTGCATTCTGCAGCTATGCACTGTGCACTTTATATTTGCACAACACAACTGTCCTTTTTAATCTATGTCTGTGATTAGGTTGGCATGTAATGACTGAGGTCAGGACAGGATGTGGGAATATTTTAGATAAAGATATTATAAGATATTATATGTGTATGCATGGACTGTATTTTATTTTGAGCTGCACTGCACTAAATCCCAATCAACTTGTTGAAATGGCAATAAAATATTGAATTGACACAATACTTGACCACAACCTGATGTAACATCAGTAAAGGTGAAGGTCTGTGACATCACTAAATCTCTATGCATATGTGGTAAAACAAGTATTTACAATTAAATACTGGATAGCTGTCATATGTAAATTGTAATTTTAAGTCAGTTTTCCCTCATCCCAGAGGGAGATCAGGATTATTTAAATATCAGCAGCAAATAATTTGGATGCATGGCCATCCGCTCTTGTGTTTGTCTACAACCAACCTCTTGGCTGTGTCTCTTTGTAATATGAGAGTGGAGAGGCAAAGCTGCCTGACTTGTGATGGTGCATGAGAGACCAAAAAGAGCTGAAGAGCATGAGTGATAGAGGCCTGTCATTACTCTCTTCTGCTCCCTTCTTCTTCTTGCTCCCAGCCCGGTCTCTGGCCCACCTCCTTCCTCTCTCCCTCTCTATCCCTGCTCCAGTCTTCCTCACCCAGCCCCATCCCTTCTCTCTTTCCCCCTCAAGTGTCCGCCAATGCCTGCTCTCCTTCCTCCTCTCCCCCTCCGTCCCCCAGCCTCTCTTGCTCCCTTTCTTTGTCCCGACCCCTCGGTGTCGGTCGACCTCCCGCTTCCTCCCCGCCTTGCAGCTCAACCCGCGCTCCCGTGCTCCCTCACCTTCAAGCGGTTTGACGATCTGGAGTTTGTCAGGGAGGTAAGGCCCTCGCGTGGCCCACAAGTGGAGGTTCCCAAGGGACATGATGCTTTCTGAGGGGGTCATCGCACTCTCCTGGCCCAGGGCATCATGGAGACCTCCATGTCCTCCCCGCCTCCGCTCCCTCTCCTCCTCAAAGAAGCGCCTCTCACTCAGGTTGTTTTGTCGACGCAGAGACAGGCGGCGCAGGGCCAGCCGCAGGTCCTCAGCCCCACTCGCCTTCTTCTCTCGGCCCTCTGCACTGCTGCCAGAGCAGAAAAGAAACAAAAGAATTATGAATTTTGAGGATTTTTTGGTCAAAAAGGCCCTCTTATTGACTATAACTCTGTCAAGGCCACTCCTCCTCACCTATCTTGATTGGATGTCGTCTCCATCAGGATGCTCTGTGTCCGGTTGTCAAGGGCAATACTGTCTGCGTTGATGTCACTTCCATATATGCTGGAGCGAGGCGTGGAGAGGCCGCTGGACTGTGGCGATGTGCGAGCTGACAGAGACTGGTTGGAGCCCGGGATGTTGGCGCTGGTTGGAGTCAGTGAACGCTGACGGACAGTCTGATTGACGTTCTTGACTGTCTCAAAAACACGCTTACGATGGATCCTGCACAAAGTCAAACGCAAGTGTTTTAATTCAATGCAATGTCATTAAAATGTAGTTATACAGAAGGTCTACTGTACTGTCTACTATTGTTGCTGTTGTTGTTGTGACCTATTGTTGCTTCTTTAAAAACATTTGAATGCAATTTTTGGAATTTAAAATTATACAAATTCCTTGAGGGCAGAGCTGTATTGTTAAACTTATATGAATGACACTGGAGTAAGTAACACATGTTTGGTTAGCTAATTAGCCTAGCTGATTTCCACATCTAAACTAGCCAAACATGCTTTATTTGGCCAATGAAGTTAGCTAACTTGCACTGTTTCTGGCTAATTTCTTGATTCTTAACTGGCCAACTGAAGTTGGCTAACTTACTGTTTTTGGCTCATTTTGTCATTCTTTCTTGGCCAATGATGTAAACTAACATTCTTTTTCTTTTTTTTTTTACTCCATCCTCGTCAACTAAGACTTTTTCAGAGCTGACAGTATAATCCACTAAATTCTTCTCTATAATTTTGCTTTTTCTTTTCTTCTATTTTTCCTAGCAATAACTGATATGTGTCTATCACACACTGAAAATGTTACTCTTAAACCAAACTTTGGTAAAATGTCAAAACCTAATGGGAATCATTATAAAATTGAAACTTTACTTTCTGAAATTTAAATAAGATTGTAAGACGATGAAGATGTTTTTGAGTGTAATATGAAGCACGTAATCCATACTTCTGTTCCTCGCACTCTGGGTCGTCCAGACTCAACTCCTTCCTCATTGTTCCCTCGATCTCAGCTGCCAGAGAATCCTGCAACACACATACTCATGTGAAGGAACAGATGATTATAATGTACACACACACGCTCTCACACATACGCACACACTCCCTCACCATGGGATATAGTCCCAGGGGATGGTAGCGTCGGGGGGTTCCTGCAGGGTAGTTTCTGTTCCTCAGGTTCTTCAGCTCCTCCTGGGCTTCATGCAGCATCTCGATGCACTCCAAGTACTTCTCCTCCAACTCCTGGAGCTGTTGTATTACAGACATTAAACTTAACTTTTAAAATCAAAGTCAAACAGTCTGGTGTTATGATAACACTGAGAGAAATACAGTCTTCACAATGAATAAATTATGATTTGGAGACCTCTTACCTCTGCTGTAAGCTGCCTCTGGGCATCTTTAGCTGCTATCAGGTGCTGAGAGAGCTCCTCATTTTCCACCGCATACTGGACACACACGGTTTGAATCAGCAAAATAAACAGAGCATTGCAGCGCTAATCTGTGAAGCTAAACAGATAATAATTTACATGTGTACTCACAGATTTGGCTTTCTTTTGCAGGTCGACTATCTGAGAGAGGAGGTGTGTGATTTCCTCTTGCTGCCGGGAGGCATCCTCAGTCTTACGAGCCAATTCCTCCGCTATGGTAGAGATCTGGAGACTGGATAACCCTGAAAGTAAAAGGGGAGAATGAGTTTAGTCAAGTTAGTATTTTAGTAGAAAATAGAGGGAGGAATGAAGACTGAAACAACACTTACTGAGTTCCTTCACACAGTCATTAACAAGCTGCTGTTCCTTTTCCTCATATGTTTCCGTCTCTGACTTTAGATGGTTAGCCTGCACATAGACATCCATGATTAAACACTACACTCCAAGCATTTTCAGTCTCCTAAATTGTGTGTGTGTGTCTGTAGTGTGTGTGGGAATACCTCTGAGCGGAGCGACAGGTTCTCTTCTTCCAGCTCTTTGAGTTTCCTCTGGAGTGTGTCACTCACAAAGCCTCCTGAAGCTGTTTCTATTTTACTCTTCTTACCCCTTTAAACAGATAAACAGAACAAGCCTGAAACTCCAAACTCATAGCTAGAAAGTCCACTGTTACTCTCTTATTCTCTGCAGTGTTCTAGTTAAGATGTGAAACTGGTGCTCACTTTTGCTTATGTTATAATATTTTGCATCATCAAAAACATATAAATTATTGACAATTACTTACAGACTGAAGAAGTGATATAAATTAAAAAAAAACAGGAAAGATGCTCACGTTGGGGAGCCACTGGACTCCTCCTCACTCTCCTCAGCTGCATTGGTGTAAAACTGCAGCAGCTCATCCTTCAGGTTCAGCTCATGGTGCAGCTGAGCCACCTGGAAGAGGAGAGATAATGTTCACTGCTCAGTGTAAATGTGTTTACTGTACATACATTAGGTAGACATATGTGTGGTGTGCATATGCGGCAAAAACATTGACCCTAAGTCATATCCCATTCCATCATGAAAGGGTTTTTTTTATACAAATCAAAAATAGCAGCGTGTGAGGTCATTGCACTTACACCAAAAGTGCCAAATCTGGCAAAATAGCTATATATAACTAATTACTGATATAAATCCTAAAAATCGTCACCAAAATTAACCAAATAAAACAATTTTATGAGTCAGCGATTGATTAATCTAGATTTATATGTGTGCAGACCTCCTCTGTGATTTGTCCCACTTGTTCCTCCAGATAGTCATTCTGCTCAGTCAGGGTTTGGTTCTTCTTAAGGAGTGATTGGCCGATCCTCGCAGCCAGCTCCAAATCTCTCTCTTTCTACAGGAAGAGAAGAGAAGAGAAGAGAAGAGAAGAGAAGAGAAGAGAAGAGAAGAGAAGAGAAGAGAAGAGAAGAGAAGAGAAGAGAAGAGAAGAGAAGAGAAGAGAAGAGAAGAGATGAGAAGAGAAGAGAAGAGAAGAGATGAGAAGATTTAGCCTGATTAAAAATCCTCTCTAGTGCAGCCTTGAAAATTACACTGATAGAACAGACAAAAATAGACCCGTCTCACCTCCTCCAACAGACGTGTGACAGCATCGATGTCATTGTACGTCTTCGTCATCTGGCCCACTCTGTCTGCACATAGCACTGTGGAAATATCAAACACACAAACAGAGTGAGGAGAAGGAGGTGCAGAGCAAGACTGAGAAAGTTTTCCTGCAAATGTCCCACCCTGTCATCAACTCTAGTGTTACACATGAACACGTACAATGGCACACACGCACACACACACACACACACACACACACACACACACACACACACCCACAACATTACGTAATGGAAGAAAATCATCCAATCAGAGGGTGTGGATGGGTCATGTTTAGGATGCAACACTTCCATCACCAATGCTACAACGTTAGTGCATGAGAACAAAGTTAAAGGGGGAAGGGTTGTTTTCCATAGCACACTGCTATCGCCTCTGTTGCCCCCGGGGCGATTTATTGACTTCAGTGCTCAAAATCAATGATGTACTGTACAAGGTTACTGAATTCATTATGTTAAACCTCTGTAATCCAGTTAGTATTACAACTAGTTTCTTCTGTGAAAATGATTAAATTGTTGTTTCATTCAGGCACCTTTCTGAAAACAAAGATTAGCAACAATGCTCAAAGTATTATCCAGTCTGTCTCACACAGGCACAACAATGAACCATGGCAGTGTGTGTGTGTGAGAGAGAGAGCTGAAATGTCGAAACCATTAATCAGAATAGAGCTGTAATACAATAAAAAATATCCATCATAATAAACCGGGCCACAAAGTGACATCTTCCAATGTCTTGTTTTGTCACATCAACAGTGTAAAACCCAAAGAAATGCAATTTACTATAATGGAAGACCATGAAAAGCACAAATTCCCATATTTGGGACACCGAAAGCATCAAATGTGACATAAATGTTTATCCAATCATCAAAATAGTTTCTTTTCGATTGACTACCTAATTAATTACTTCATCTCTAAACCAGAATACACACGAAACGGTACTGAAATGCTGTTTTTGTGTTGCTTGAGATTCTGCTCAAGTAAATGTTAATACTCTGTAATCTAATGCACTGTGAGAGAAAAATCTCAAGCTACAAAAGTCAGCTTGCATTTCAGTCTGCTGTGCACAAAAATCAAATCAAAACACTGGATAGAAATGAATTCGACAATCAAGCTGATCAAATATATTAATCACATTAGACACGTCTCCCTTTTCTGTATTCTAGATATGTGCTTTACCTTTCTCATCCTCGTTATAGTACCAGTCATCCAACTCACATTCATCCCCCGTTAATCTCTCTGTCCTGCTCTTGTTGTCCATCTCCTCTCTGAGCTCCACATTGACAGACAAGCAGAAATGATAACCGGTCCAAACACCGATCCGTTCACTTTCTCACACTCACTCCCACAGCTCAGCTAGTGTATAACAGGCCCGGAAACTAAATTACCCTCCGCCCACATGCCCCCGTGAGTGAGTGTGAGGGAGGTGGAGAGATGAGAGTGTCCATCCGCTTTGGAAAAGCTCTGCATCTGCTGAGGTGAAATGGAAGTAGAAGCTGTATTATGATTGGAGAGAAAGAATTAAGAATGAAGTGAGAGTCAATCCGAGAAGGCGGGCTGCAATGTGAACTCCCACATCGCTCTCCTTTTCACCTTTCTCTCATTCCCTCACTTCCTCTCTTCAGCCCCGTGCAAGGCCATTGAACATATACCTGCCTCCAGAAACAGTTGCCATGGTGATCCTCATCCACAAACAAACTGCTGACACATGCACGGGCACACACAGGTAGAGGCTTATCTTTGGGGCTCAATAACAGAACACAACAGACTGGGAAACAATAGTCTGACTTTTTTGTAACATACTTCCTCTTGACTCCATAGATTACTCACAATATTGCACCATGCTCAAACTAAAACTGTAAAATGATCACTACACTCAACAACAACAATAACTCATATTAAAGCAGGTAATGTTTTTACATGAAAACAATAAAGGAAGAAGTGTTTAAAACTAAAAAAATGTACATTAGACAAAAGAATCTTCATTTTCCAATGTAACTTAAAGACTTACAAAGGGCTCATAAAATTGTCCAAAATCATTAGACATACAGAATTATGTGCAGGCAATGTACACAAAAGAAACGTAGAAAACATTTTTTTTAATGTATGAAATAGAGCGAATGTGTTGCAGGAGATGAATATATGAAGTTGTAAGTATATAAACTAAAGATACAGTATGCTGACAATACTGTCTATAAAATAAGAAACACTCAGACTAAATCAGTTCATTACAACTTAGAGGAGATACAGTGAAACTTGCAAATGTAGGCCTATGAGACAACACTCAGTCTAACAACAAATACAAAGTCTCCATAACTCTGAATCTACCTACTATCACAGAGAAGATAAGTTAGTTGCAGAAATCACTGAAGATTGTAAGTATGTAAGTAGGCACCACCTTGTGGAGGGAGGCTACAATCTCAGTTATATCACAACGGGGAAAAGAAAAACTAGATTGTAGTAAATAGTGAGAAATATCACTAGATTAGAAAACAGACACACTTGTACTTGCTAAGGGGAATAGAGAAAAATCTTACTGAATCTTATTCATTTATTGATAAGTCATTTGGTCTATAAAATGTTAAAAATGGTGAAAAATGTCGATCACTGTTTCCCAAAGCCCAAGGTGATGGTCTTAAATGTCTTGTTTAACCGACCAGTCCATAACCCAAAGAGGTTTACATTACTGTTGTGACTATTTTGAGCGATGGTCAGCACCTCAGTGGAGAAAAGCGCACATGAACCTTTGATGTGTTAAAGCTGAAAATGTTTATTGAAGTACTTGGCCGAGGAGAACTGAAATATGCGAACATCGAAGTCATCTGCAACTTGGATGCTGTCTCTTTCCATTCTGGCCCCTGAAGGTCTGAGACCTAGTCTTTATCAGCCTACAATATGAAAAATGAGTCTAATTGGTTCACTAGTTTCTAAACAAGGAACTTCATTTCACCCGTGTCAGTAGGTCACGTTGCATGGAACTTCAGCTGTTTTGGTTTGAATGTCTGACTGTGTCAATAGAATCTACACATCCACCTATCTGTGTTGTCTAGGAAAGCCTCCTCCGACCTTGGTGACCATGGCAATGCTGATTTACCCTCTATCAGAGAAGTTTCTGCTTTCCCCAAAACATCACAGACAGCTGGAGTCTCAAAGAGAGGAGAATAAGTCCCCTTCCTGCTTAAGAATTACAGTGTGACCTCAAGGCCCAGACTTGACCCAGTGTAACCCAATTTGTAACCCCTAAAGATGGAAAATTCCATAACAATTACTATCACAGAAGACTAAATAAACCAGAAAATATTCACATTTGACAAGCTGGAATCTGAGAATTTTGACATTTTTATCTAAAAAAATGACTAAAACAATTAACTGATTATCAAAATAGTTGGCGATTAATTTTGTGTTGACTGACTAATCAATGAATCATTGCAGCTCTAATTGTATCAAATGCATGCTGCATATTATGTGTCCCATACAACAGAAAAAAACACTACTTATGTTAATGGATTTGAGACTTTGAGTTCAGTTCAGTTCAGACGTTCTTAGACAAATTTCATTTCTACATTAAACTGTCACAGAAGAATTCCAACACTATATAATAAACCAACAGCAAACATCAATATTAATGGCAGCGTTACAAAATTGTTTATACTGGCTATTGCTGTAGACAGGGCTGTCCTCTCTCCTCAAGCCTCTTCTCTCTACTCACTGAGCCTCTGAGCCAGTGCATCAGGCAGAGAGGTGATACGGCAAGAGGAGAGCAAAAATTATTTATTCATCAACTATTTATTGATCTTGCTGCACCAACCAGCAGAATCATTACCTCTTTTAATGTCGACTTAGGAGAAATATAGTTCCCTCTCAGGTTACAAATCAAGCATTTCACAAGGTTTTCATTTTTTATTACGACCCACTGGAGGACTTCAAAGACAGATATGGTGCCAATTAGGGAGAGTGGAATCAATGAAATACTATTTCCCAAAGATATCACCAGATTATTACATTTCAACTACTATTGAAGGATTAAATATAAGATGTTTCGAGAAAATCAGGTGGTGAGGCATCCATATGTTGCGTACCACGTGATCCCAATTCAATGTGAACAGAACTGAACTGTGGAATCGCCTCATTAAAACAGCAAAGGACAGAATGAATGGAAAGGTGGTCACACAGTTCCCCCTCGACAAATCAGCTCTACTCAGTTTTTGAACATGCTGTATGATCTGCTGTATATCTATAAATATTTGTGTTGTAATGTTAGCTCTATTAAGTGTCTATTTAAGTTATATATTACATATTGCATATAACATACTGTACATGCATATTAAACTAAAGTATGGCCATGGAGCAAATGTTACATCTGGTTTATTTAGGAGCCAAAGATGTTAAGATGCACGATTGAGAACTGGTATTCTTCCTCTGGCCAATCATATTACATGAGCTGTGTGATTTGGGTGAATTGAAAAGTGCAAAGCATGAAACTGCTCAATAAAACCATGAAATATTCTGTTGTACGGATGATCAAAAACTGGAATGGTTGTTTAATTTTGATGTGTTTAAGTTTGCTAACTTAAAAGAAAAGCCTGGATAAGAAAGCAAGTATTTACCCAGATTTCTCGAGTGTCATCCAATATTATATAGTGCATGTTTTTGCCAGTGACTTATGTATTTTGTTTAGACAATGCAGGTCTGAACTCTGGTCCTGGCTTATATGAATGTTTAGTGTCTTGTGAGCCTGTGTGTGTTGTATGCATGACACAAAATAAAAACTTCATTCATTCACTCAGTTTTGGCTGGGGACATATGTTGCATGTCATCCCCTTGTATCATGTCTAACTCTACTATCATCTTTCGAATGACAGTCACATCAAGAATATCAGCAGCACAGGAAACAGACATATACTGTATATAATCATGTCACTGCTGTCAGCTGTACGCCAGGCAGACTTACAGAAGTATTTGAGTGTCTCTTCGATCTGCTCAGTGGTCAGGTCGAGCCGGGTGTCCGGTGCGATGAGGGGAGTGTGCAGCCAGTCATCGTGGTCGTAGCCGTAGACAGTGTCAGCCCGCAACCGGTACACCGGCAACTGCTCCTCCAGAAGACTGATGATCTCAAACTCTGGCAGGTCGGTACTGTTGCACACATCTGAACATCAGAGAGAAGAAGAGGGGAAGAGGAGATTAAAGTGAATATACTACAGCCTGGTGGTCTGTATAATGTCAGAGTGCTGGCTCACATGAGATCCCTAATGAGAGCTCACTGGGTTTGGTTGAAGGTTGATATTAATACTCAAATGCAAATCAAAGGCAACGGCACACATGGAAGCTAATTCGTGTTAAAATTCAATATTCATATGTACAAACTCTTTATCTGATCACTCTACTTTCTGTACTTTAGAGTTGAAGTGAGCCTGTCATTTGCAATCAGGAGGATGATTATTTGGATTAATAACTGTCCTGCAGCATGTGACTGATATTGTACCTGTGATCCATGTATGCTGTTATGAATGTAAAGTACATTTTTACATGCAAAAACTATGATCAGCTCTAAAATATGAGGCATTGTTATATAAACTACCCAACATTGTATAAAGTAGTTAGCTCCACCTCCACCTGCTACAACATTTAACTGCTGCTTACACATTAATGTATCTGCATTAAAAATCCAACAATAGATGATAAAGTAACATCCACAGGAGGCATTTTTCCACATAACAACTTCTACTTTTGATACTTGAAGTACATGTTTTATTGCTGGTACTTAGAACCTAGTGTCCTTTTACTTATGTTAGATTTTGAAAGCAGGACTTCTACTCACAGAATATTTTCACATTGTTGTATTTCCACTTCCTAAAGGATCAGAATACTTCTTTCGCTACTGGATGTATGGTTGCATATTTTTTACTGAAACAACTGTTAAAACTATATCTTGTTTAGAGTATATAAAATGATGCCAGTTAGGACATTAGGTCTTTGAAGCAGCTTCACTTTGAAATATAGAAAAAACTAATGGAAAAAAAATTATAAATCCAACTAAACACATTCTACATAATACATTCATTACATTTTTAAATGCTGTATATGTTACTCACAAGAAAGAACAGCAATTAATACACTGTAAACTTTAAACATCATGTTTTGAAAAATAAAGTTCTCTATCTGGAGATTTGTATGTTTTTTGTTCAGTTGAAGACACATTTCTACTCTTTTTAGGTTTATGAAACCATTTTAAAACCCACAGGACACTCAACATAATACAAACTAAAATCAAAACACAGCTGACTCTCACATGCACACATGTACCTGTGATGGTCTCGGCGTCCCTGCAGTCGGGCGGCGCTGCTTGTGTATCAAGCTGGCTGGACTCCCCCTCGCTCACATACTGCTCCTCACGAATGTGCTGCTGGTGTGGGTCTGGGTCTGGGTCTGGGTCCGGGTCCGGGTCCAGGTCCAGGTCTGGGGCTGGGGGCAGGGAGGGGGCCGGGGAGGCCAGCTTGGCTCACCTCTCACTGGTGGAGAGAAACAGGGGCCATGGGCCTCTGGAGCTGGAGCTCCACTTGGTTAGCAGGTCCACCTGATAGACTGAAGACAGCAGATAAAGCAACCTGGAGAGGAGAGAAAGAGAGAAGTAAGGAAGGATGGAGGGAGAGAAACAGACTTTTGCAGAGCCATACATACTTGTGTTGATGTAACCTAGAATCCACACTAAACAATGCAGCTCTCTCTTTCCCTACAGAGTCTTTAACTTAAAGTGCTGCTGCTGACTCGGCAGTGTGCTGCCTGCCAGGAAGCTGCATAAATCACAGCCTATCCACTGCAGACACCACTTTTCATCTGTCCGGAAATGAACAAGAAGGCAGATGGAGGTTAAGGGCAACTCTTGATAATGACATAATATCACGACAGTGTACTGTTTAATTGATACACACATGGGAAATACTTTTTTTTCATCGTGGGAGGCCAGATGGCAGGTTATACTATGGAACAGTGGCTCTAGAGCTGCAAGGAGTTCAGTTTAAAGGCCACTTCAGCGGTTAAAGAACAAACTTTTTAATCACTAGCCAACACTGCAACACTGAGGAGTCTGGTAGGACTGGAGTTTGAACCTGGTCCCCTGTGTGAGGTAAATACAGCAGTGCTCATGCATAACAACCTTGCAGCACTCTGTCTTTATTCTGCAGGCCTTCAGTGTGTCACTGCAGATGCTCACGGTGCTACAGTCACACCACAGATGTGAATCATCCAGATCTGTGGTGTTACAGATCAAACAGCTAGTGATGAGACTCGGGGAACAGATTATAAATAGAAGCAGAGAAGAGGTGTGTGCATATGCATGAATGTCTGTGTGTCCTCTGCAGCCGGATGCATGAATAAGTGGTCATCTCCCTACTTGCATGAAACACCTGGTGAAAAATGAGTTCATCTATCAAACCTGGCGTAAAATGTGTTTATAACTAACAAGCACATGCATGACCACACTAATGGGGAAAGGTGCACAGATGCTTTTGGCACACACTCTGTTCTTTTAGCAGCACTACAACCTTGAGGCGTCTTTCCCATTGCGGCAGTTATAGTTTCCTACAGGAGCGGAAGAACAGACCACACTGACTCACACATGTAATCTCTCATTACTGTGTTGGACCAGTGTTCTGTAGGGAGTTCATTAACCCCATATAAAGCTTTTCAAGAGGCAGCTCCAAAATTACGTAATCTGTGAATGAGACATGATTTCAGATTCAAACTGCAAAAGTGAACAGCCAAAGTTGGGATTACAAATCCTGCATCCTCAAGCTTCCAAATCACTGTTCTCTCCCCTAAACATTATACAACCATACACTTCAATTTGTAAAGCAAGTTTCCTCCTCCATAACACTTCAAAAAGGCACCAAATTGATGATCTGTTAGCTAGTAAAACCTATGATTTAAAACACATGTTTCTATGTTTAATATCTCTATAGAGACATGCATTAGATCAGGCCTCAATGATTCTGATACTGTCAAAAACATCTGGTGTTTGAGGATTTACAGAAGAATTATTGTTGGGAGAGAGAGACCTCAAGTCAGAGTGTTGTTCCTGTACTTTATCTACTAGAAACAGTAAAATAAAATGTGTCTAACACAACTTACTGGATGTCCTACAGTGAAACATATTACAGCTGTCCTGCAGTGCGTGCTGCTACAGTAGATGCTGCTGGTATATAGGCCAGGGTTCATTCATGCATGTGTCATAAACAATGTTATACTGTTCGAGGGTGTGGCTTCATCTTCATCAGCATGTCGCGTCACGGCGCGGATGCTGATCAGGGGTTTTCATAAATAATGTCCTTACAGGGAGACAATAAGCAGCGGAGGATGATCAGCTGATCTTATGATGCATGTCAGCGCCATTGAAATGATGTATTAGTGAAAGCAGTGAAAGCGGGTGCAGAGCAGTACTCACACTCGGTGATCCAGATGCTGTTTTCTCTGTCAAAAATCCAAAAAATGGGATTCTGGTGCAGATCAGTGATCCTGCAGTGAGGAAATCGGCAGATATAGCTGAATGTCCCTCGGATGATCTGTCAAGACAGTGTGTGTGTGTGTGTGTGTGTGTGTGTGTTTGTGTGTGTCCAGGCCGGGAGGAGCGCCGGGATGTTTCTGCGGTCTGGACTCTCTCCACAGCTCTGACAGCTCCGGATGATCAAGGTCACCTTAGGGAGGTTTGCAAGGTCGCTGCTGACCCGGTCCAGTTTAAAGCTCTTCCTTCTCTACAGCCATCTCCCTCTGTCTCTTTTTTTTCTGTCTCTCACGCTCTCTGCAGCCTCCCTCACCAGCATCGAGCACACAGGAGGACTTCTGGCCACGACTTTCAAAATAAAACCCTTAATAATAATAAACAGATTGTAACCAATCAAAGAGCCAAGATGAGGATTTATCTGAAGTCATGTGCAAAAACATGTTGTTATATCCTGTTGTTATGTCTTAGTCAGTCGTACAAGCCTGAGTATATGATGTGAAAATGTGATACTTGCAGTTTCTGAAGGATGAAGATGGCACTAAAAACTATAAAACAAAATCTCAAGTTTCTATACAGGATAAGACTTGAGCTGGATTATCCATATATGGCATCAGGTGAGACAACATTTATAAAGCACTTGATTTATTATTTATCATTATTTATTTATCATTATTCTTATTAATAAGAATATGAATAAAAGGAATAAAAAAAACAGTTGAGTAGCAGCTACTGAGATTCTTTCAGCACCAGAGAGAGAGAGAGAGATGCTGTTTATTTCAGTAATAACAATAGTGCATTTCACTGCTGATAGAAAATATGTTCAAAGACCATTTTACTAATCCAGCCTCCTGTGTGGAACAAGTATTCCTGAGTGCTACTGTTGCTGCTGTTTTACAAATGCCAGAAGGAAAATCAAGTCCTTTATAAATGTTGCATCTGCTGTTTCTGAGCAAGAAAATCAAAAATGCCTTTCTGTTTATGGGTTTTGAAATGAAAATCAAATTAATATTGTTTTCATTCCCTTAATTTCTGTTTCTGAAAAAAAAATCAAACTAACAACAGAACAACAAAATAATCATCATTTCTAATATCCTACACATTGCAATACATTGTCTCAATGTGCTGTTACACCTTCACATCAGCTCACTTGGCGCTCTGTGATCATTCAGCTGTTGAAATGTTGCTTGTAACAGAGGTTATTGGACTTGCCTGATTTGTTCTATGTGTGTACTGATTTTTTTAGACATATTCTTTAATAGTTTTGCATTTAGTCCTCATACAGGCTCATTTATGATGGAGATAATGATATTTAGCAAGACGTGTTGCATTGGGATGTGAGTTGCATTCAGATTTGAGCATCACTGTGTGTGTTGAGCCTGTACTTCAGCAATAAGTTGATGTAAATCTATGGTCTTTGTAGCCATAGTAAATTTCAGCTTTTCACAGGTAAAGTGGGAGGAGGGGGACACTTTTAGTGTGCTCCCCCTAGGCCACCACACTGTGTTAATCTGGCCCTGCATAACAAATAATAATGCATCTGCAGATTGATTAATATCTTCATCTTCATATCATATGTATTGAAATGGTTATTTGCTGTGCATATTTCAAGATGTCTTTGCTATTTCAATATTTTACTTTATTTCATTTTTGTAAATTTATTGGGACCTTTTTGTGCTTTTAATTTTAAAGCAACATTTTATTTTTCACTGCATCCTGGAGGACTCTGTCTGACTTGACAGTTTTTCTCTGTCATCCAGACACCCAAACCCAGCACCCAGTCCCTTCTGGATCAATCATCAGTGACGTCAAGAGCACCCACAACAGGAAGGAGGACAGACGACAAGGCATATAACAGACATATAATGTAGAAAACTTATCTCGATGTCATCCAGTAATACATTTCCTCCAATTTGGATATTTAAATCTTTCATCATTTTTACTAATTTCATTATTTATCCACAGACATTATTCCCCAAGTTATGTAAAGTGAATTATTATGCATGAAAATATCAATTGACCCACAATATTGTATAAAAAACAGACTTTTAAAAATTGAATGCTGACTAAACAGAAGTTAAACTAATTCCCACGACTCTGCTGTGCTTCCCTCCCACTTGACCAGCTGGACTGAGGAGAGAGGAGCCATTGTTCTCCAGAGAATAACGAGATGTGACTGAGTCTGCAGTTCTAACTGCCATTCCTCAGCCCCAGCGCTCTGACCTGACACTGTTGTCACTGGCTACATTATTTTACAATATGCAATGCAAAGTATAGGCTTAAGAACAAAACTCTAACATTAATAAACACTATTACATTTCAAGAAACAATTTTATTCTGTCTCAAGGTGAAATCAGGGGAGTGTATTTTTCCAAATTTTTAAAAATATTTTATAGACAAAATGATTAACTGAAAAAATAATTAGATTAATCAATAATAAAAATGATTATTGTTAGTTGCAGCCCTAATATCCATAATTTCATTAATACAAGTGTATATTTATATGTAAAAAAAAATGCACAAAGGAAAAAGGGAAAGAAAGAGATAGAACAACTCGAGAGGAAGGAAGAGTGTGACTGAAATACAGGACTATGAGTAAAAAAAGGTAAAAACTGTATGCAGTTTCATCATTAAATAAATATATGAAGTGGAAGGAAAGTTCAAAATTGTTCTTATATTATTATATTTTCCTTTATTTTGTGAATTTTGTGTTCAATTCCCTTGAACAAAGCGACCCTACATGCTACCTCAGCTGTGTGGGTATAAAATACTGGTATATGGTATGAACTGGGAAGGGTTATTCCCTTCTCAGCCTTTTAGCTAAGATCAAGTGTTCTTATCAGTTTAATATCTGTTATGTTCCCACCTGGAGCTGAAAAAGGGGCTTACTCTGTTAACTCCACACATCCACCTGGTGTTGCAGTGCCACTGGGAATGGTGCACAAAGACAAAAAAGAAAGGATTATTTTTGATGTGACACATTAGAGGTATTGGCAGGGAAAACAGAGGAAAGAAAAAAATGATAAAAGTAGACAGTATGGTACCCCATCACAACTGTATTTCAACACCGCCCATTTGTTATTTTTGGATACATTAAATCTAAAGAGTTTCCAGCCTGCAAAGTTGGAGTCAGAATCTTGCTGGTGAACATGAAGGCAGCACAAGCAGTCAGATTTCAGCACCACATGGCCGCATTAACCTCCTTTGTTACCACCGAGTAGAAAATCTCTGCGTCATATACATACTATTTAATGGCGTGGAGCAAAGGTAAATGTCAGTTTAAGCAAGTAAAGAAGTAAACAATGACACGTATGTAAATAAGTATAAGTAAAAATAAGCAGTAAGTAGTAAAAGTAATTAAAATGAAGCATAAGTAAGTATAAGTATAAATGAGTAAAGCAGTGGTGAGGCGGCTTCCCTCTATAACAAAGGCAGCCACCAGTTAGTCCGACCAGTGGTGAGATGTCGCTGATGGGTAGATTTGGTTTATCAAAGGCACTAGTAGAGAGACACAGTACATAAAATAATCACAGCAGAAACATCAGATAGGTTGGACCACTGTGTTTAACTATATATCTTTGAAAGTTATGGCTGAAAATGACAACAGAAATAAACAAGTTTGCCATTTTGTCACATATCTCCTCAATTGAAATCAACCGCCAGTTGTCAACCAGGAGGTGACTGTTGTTACCGTGACATCACAGTGATTCGGTCTATAGGCTACATGGTAGAACTCTACAGCTGAAATGATTAAATGGGAAATGAATTAGTCGACTGACAGAAAATTGATTGGCAATTATTTTGATGTATCTTATAATCTTATAATTGATCAATTGATCATTTTCTCAAGCAAAAATCCCCAAAATTCACTGGTACCAGCTTCTCAAATGTGAATATTTGGTAGTTCTCCATGATAATAATCGCAACATCTCTGGGTTTTTGACTGTCAGAGAAAACAAATAACATTAACTTGGGTTTAAAGGAATAATTTCCTGCATTTTTCACTATTTTCTGACATTTCATACACTGAACAATCAATCGATTATTAAAGTAAAAATGTAGGGGAGAGGGGGGTGACATGAGCCACTTTTTTGTTTCAAATAATAGTTACTATATATACCTCAGGTTGTTGTGTACCCATGGAAATTAAAACAAGTTATCTAATTATTAAGGTTTAAGGACAATGAGCCATCAAAAAAAGTTAGTCCAATGGCACAACTTACTCCAAGGTAGGGGTAAAATGAGCATGAGGATGGGGTAAATAGTGCTACTATCATATACTGATATAAAAATTACACCAAATCAAACAAATTACTTATAAAATTAGAAATAATTTTGAACTTTATTAATGCCATCAATTTAACAAAGGCAAAAACTCATACTTTTAAGTAAAAAATAAAATGTTTGTGTCTTGTTGTTCAACATGTTACCTAAACATTTTCAGTAGAGATTAAATTGTGTGCTTTTGTGTATACAGACGGGTGACAAATTAAAGAAAAAACCGGTACAGGTCTGAATGCTGGACCCCTACAGTGAGGGGATCTGGTGGCTCTGTTATGCCATGGGGGGCATTTTGCTGGCATGGTTTGGGTCCACTTGTCCCCTTAGAGGGAAGGGTCACTGCTAATCAATACAAAGTTGTTGTGAGTGATCACCTTTATCCTGTGATCAAACATTTCTATCCTGATGGGAGTGGTTTCTCCTAAGATGACAATGCCCCAATTCACAGGACACGAGGGGTCACTGAATGGTTTGATGAGCATGAAAATGATGTGAATCATATGCTATGACCTTCACAGTCACCAGATCTCAACCCAATTGAACGCCTACGGGAGATTTTGGACTGAGGTGTTAGACAGCGCTCTCCACCACCATCATCAAAACACCAAATGAGGAAATATCTTTTTGAAGAACGGTGTTCATCTCTCCAGAAGAGTTCAGAGACTGTAGAATCAATGCCAAAGTGTATTGAAGCTTTTCTGACAGCATGTGGTGGCCCAACACCTTACTAAGACACTTTATGTTGACTTTTCCTTTACTTTGTCATCCGTCTGTGTGTGCAGCTTGTTTGTTTGTGGCTTAAATTTAACATTAGTCAACAATTAGGTATTTATTCATCAACATTGTAGCACTTGTAACATGGATCAAACATGAACAGTGTCTCTAGCCTCTAGAATATCAGAAAATAATTTTGGGGGGTAAATTGATCCATTGACTCAACTTGCCCCAACATCACTGGCATGTTTTACCCCACAACCTCCATTTTGACAAAACTGTTTCACACAGTGGCTCAGATCTGCAGTTATGCTAAGTTTATGACCTTGTTTTATAGCTTACACTGACTTAAATTAACATGTAATAATGTCCAAAGCTTATCTTTTTTAATTAAGATACAAGACTGATAACTTTAGTAACATGATGAATTCACTTGGCATGACAAAAATAATTTTTTTTGCTCTGTTTTGCTGACCATGCTCTCCACGTGCTTGAGTCCAAGATGGATTGAGTAATGTGAACTATTCTTTCTTAATTTGTAGTCACATGATTACTTTTGTTTATGGTTACCTAGATAAAGGGGATGGCTTTTTAACCACTGGCTCTATTTACCCCGTTCTCCCCTACTTATTAATAATGATAATAAGTGTTCGTTGCAGTTTTACAGCAGTCCTATGATGGAGTAATACTACCTTTGAATTAGGTGTTCTGTGTGCAGTTTGATAAAAACAACTTTACAAGAACTCATGTGTGACTGACATCAGGCACGGGGGTTGGAGATGAGGAGCGTCTGGATTAAACCTCTCTGTAGCCTACTTCAGTAATCCAACAACAGATGGCAGCAGAGGGCCTCTGAGGACAACAGTCTGTTTTTAGAGGCGTTTGTGTTGTGTGTGGGTTACCACAAAAACAATAGACTATTGCATGTTGTACATCAACATGATGAATGGAAGCATGCTGACTGATCGTCGGTTTCCTTAAAAACCGACACTATTTTTAATCCAGGCGGATTACAGTGCCAGTAATGTGGTGTGATTCTTGCATTGGAGCGGTTTTTTTGGGATTTTGTAATGATGCTATGGCCCTGCCCTTTAAGTAATGGATACATCACACCGTACGCGCTCCCAGCTGCCATGAATTAATGTGGGTTTCTTCAGATTGTGCGCCGTGTGGAAACATCTAGAGCATCTAAACAGCATTGGTGGCGAGTGGCTGGATGCATGATTTTTTTTTGTTCACTTCTTGCTTTTTTGTGGCGAAAATAAACAATGGATAAAGAAAGTTGATGCATTCACTTGTCCGGTTTCCATATTATTTTGTGAATCCGTCGGTAGATAAACCAGACATATGATTTTGGAGCATTTAATGGACCTGTCTAACCCCTCGTTTGGAGAGTAAAGTGCAGCTTGCAAGAAAATGAGAAGTGTCGGCGGTGGGAGGATATCAGTTAATGTTTACTTCAGGTCATTTCAGGACTGCTGAGATGGGTCATGTTGGTAGACTGCACCTCGACTGACCACGAAAGCACGTGGGAATATATGTACCTTGTTTACCTCCTGAACTCTGCACCGCATCACTGATTTATTGTCTGCTGGGTATTTATAGCCAGCTCACCACCTCCTCCTTTTCATCCAGCTGGAGAAGAGCCAGTCTCCAAATTGGACTATATTTCCCCAAAATGAATTTCGACCAGATTCTCTCTGCCATCGGAGGGTTCGGCAAATACCAGAAAATTTTATACATATGGATTTGTTTACCCCAGGTCCTCCTCGCCTTCCACATGATGGTGAGCATCTTTACAGGAGCCACGCCGCCGCACCGCTGCCGGGAGAGCTCGAGCTCAGCAGCCGGGAATCAGTCCTCCTCCCCCGGTACACTCAACCTGAACTTCAGCCTGTCGGACTCTTCTTGCTTCTCCTCGGATGTCCTCCTGCAGGGTAACCGCACGGAGCGCGTCCCATGCGGCGACGGATGGGTGTACAGCAAGGAGACTTTCCAGAGTACCACAGTCACCGAGGTACGCTACGGTGCTGATGTGCACATGAAATATTACATGTTTAATCAGGGATTCAAAGTGTGCAACTTAGGTTAAATTCACTCTCGATACAGATGTTCCATTTTCCCATGTGTTTAACATTTGGCTAAAATGATAAACATTCAAATCTCTAAATTTCTTATAATAGGCCAATAAATTAAAGAATAAAGCTAAATAAACAAAATATCACTAAATGTTGTCAAGGCCACCACAATCCTCACTACTGATCATCACACATACTACAGTATAGGGACTATAAGTATCTATATTGCGGTAAACAAAGTATTATATATGGCCCTATTAACCTGTTAAGGGGCCTCTGGCCAAAAATGAGCTATCTGGCTCCCATTAACCCTTCCTCTTCCATCCGTACATTGTGTACAGTATTCTGATTAAACACAAATTAATTTAAATCTATCACAGGGTCAGTCTTCAAGATTAGAGAATAAAGCAGGACCCGACTTCAAGTATTCCAGCAATTTGGAATGACACCTCTATAAAATTGGGGGATTTCTGAGAGATCCTGACTTTTAGTCCCTGAGAGTCATGCTGGATCATATGTTTCCAATAATGCGACTCTTTTGTTAGACCTTCCCCGTCTGTGAAATTCCCACGTTTCACACTGCATGCCCCACATTTGTAACGCAGGTTCTCTGTTAAAAGTTTTAACCCCAACTGGAGATAGAAAGTGTTTTCCCAGACTTTCAAAAACTCTCCTAGACCCACTGAAGACATGATAAACCTGTTCTCACAGGCACAGTGGTAACCATGACGTTTAAACTGACTTTTATAAGTAAAATTGGAAGAGTGCCACTATAAGGCCCTTATTGCGCTTTAGTAACAAACCAGTTGCAACACATTGCAACCTGGGGCTTTTGGGAGCCTCTCAGGGTCTGGGAAAGTTAGTAATCCAGCCTTGTTATCAGACCAATATGAACTCACTTTTAAGTAGCACAGACACAATTGATTCCAGCTTGGGTCCACTGCACAAGTACCCATCAGTAAACGAGAAGTTCAGTTTCATGTATTCTCCACTGACACCCCCTCCCTTCTGTGTGCTTTTTCCATCTACCAGTGGGACCTGGTGTGCGACAAAGCGGGACTGAACAGTATCGGTTCATCTATCTACATGTTTGGCCTGTTGGTGGGATCTCTGGTGTTTGGAGCCATGGCTGACAGGTAGACTTCTCTCTCATAGCCTTTAACCGCTGACTGTAGAGATACAGTCAGATCCTCAGCATCAAAGCATGGCTGCAGGGGCCGACCCAGCTGGAGTCTTTGGCACATGGTAGCCATGTGTAAGTAGGGCACTTGACACATGAAGCTTAGTTAAAGTGCTCAAGTTAGGTTTGACTGATTTATGCCATAGCAATACCTTTACTGTGGTATTGCTATGGCATAAATCTTGGAGTTTACAAAAATTCAATGTGGAAATATGACTGAAACAGCATTTAAATATTCATGGGGAATTGAAACTCTCCAGTGAATCCCATACTGATGAAATTCCTGAGGGTGTGTTGGCAGGGTGCAGTAGTTTTGATACACTACTGGCCTGTATAGACTGGTTTCACCTTGTCACTATCACACTGGTGCATTTATGCACTCATTTATGCATGTGCTTAGAGAGCATACTTGTGTCCACTCTCTCTCTTACATGATGCTTTAAAAAGTCTGTTCTAAATTGTCTGTGCAAGGTATGGCCGGCGTTTTGTGCTGCTGCTGTCCATCGCTCTGCAGACTGTGTTTGGAGTCGCTGTGGCCTTTGCACCCAGTTTTCCCGTCTACGTGACTCTTCGTTTTGTAGTTGGTGCCACAATATCTGGAGTCATCATCAATGCCTTTGTGCTGGGTACTAACAAAATACAGACACACTCAAACACAAACATAATCAGTATGTGAACTCAGTTTCATTCTACATAGTGATATTTTTTTTCTGTGAAAAATGAAACAAAATTTTAAAAAAAGATTAGATGAGATGTGAGGAAGATGATTACTGAGTTTATCAATAGTGTAAAAAAAGATTTTCAGGTTGTCACAATGATTTTGCATTAGATTTGACAAGATTCATGGAGAGTTCTTTTAAAATTCTTCTCCCTCTTAGGCTCACAATTTTCTTTCAAAACCCATGAAACATGAAAAATGCATTGTCACCAAGCTTAGCTGACTTGTTGGTCCGTCAGTCCACCACTTTGTACCTGACTGTCATGTCTCACCAACTATTGTATGGATTGCTATGAAATGTGGTACTCACTTTCATGTTCTCGTCATGAACTGTAACAACTTTTGTGATCCCTTAACTTTTCATCTAGCACCATCATCATGGTCAATATTTCTGTTTGTCCAATACTTTTGGTTCAGGATCAAATAGCTGCAAAATTTAAGACATACCCATCAGCCTCAGCTGTACTTTGTGTTTAGTGCTAATTAAAAAATGTTAGCATATTATAGTAACACGCTAAGATGGTGAACATGGTAAACATTATACCTGCTAATCATCAGCATGTTAACATTGTCAGTGTGAGCATGTTAGCATGCTGACTGCTGTTTAGTTGAAAGCACAGCTGTGCAGCCTCACGAGTTGCTAGCATGGCTGTAGACTCTTAGGGCCCTATTTTCCTGAAATAGGGCGCAGGCGCAGATCCAAATCTTAATTCCTAGCGTCTGGCACGTATGGGTGTGGCCAACACATTTTTTCCCAACCATCAGCACTGGTGCCATCTGGGCTCAGCCAGGCACAAGGTGGAGGAGAGACTGAATACATTATCAGTGGCTTGAATGAATGCATTATGTGTAGGTGGAGTCGGGGCGGGCTTCAATAATGACCAATCACATGAACTCCTCTCATTCCCTTCAAACTCAGCAATAGGTGAAACAGGGGAGAAAGGCTGAGTGAGAGGGAGAAATGAGTTAACCTCTGTGAAGCACCAGAAGTTCCAAAATATACATTCAAGACACCCCGAATATTAATATACATCAATCCAAATATGCTGACAATGGTAGAATGAAAATAGAGCTGATGTGTTCTAATATGTGCTGCCACTTACTTTGTGCAAAAAATTAATATAGGATAATTTAATATAGGATAATGTAAATAGTTCAGTTCTACTCTTCCTCTGGGTATTGTATATCTGCCACGTTGCGCCTGGCTGAGCCCAAATGCTGATGGTCGGGAAACATGCAAAAATGTGTTGGCCACACCCACATGGTCACACGCCAGGAATTAAGACTTGGATCTGCGCCTACACCCAATTGCGGGAAAATAGGGCCCCTAAAGGTGCAATATGTAAGAATCAGAGATTCCAGCTAGTTTTGCACCCTGTTGGTGCTGTAGGGGGACAAGGGGGCAAGGCACTCGGGAGTGCACATAAATGTCACATCCTTTGGATTTTCCTGGCAAGACTGTCATTCACACCTTCATGTAGAAATCAGTCCTCAGGCTGTTATAGCCAACCAAGAAAGTTGGGGAAGGAATTTTCTTATTTCGTCAGATTCTGTTAATTTTTTATTTTAAACTAAAATTGCCAAACAATTTTAAACTGAAATTACATCATTCTTACATATTGCACCTTTAAGTTAATCTTGTTACTGAACAGCACAGATATGTCACTGAATACACACAATAAGTACTATATTGTAGGAAGTTTGGATTCCTCACATATGGATTATGGAAACTGGTTAACACATAGATGTTAGTAGCAGCCAAAATTTTTCAGTGTCAGTCAAGGACAACAGTGGATTAATAAAGTCATATTGTTCTTTAAGTGTATTAATGTCTCATACTGTTTTGTGTTATTTTTCCCCAATCCAAGAACACAAACCCTTGCCACTCTTTCCTCAACCTCAAAGCTCCAAACCACCACCTCAATTTAACCCTCTCCCCATGATTCCTCCTCTCCTGCAATATTTCTCTCCATAGGCACTGAGTGGACGTGCACCAAAAGACGCATGCTGGCTGGTATCATCACCGATTACGCCTTTGGCCTGGGATACATGCTGCTGGCAGGCATAGCTTATCTGATACGAGACTGGAGAAAGTTACAACTGGCTATATCAGTACCAGGATTCCTGCTTATCTTCTATATATGGTGGGAGATTCAAGGGGCATCAGAACATTACATCCACTGTGTAGGACATGAATACATGAATGCCTTCTTTGTAATCCTCATTTCCCTCTCTGCCCTTATTTCTGGCATCTTCTCTTGCTTTTGTCCACTTGTTCTTCTCTACTCTCCCTTCTCTCGCTCTCCATGTCTGCCTTGTCCTCTCTCTCTAACTCTTGTCAGGGTGGTTCCTCAGTCTGCCAGGTGGTTGTTGGCCAACGACAGGAGGGAGGAAGCCATTGCACTCCTCCGCAAGGCAGCGCTTGTTAACGGCCGGGTCTTACCTCCCGCTGTACAGGTGTGTCTTATGCCATTATTGTATTATTTACGATGTACTGAAATATATTTCTCTCTGTTGCATACAGTGTGACCTGTTGAAAACTAATATTTTTGTTAAAAAATAAGGTTGTCATTATTGTATATATAATATAATAGGATATTTTGTCTATATTGTGTCTTTCTCTCGATACTTTCTGACAGCACTACCCAGTCTGTAGCTCTCAGCCCCGAGCCCATTTGTCCTATTGTAGATAGTATAAAATGGGCAACAAATAGTTTAATTTTTAAAGGCTTAGTAAGTCTCTTAAACAGCTGGGTAGTGTAGTTTTAGCAAATATTACTCAAACAAGAAGAAATAGGACATTTGTTTGGGGACTATTCTCAGCTGCGGATGAGTACACAATTATTTGCGGCAGCAGAACGCTTCCAATGGGATTAATTTAAAATTAACTACAGTCCTCGAGATCAGTCTGTAGCAACAAGGCATTACCTGTGGGATTTGTTACCAATAAGAAAAATGCAGAATAACACCAGTACTATTCTTTTAAAATGTTGCTTTATGTGTGTGTCCATGTGCACATAAGGTTGAGAAGTGTGATATCTTTCGTGGGGGGAAGCAAAGTCACTCAGCAGTGGATCTTGTACGAACACCTCAGATGAGAAAGAGGGCCATCATCTTGTTCTACCTCTGGTAAATGGTTTATGTGTGCATGCATGAACATTTGCTTTTTACCAACATCAGTGGCAAATCAATTTTCCTTTCATTACATTTTTTTTCTCATTTTTTCTTGCATCCCAGGTTCGTGAATGTGCTGGTGTATTACGGCCTCTCACTGGGTGTGTCCAGGTTAGGGACAAACCTCTATCTGACTCAGTTTGTGTTCGGGTTGGTGGAGATCCCGGCTCGCTCTGTGGTCCTCCTTGTGCTGCCCTGCAGTCGACGCTTTTCCCAAAGTGGCTTTCTTGCTCTTGGAGGACTGGCCTGTTTGCTAATGCTTGCTGTCCCTGCAGGTAGGATTGATACTGTGTTTTTGTATGCACAGAGTGTTAAAACAGGCGTGCATAAATTCATTTTATCACTGGGATAATTATTCTTACTTACCCTCTGTCTCTAGATCATCCCAGCACTCTGAGTGGGCTCGCCATGGTCGGGAAGTTTGGTATAACAGCATCCTTTGCTGTAATCTATGTGTACACTGCTGAGATATTCCCCACTGTGCTACGGTAAGACATGTCCTTACAATTTAAATTACTTTTCTCAAACACACATAATCCCAAAGTGATTTTTTAAAAATCTCTGATGGCAACAACTACAACAATTTTTCTTCTTGCGTCCCCTCAGGCAAACAGGAATAGGTGTATCTAGTATGTTTGCGAGGCTGGGCGGTGTGTTGGCCCCCATTATCAACATGCTTCATAACCACAGCCCCACTATACCACTGGTCATCTTTGGTACCTCCCCGCTGCTGGGCGCTGTCCTGGCCCTGGCACTGCCTGAAACTGCCGACAGACCTCTTCCTGACACAGTGGACGACGTAGAGAACTGGGACATGAGGTACAACAGACAATATGACCTCTGTTTTTCACTGGGGTGGGGCTTTTTGAATGTTCTTTTTATTCAGATTAGTGGTGACACTGCAGTTTGTGGTGAACTAAAATGCAGAGGAAAGCTGCATGCTTGAAAGCAAAGTACAAGAAATTAAATGGGAAAAGCAAGTAATTAAAAATAATGCTCTGCTCTTCGCACCAGCTGTTGAAGTGTTATCACAGTTTATACATATTCTGAGCTGCTTCTGAGCTTTGTTCAGCATACTGTTACTGTGCCCTTGCTGCTCAGTGCCCATGATCCCAAACAGGATGGAAAATCTCACTTCCTTGTTATTTCCCATGTGAAGACACAACCTCTCTGACTAGCTCAGTGTTTACTTTGTGTTTTGTCTATTACAGGTCACCTCCTGACAAGGAGAACCCTGAGAAGTGTGAGGATATTAGCGGATCAGCCAGCAGCACAGAGGAACAGGAGCTACGCCACCTAGCAAGCCAGAGCTAACCACATGTACACATGGATGCAGACATTCCATTATTCACACGTTATACAGCCTCGACATAACATCTTCTATGCAATTACATGTCAAAGGTCTGACCATGAGCTCTATGCAAAAAAACCCCTAAAAACAACATATATCCCCAACCACACTAGCATGCGTGTGCGCATGCACACATGCACAAAGCAGGCATTCATATATGCTGCCAGGGCAAATCAACAGTCCTCTGTTTTACCAGATGCAGGTAAACATCCGTATAAGTCAGGAATAAATGGTCGTCGTTTGCAACCATGTGTATTTTTCAGAAGTGTACACCTTTATTCCAATTTTGAGAGTTGGTTTGATATGTTTTACTTATGTGGGGAGACTGTGTGAATAGATCCTCTTTGCAGACAAACAGATTGCATATTTGTATATATTTATAAATCTGAGGGCATCAGTGGAGAGTTCAGATTTCTAAATCAGTGCTTTGAGGAATCAGACTGGACAAGAAGACTTAAAAGCAGCACTCCAACCTACTTTCTATTTCAGTACACACAACCATGCAGAGCAGCTAGTTTTGGGACCTCATATTTTTCAGGACTGAAGGATTTATTACATTTTGTGCATTTCATAAAAGCACATACAATATTTTTGTATAAAAGTGGACCATGTCTGTAGACTGTTTGTGAAATATCTCTGTTGTATCTTAATGCTGTACTGAACAAGCAACAAACTTTTCTTTATGTTCTTCTTCTTAAGCCAAGAGAAATGAAACTAGTCAATTGAGATTGCATGCACTTGTTACCTTTATTATACCTAATGTAGCCTTTTGTCAGACTAATGTAGTGAATTTGTAGTTTTGTATGAAAACTATGGGATGTGACTGATCAGCATGTGGAGATTCGTTTTCAACTTTGTAGACATTTGTTTTCTTTTCATTTTAACAAATCATACTCATGTAAAATGACTTGCTATGGTAACTTCAATATGTGAAATATCTAGTACGTTTTACAAGGGCTGTTATTTAGAATTTAAATTAATGATGCTCCAGGCATGGGTTGGTTGAAAGCGTAGGTCATGTAATATGTCATGTTACTCAGGCTAAAGGAATTTGATTCTTCAAAATCTATTATTCCTAAAAAATAAGACATTTCAGGCCAGTATGCTTTGAATGTGCATGCATGTGGAGGGGATAACCTGTAATTCCCCTGCATGAATTTAGAAAGCATACCTTATTGCTAACCACAGCATGTGGGTGTGCTAGATTAACCAGAGATGCCACTGAAGCCAGTAAATGGACAACTTTACAATGTTTTATTGTATTGATTCAAGCCTAGTGCATTTGAATGCATCATATGATCAAGTACAAGAATGAGTGGAAATGTGTCACCAAATGTACTTTGTACAACTGAAATGAAGGCACTGTGCCGATGTGCCACCAGCAATAAAATTGTCAAAACCATGTTTGAAAAACAGAACTTGTTCTTGCGCTAGTTGTGCAGCATCTTAATTCTGTACCATATAACAGCAACATTTAACACATTATTATCAAGCATTGATGCAATAACCACACCTCAACACATCCAACAGTCATTCACCCTCAGGCACTCACATAGTGGCATTAACAGAAACTGAACAGATTTGGGTGACACAAGCACATCTATGCCAGTGTAACATATGTAGCATCAGTGGTGACGCCACAGTTGTTATCTTTCATAGACATGAGGATGTAGCCATCATTGCCCCAGTAGGTGGACCATGAGTTCTTGATTAACCAGTATGGCTCCCCGCTTAGGGTGCCGTATCCCACTGCAAGCACAGCGTGGTCCAACGCATCAGTGGTATTACCTGAAAAACCCGGGAAACATTCTGTGTTACAGCAAGAGAAGAGTTACTGTAAAAAGCTTTAAAACTGAACACTTGTGTAAAATAAACTTACCACAAGCAGGTTCATAGTAGACACCGTGGCTGTAGAAAACAAAAGATCGATGTGAAGCGTCAATACTGACAGCCACTGGCCCATTTTTAAAAAGCGCCAACTTAAGGGCCTCTTCATCGCCGGACGTGACATTAGTGTAGCTCTGTACACGTGCAGTGAGTTGGGATGCGTTCAGGTGGCAAAATCCGTTCTGTTCAGAGAGAGAAACAGAAAATCCAAAACTGAGCCAACAGTTATCAAATATCATGTTTCTCATGCCTACTGTGCTGGTCAGAGCTTTACCGTTGAAGAAATACAAACCTCTCATAGATTTTAAACAAGTCTAATCTTAACATACAATAACTATGAAAAGCAGTTATTTTGGCTGGTTGAACTTTGAAATAACTGACTGGATAAAAATCAGTTTTGCTTAAAAGTTGTCAAAAGCTTGTGTGTCTGTATGTTAGGTTGACTGTGAACCTGAAGGTAATTGATGGCATTGAGATCATAATATTACATTCATTGTGACACATTGTACTGGTGAGAACATTTCATAATGTGCCTCAGTGACTTTTTCCCCAGACAGTTGGAGTCATGTTTCATAGGAACCGGTCCTGTTTTACAACTGAGCCTTGCTTAAATGTCAAAAACTGTCATGATTTATTTTGACAGTTATACCCAAGTTGATCTACGAGAAAGACTTCCAAAAGATTGTTGGATCCCCATTTTGTCAAACAAACGCCTTCACAGTTACCTGCCATCCTTGACAGCGGTTCTTTGAGCTAAGTGCTAATGTCAGCATGCTAACACGTTGATGTTTAGCAGGTATAATGTTTACCGTGTTCATTATCTTAGTTTAGTATTAAACACAAAGTACACCTGAAGGTGATGGGAATGTCATCAGACAAATTGAAGACTTTGACCTGATTGTGGCGCTAGATAAAAGTTTCAGTATCACCAAAGTAATTACAATTCAACCTATTGGGGGAGTAAATATAATTTCTTCGCAATCCATCTGTTACACATGGCCCTGCATGTATATTATTGCACACAGTCTGTGGGTTTTGTTTTCCGTCTCTCTCTCTCTCTGGGGCTTTCCCTCCCCTCTACCTGGCTTCTTCTGTAGGAGTGGAGCACCTGAAATCAATTAACCATCAGAGAAGAAAGGCAGACCTGATGGGCAGTGTGTGAGAGACACACATGTGCCTGAAGCACAGCTTTTCCGGAATTTTTCTCCCCGATTGTTTTTCCCCAGCATGTTTTAGAGCGTTGGGTTTTGTTATTCTAGTTTGGGTTGGAGATCATCGGTTGTCCAGTTATTGGGTTTTGTTTTGCTTCAGTTTAGTTTAGATTTTTCTTTTGGTAGTTTAGGGGGATGAGCTGGGTGCAATGATTCATTGCGTGGCTGGCTCAGTAGCTTCCCATCTTTTGCTCCTTCTGGCTGGGATCTCCACCCCCTCCACAAAGTAAAACATGTTGTAGTGTAGAGGTCATCTCTTTTGTTAGATCATTTATGGTGGTTGGTGCTTGTTAAGTTTTGCTTTTGATTGGGTAACTGCTTCAGTAGCTTGGAGTTTCAGTTTTGAGCACCCTGACTAGTTAGCCACTGGGTTGGTTTGAAGAGCTTGCCACTTTGTTGTTTGGCCTCTCTTATTTTTGGTGGTAATCCTAAGTGGGGGGCACGCTTCAGTGTATTGTAGTCGGCTACATCTCTGGTCTTCAGTGATGCACTGAGTTCAGCGTTTAAAGTCGCCTCAAGCTTGGCAAGCCACTGAAGACTAGCTCGGTTAGTTAGCCATCTCAGTAGGCAGGTAGGGGTTGGCGTGCCTCTCTACAGTATGTTCCCCATGTTTTTGCACTTTTCACAGCAACTTGGCTGTGAGATGACCCTACTTCTTGTTTGGTCACTTTGTCTTGTGCAGCTGTAATAATACTTTTGTGTGCAGTAACTTGTGGCAGCTTTGTGTTGTGGTAACTGCACTCTACATTTGTTGGGTCACTTGTGGGTTGCTGCTTAGGTGTAAGTCGGCAACATTTGTGTGTAGTCGTTGACTATACTGTGACCACTTTGTTGTTGTTGCAGTCCACTTTGGTTTGGTCATTTTGGGTGTTACTGCTTTTGTGTATATTATTGTAGTTGTGACCTTTTTGTTTGTGGGACATAGTCACTCACAGATCAGTGGATCTTAGTCTAGAGCGGGTGGCCTCCCAGTTCGTCAAGTCACCTTGTATGTTGCTGATTCCTAACATCAATCACATCAACCACATAGTGTCCATTTTGTGTTGTGGTAGTAGCAGTTCACTTTTGTTGGGTCTTTGTGTGTTGCTGTTGTTATATGGCAGCGACTTTGTAATTGGTCTACTTGTTGTGACCCTTTTGGTTTGTGGCTGTTGCACTTCCCTTTTGTGTTGGTCACCTTTTGTTGTGTGTGTTGTGGATAAATGCAGTAACTTTGTTTGGTTTTGTGGTGTCATTCACCTCATGGTGGTAGTCAATTTGTGTCTAGTGGGAGTGGCACCCACTTGGATTGAGTGCTGCTCACTCAAGCAGGAGTTCTTAGACTCAGTGGTGGTAACTTTCTTGGCCCTTAAACACTTTGAAGTTTATGTTGGCTCTGCTAGTATACCAACCGTTGTTTATACTGACCACCATCCCCTTTTATGTATTAATCGAATGCGGAAATCAAACCAAAGACTTATGAGCTGGGCATTCTTCCTGCAAGCCTTCAAAGTAGAGGTCAGGCATTATAGGGGAAGAGAAAATGTCCTCGCTGACACGTTCTCGTGTTGCTAGTTTTAATATGTGAATAACATCCGTTGTACTCCCATTATTCACCATTTTAGGGTGGGGGTGTTACGTGTGGCCCTGCATGTGCATTACTGCACACTGCTTGTAGTGTGTTTTGTTTTCCCTCTCTGGCGCTCTCCCTCCCCTCTACCTGCCTTCTGTAGGAGTGGAGCACCTGAAATCAATTAACCATCAAGGAAGAAGGGGGGGCCAGAGGAGCAGTGTGTGAGAGACACACGTGCCAGACAGCCTGCAGCACAGCTTTTCGGGAATTTTTCTCCCTTTTTCTCCCTAATTTTTTTTCCCCAGCATGTTTTAGAGTGCTGGGTTTTGTTACTTTGGTTTGGGTTGGAGATCACAGGTAGTCCAGTTATTGTTGTTTTGGTTCAGTTTAGTTTAGTTTAGATTTTTCTTTTGGTAGTTTAGGGAGATGAGCTGGGTTTGATGGCCCATTGTGTGGCTGGTTCAGTAGCTTCTCCATCTTTTGTTCCTTTTGGCTGGGATCTCCACCCCCTCCCCTTTTTTTTTGTTTTTCACTTTTCTTTGCACAAGGCTTGTTATTTTCATGGTAACTCAGAGGTCTCGGTGTCCTTTTATATGTTTTGGTGTCCAGTTGAGCCTTTACTTGTTTGGAGAGGCCATAACACCATCCAATAGTTAAGAGATTTCACAAAAAATATGGTTGCACTAGAGGAAAAGAAAATCTGGAGATCACAAACCACCAACGATGGATTTCTGTACAAAATTTTGTGACAATCCATGATGTAGTAGAAGTGCAGATATTTCACTGGATATGGAATAACTTTAATCTGCTGGTTATGCTACAGGAAAAGTCAGGAGATCAAAATATTTCAGTTTGGACTGAAGAGGTGGACTGACAGACTAACCAACACTGCCATCCCTAGAGCCATGTCGCTAGTATGGCAAAAAAAGCACATGATTGGGTTTTTGATCAACTTTGACTTTATGGGTTATTTTATGTCAACAGGTACATGCATCACATCTTAATCATCTTACCATTCCCATATAAGCTCCATAGGTTTCTGTTGTGGCGATGCCTCCATGTTTCATGATCCACTCATACGCTCTCCACTCCTCCCCTCCATCACAGCCGTTATTGCCAAAACCCCAGGAACAGTCCACCAGCATCTGCTGAGACAGAACCTGCAGGGAGCCCGTCTGAAAGACGAAAGCAAAAACATGAGCATACTTGTTAGTAACCTGTCCTGCTCTGCATGAATCACATTCTCTGAAACCCAGTACCAACAGTTTCACCAGCTTTGGTATCTTATAGCAACATGTACTGTGGGCCTCCGAGGATCTAAAAAAAAAAAAAAACAACTAAGGGATTTAATTGACACACTTGGTGACTAGAAAAAAATGGGTTAAAAGGGGAGTGAAAAAAATGAAACAAAAGGTCATATGTCCAAAAAAAGACAACTAGACATACATTAAGGCTTCTCACAGGAACATAGTGACATTTATAATGAACATTTTTAAACCAGCTGTTATCTACAGGTTGCTAGGCAGATGCTGTGAGATCACAAAGTGGTAAATTTAAAATTGGCCCCTGGGGAGTGGCCCTGTTTGTGAACCTGCCGATGGGGACAGGGATGCTACATCATGCAGGTCACTTCCTGCTGCTGCACTGCATGCTGGCAGAGGTACAAAGACCGACTGCTGGGGCTTCACAACAGTACTTCCCCCCCCACCCCCGCCAAATCAAACTGTTCTTGCAAACACTGGGAAACAATTAGTCATAATCTTATAAGCAAAACTGCCAAACATTGTAATGGTTTAACATTAAATGGTGGTATTTTTCTATTTATCTCATGTTAATCTCATCTCATTCAAAAAAGAAGGCATCGTTTTGTTGTGCTGGTACACTGTACAACAACTCTAACTTATAAACTTGCTTTCATCAATTAACAGTACCCCTGCTTCTCAGAAACTTCTTACAAACACTTAACAACTCTGCACACCCCTTCTGAAGTCAAAAGAATCATTTTTTTAATAACATCCCAAATGTTTTTTCCATTTTTCCCTGCTGTGTGCCAATTACCTCCGTAGAAATCTCCCTTATCAGTCGATCAATTAGAAAACTGCAGGCACAGGGCAAGAGACATCATAAAGAGTGTGTGTGTGTGTGCGTGAGAGAGGGAGTCAAAGAATTTGGTCATGTCAATGGGGTGCCATCAAATCCCATAATAAAGCGGTCCAATGTGTGAATCGCGTTGCTCGGCAACACAGAAAAAGGAATGCCTTTGAGCCTTTGCCTTCTATGAGATGGAGGCAGGCCGAAGTTGACACTCGTTCAGTTTTATTTATTCACACACACACTGTCAAGTCTGTCCAACATGAGTGAAAGTCACAATGAATCGTCTTGTGGAGCCGCCCCTACTGACTGAATATAGACGGTGTACTAGGAGCAGCGCCTCTCCACGATCAAAACCTTTTTTTAAAAGTCCAAAACATCCTCAGTTCACACTGCTTACATCTTTATATTTATTTCAGACTTTTAAAACTTTTTGTATTAAGAATTTTTTCCTTTCCATGACGTTCTACTGCTGTTTTTGAACAATGCCACAAGAATGTAACACATTCCTCCTCATATTTGCTCCATGTTAGTCATTTCTACATTTCAACTGAATGTTTGACACATTATGCCCTTTGTTCCCATTTGACTCTGCTGTGTCTGATCATTTTTAACCCTGAATGACCCACTACTCTGCCAGGATTTTTCAACTTACAGCTTATCAGTTCTTCAATATTTAGAAAGGTGGCAATAATTAAACATTACTGCAATGCAAATGAACCAAAACATAAGCAAATGTAGTGCCATGCTGAACATCTGTGGCTTCAAAGAGCATAAGGGAGTAGCTATGCTACTTGCAAACACTGGATCAGGGCTAGTGACCGTGACAAAATCTGCTTTTTACCTTTAGGAAGAGAGCACCCTCTACTGCTCCAGTGGTGGCAAAGCTCCAGCAGGAGCCGCAGATGGCCTGGTCCTTCACTGGGGTCACAGCACCTGCAAGGACAAAGTTGAGGTAAAAACTGGATCACCTGCCAGACAGATGCATCTTTAGTAAACATTGCAGATTCTGTATACGTACCGTAAAGCCTCCAGTCAAGTGACTCAGGTACTTTCACTCCTTCGTAAATCTTGGAAGGGAAGGGGAGGCCTCTGTTTGGAGTCTTTCCTTGTCTTCTTCCCCTCATGGTGGCCAGCTCTGACATGGTGCGATCTGACATTGAGTTTAGAGCCAGAGAGAAAGACAGCCCTGCTCTGTTCTTGGAGTGGACGTACCTACAGCAGCAGACAAGGAAAAAGTCACAGTTAACCGAAATCTTTCAGTTTAATTAATCTGTATTCAAAGCACTTTCTGAAATTCTTACATGGCTATGTCCTAAAAAGAAAAGAGCGTGATGGTCATGCTAAAATGTCACAACTCATCATCATTTAATGTTCCTCTCACCTGAGATTATTTTTTTGTGATCAAATTTTTATTTTTCAGTACTGGAGGTTAGATTGAATATAACAACAAATCATCAGCCGCAACAAACATCTGTAATACTGGACATAGATTATTTTAACATAACAAACATGATACTCTTGTTTATCCATGTACAATATGACATTCATCAACTGCCTGACAAGGGCTCTTCTTTGCTCCTCCAGTCTTTAAAGTTTCCTCTCTTCCCTTCCCCCACCCTGGATGGCACATGGGTAAGACAACCCAAAAGCAACAAAACTGAAAAAATAAATGAATAAAAAAACTGCAAAGATACAGTGTACAGTCACAGACATTATTTCACGATCTGGGTTATGTAGATTAATTTCACTTTATACAGTGCCTCGGACAAGGTGTCAATTGTATTTCCATTCCCACCGTTGGTTCGAGCTATAAAGAGTTCCAGACAGATGATGTCTAATAATGAGAGAATCCATTGAGAAATCTGAAGTTAATAATAATACTAACAATTTCTAGCAGCTGCCAGACTTAAAAGAAGAAGTCTTCTCTGAGATTTGGTAACATTAATTACTGAATCATCATTTAGAAGTAAAGCATTAGGTAGACTTGGAAGTTTTGGTTACATTAGAGAGCACATGTGCAACTCTAAACCGAAAATACTTCACGTCTGGGCAATTCCACATTGTGTGTAAATAGGTTCTCACTTCATTATTATTACATAGTGTACAAATGGATGTGAGACAGAGCTGGTATTCTAAACGTTTCCTGGGAGTCAAATAAAATCTATGGGTGACTTTAAAATGAATCATTTGATGATTCAAATTTCAGGACGCGAAGGGCTCTCACCTGAGATTCTGAACAAAAGCATGCTCCCTCTTCTCATGCTCCCTTTCGTCACCGTACTGGCGCTGGAACTTCTCCTTGAAATGGTTGAACATGCGCTGCGAGTGGCCTGAAGCTGATGTGTGGATGAGATCTTTCATCGGATTGGCCAATATGTGGTGTTCAACTCCTGGACCAGGAAATCCTCCACAGCTCATACCTGTAAAAAAAAAAGACCAAACAGAGAAATGTTTTCTCTCCTTTAATTCCTCTAAAACATCTTGTAACTACAACACTACACTACAAACCTTCAGGGAGCAAGAATACTTTGGGGTCCACGTGAGTGCTGAACTCCTTGTAGTCCACCAAGTATTTGTCATAGTGGGACCCCAGCAGGGTGTTATATCCCATCATCTCATAGTGGAGGGGTGTGGCGGGCTCTGCCTTGCCATCTGCACCTTTCTCAGAATGGGTCACCCACAGTGTGTATGTGTTCTTCTTGTTACCGATTGTGGTCACATTCTGCCAGACTTCACACAGGGAGCCTCCGTAGTACTCCATCCTGAGAAACTGCAGGAGAGATGAAGTCTTTAAGTGACGGCCTTGTTTGGACGGTGACACTACTATGCTAAACATCAATCTAATAATGATGTTTTGATGTTAAAATACTACACAGAACATTTTACACACACAGACCTGGAATCCCTGAACATCAGGCAAAGATGTTTGTGGTGTGACGGTTTCATCTTTCGTTCCGTTGACCTGGAAGCACTTCATCACATTCAGCTCTGACTCTGTGGTCTCTGGAGTGATTTTATAGGAAACCCCCCACTGCTGCTCCGCCCCAATCTGGTATGTTGACACTTGGCCTGTCGATGAAATTGTGAAAGAAAAAGTTAGACATGGCTGGCTCCTTAGCAGAGGTGCAAGGAGCAGAGGTGATTCTGCAAAAAAAGCTAAATAATGATATAACTTTAAGGGCTATCATAGGCTTTTTGTGGTAATTACCTTGAACTTGGTACAATCTGTTAATGCTATAGAAATCAGCTTGGCGAGTAGAGTTACTAATGAAGTAAAGCATTACTGAAGTAGATAATTTACGGGCTACACTATTTAATAAAAGGTCCTAAATCTCTGATAAATTTTTCTAGACGAACTACAATAAAAAAAACTTGAGCTATGTTTCAGGAAGGCACCTTTTGTGTGGCTGATTTTATTTGTGGAGTTTGTACAGAAGATAAAGTTCTTTGTTTGCAATGTAATGTAAGAAGTTCATGTAGTGTTGTAACATTTTTCTCTATGTTTGACAAATGTTTCACCACTGCAACCGTATGTGGTGTCTTGTAAGTTCATGTGGGCGTAGCATTTATCTGTGCATGACACACTAACTGACTGACCAACTGACGTTTTCACTAAATACTATAGATTGGTATTTTCCTTACTCTTACTGAAGGTGTTTTTACTACTTTTATTTACAAGTAACAATAGGCCTCCTATACAGTGTCAGTCTACTCTTTCCTCCTCTGGTAAAGATGTTACTATTTTGTTGAGAGACATACTTTTTTACTTGCTTTGGTTATAAGAAATAAATGAACAAGTAAGGCTCCTCTCTTTTGTCCCCAGGGCCGGCTGTGTCTCAGAGGTAGAGCAGGTTGTCCACTAATCAGAAGATTAGTGGCTCCTCCAGTCAGCATGTCCAAGTGTCCTCGGGCAAGATACTGAACCCCAAATTGCTCTTGTAAGCTGTGCCATCAGTGTATGAGTGTGATGAGCAGGTTGACACCTTGCGTCTACCATCAGTGTATGAGTGTGTGTGAATGGGTGAATGTTGGCATGTAGCGTAAAGCACTTTGAGTGGTCAGAAGGCTAGAAAGGTGCTATATAAATGCAGCCTATTACCATTTCCCTCTGCTCTCTCCCCTCTATATCCTTACACACACACACAAACACACACACACACGCATCCAAAATTGTATTTATTTATTTTAATAAACATACACAGAGGGGGGTCCAAAATAGTTTCTATTTATGACTGCCTTGAGATAACAAACACCAAATGTAAATTCACAGAGACAACATTTAGAAAACAGCTTCAAAAAGAGACTGAAAATATGATTTAAAAGAAAAAAAAAAAAAAGGTACAATAAAAAAATCACGAGTATGTAACATGAGTCAACAGAACAAGTTCCCCAATTGTGCTTATTTATGCTTTTTTACTTCCCTGTTTACGCACTGAGTGATATATGCTTTGCTCTCGTCACTTTGGTCTGACACAACAGGCTCTAAGTTTCACATCACTAAACACACCAAGCAGGGAGAATACAGAGTCCGGTTTCAGAGAAAATACCACAGATGAAAAGGTTTCTTACCATGGTAGTAATCTATTCGGCTGGACTTTGCTGTTAGATCTAACCAGGCCTCAAAAGGCTCCTTAATCTCAGCATAGGGCAGAGAGATCACTCCTGTAATGGAAATGTGAAAGACTATTGTAATGAGGCAGAATTGTAATAACAAAGAAACCTAAAATGTTAAACTGCTTACCTTTGACATGATAGGACTTCCCAAAATCTGGAAGTGAAGGGACTGCTTTTCCCTCCGTAACTGAAAACAAACAAAAAAGGTGGTGAGGGTAGGAAGTGGTGAAAGGGACTTTACAGTAGTTTAGCTGACCTCATCTGTTCTTGTAAGGACAAACAGACCAAAATTAAACCTTTCTCTGACGATAGATGTAACTGGGTTGCTGGGAATATTGACAGCTGTCCTTGGACATTTACTCTTTGTCACTTCCAAAGAGATAAAGTCAAGCCAAATATCTGCTTGAAAAACTGGACATTTAGAAAATGTGTTACAACAATAGCAGAGAACTAGCTATGGCCTTTAATGGGTCACTGAGTCACATTTCTTACTACAGTTCACAGTGTGTTTTGTTTAGTAAAGAAATAACTGAAGGAGTATTAAAAAGAAATGGTTGAAGTTAAAGTGTTAGTCGATGAAGTGCTATTTCATGTATGACGAAATAAAGAGTAGTTTCAATAGTTTCGTCCGGGTTCATAAGCCATATTTAAGGATGTATGTGGTTTCCTGATAAGCTATTCGACTCTAAATTGGTGGATTTCTGACTAAAGTTTGGCGTGAAAATTTTCTGCGTACGTCAGCATGTCTGAGATAGAAGCCGTCTCCATTGTATTTGAAGAAATCGATCATCAATATCAATGTATTCATCGCTGCAGCCACTTACATTTGAAAGTATGAGTTTAGCAAATTGAACGATAACGTTGGCTAACATGAAACAACTGCTAGCTGCTTTCATAGCACGAAGATAGTTGGAAATATTGTGTCAATTTTAAATGTTGTGCCTTACCTACGACAGTCCACAAAAGCACAGCTGCAATGTACCAGAACCGCATTGTTTCTACTGCGCGCTCAGAAAAGCAGGAAAGATAGTCAGTCAGACTAAAGTAAAACAAAAACACATGACTCTGCAACCTATAACTTACAGCTCTCGAAAACACATAACGAACCACAAACAAAGTCACTGATATCCGCTCTCAACCAATCACACAGTGGCGTGGAAGCGTGTCCTCCAATCAGATACAAGAAGTAATTGTAGGGATATCATGTGATTTGTGTCATATGACCAAGGTATGACTATGTTATACTATGGTTCCCAAACTGAAGGTCGGGACCCCCACAAGGTGTATTAATCAAAGGGGTCGCGAGATGACGGGATAGGATACAGACAAAAAACAAAATATTTTGGACACACAAAATTGTGATTTTTTTTTTTTGCTTTATTTCTTGTGGATTGCTGTGTTTTACCTCCTCAAGCCTCTAAAAGTAAATAAAACAAAATAAGTCCTCTTTCTAGAGCTGCAAGGTTAGTCGATTTATCAGCACCTCCAGGTCCTTGCTTGACTGTTCAGTTTAAAAATTAATTTGTGAGTCACGTGTTAGGTTTCTCAAACTCATAAACATATTTCATTAAAAATCCCCTCTCAAAGTGTTCATTGTACGTTATAGAGTTATTTGCAGGACTTAAAGGGTGAGTTCACCCAATTCACAAAAAACAAACTGCATATTTTCTCACTGAGTTCCAGTGTCCATGCAGACAGTTTGGTTAATGTGCTGAGGTTTTCAAATATGTTTTTGAGGTTGTTACTATGCAACAATGATGCTCACAGCTTTAAACAATTACATTCAAAAAATCAGCAACTTGTCTGGATAATTTTGAGTAACAGGAACACTGTTTCTGAAAAGATGTTGGTATTGACATTTCTAAAGGTAATTGTTAAATGCTGTGGGATCCAATGAAATGCCATTCACTACCATTGTATTGGGACGGAGGAAGATATCTTGGAAATGGACATCTCTAAACCTGGAAAAATAAATCTGCATGGCAACCACCACAAATTAGTTAGAGAATATGCTTGTTTTGTTTGTTTATTTTTTGGTAATCTGGGTGAAATGACCGTTTACAGGATGTGGAGTTTTTGACCTCTAGTGGCACTGTAGATTTGATCTACAGTGAGATGAGTGACTTTGGATTGTTTGTACCAACACATGGGGATCACAGCATGTAGTATGGGGTGATGTGATACACATTTCTGCTGACTGCAGAGAGCAGAAACAGCTGGTAAAGGGGAGCAAGCAGTGTGCCAACAGGAAGAGGGGAAGAAGGCCACAAGCCGGTGTAAACAATAGATATCAAAACATACAAAACAAATCTTTAGTTAATTTTAAACCAAACGTTTACGCCAAGACGGACAAGAAGTGTTGTGGATGAAATCATACAAGTCTTTGAGGAAAATGATTTTGATAAGAAATACCTTCAAAGTTCCTAAGGTAAGCTGATGATCTGAATCACTACATTTAGGGAGCAAAGCCTGCAAACTTGGGCCTCAAGTGTGCTGCTACAATACACATCATAACTTCTACCCACTGAAACATATTTATGACATACCTTTTGCAAAATGGTAATTTATTTAAAGGATAAAGTTAGTTTTATTCTTGTTTTATATTATTCATATTTATTCTTGTTATATATTTATGTTTTATATACTTGACTTGGAAATCAAAACCTTTGCCCACAGGCTAGAACCAGTACTTTGACTCAGCTCCTCTTAAACAGACAAGCTCCACCTGAAAGCAACAAAACTTAACAATTGACAATTATATATAGCATTTTTAATCCTACAATGAGTTATATAATAAATAAAGTTCAAATCCAATCAAAAATCAATGTCCCGTCCGTTCTGTACTTTCAAATGTCTCACAATCGTATTAAGATACTGCCATAAGACTGATGAGGGCATACAAAACCCAAACCTAGCACTAGATGTCAGTATTTCACATAATATGGTAACAAATCCACCCTATTCCGGCATGAGTTTTAAAATCACAGGATTTTAGAAGCATGTGAAGACAAGCAGAAGAGAGTTAGACCAGCAGACAGAGTTTGTGAGCAAAAGAAGCTGTGCGGCACTGAACTGTGTCAGGTGGGAATCTCAGGGCACTAAGTGAAGTCATGAGATAACACTGCAACAGCTGAGCAGCCAGCAGGACATTAAAACTGTCGGTGTGTGTGCTCAGTGCACAATAACAGCTGCAAGAGAGAGAAAGACAGTTAGCAGGAGAAGTACTGGAGTGCATTTATTAATGGTCACCTCAGTGGAACTGTTCGGAAAGTGGGTGTTAATGATGAATATTGTAAAATACCATAATATACAGCTCATGTGGAAAAAGTTCATTCTAAAACTGAACGGTGTGGGTTCAAATGCTTTGTCCCAGTCATGGAAAATATTTATTTTCAAGTGAAAAACAGTCACAATGGCCATTAACTCTTGCATTACTTACATACAATTAAACCCCCATAAGTGTCAGTATACCTTACATTAAGGATGTGGCAGGTTTAGGTTGAATAAAACTGACCTAAAGGGCATCAGAATTTGCAGTTTATATGACATAATGCTCTTTCAGCTACATTTAATTCCAGTTTTAGATTTTGAAGCTACCTCTTCTTTGCATTATAAACAATATGTTATGATTGCACGGGTGCAGGCTTCCAGTTCCTTTGTTCCAGTAATTCTGATTCAGAAAAGCTGATTGTTGTTGCTGTTTAACAACATCCCTAACAAGTTACTGCTGGGCAAAACTGATTAGATAGAACTTTATTCATCCTGAAAGAAATGTATGTGTCAAAGATGCCCAGTTTAACTAATACTGACTTATAGTTAAAGGAAATATACAACTCTGCCAATGTCAGAAGAAGCGTTGATAACATTTAGATCTATAACATCAAGGGCTAACAGACATTGTCAGACACAGATATCAAATTAATCTGTTACGTGAAGCACATGTTTATTGCTGATTTTGTGTTAAACATTAACAACAGTAACCACAAAACACTGTTCATATACAAGAATACAGGAGTATAAATATAGAATATCTGTACTACAGGATATTATTTTGAGCATTTCTCAAAAACACATCAGACACACACTCAAAAACATCATTCACCTTTCACTCACACAAACACTAAAGCTTCAGAACACATTCACTCATTCATCCACAAATCCCAAGGGAAGACCATTTGTGTCTTAAAGGTTTAAACCTGATTAAAGAAAGTCTCTTTTTCTGTTTAGTGCTGTTGAGTACTGTGTGCATTCCAATTTACTCCTTCACAACTATTCCTTCAAATCCGACATTTCAAATTGACATCTAGGAGTTAAAGGAGGAGTTCAAAAATCAAGGCAGAACAAGACGTAATCCGTCATTTGACAGCTTGTTTAGTCCCATTTTGATCCTGTACTCGCGTTGAGACTGAGAGCCAAAAAGGAGGCTCACTGTTCACATTAATACAAAATGTTTCTTAGTGGCACCAGCTGTAGCATTTTAACATCAATAAAAGGTAACCACATTAGCTCCGACACATCACTATAAAGCTGTAAACAAGCTACACGATTGCTGAGAGGACTGACAGCCTCTACACTATGGACAGGAGATTTGCTGTACAACACAAAGAGATTTTATGGCACAAAAGAAGAAGAATGTAGTCTTCTTTTAGCACATACAGAGCTACGAAAATCAGGAAACATCTTTGCAACATGAAGCAAGGAGGTTTATGGGAAATGTAGTCTTTTGAGTAACACTAGCACTAATAATACCCACACTAATAATACACTGGTGTGAAATACAAATCACCAATCATCCAGTTCCTGCTCTTGTTTGTTTACAATACATCCACATGGATTTACAGTTCATCTGACAATGATATACTGATGTTTAAATACACTATGTATGGCACCTTTAATGTGACGCCATCTGATGAATACTGTGACATAATGTCAGGTTGGTTGGAGCTGTGGGTGTGCAGCTTGTTCACTCATTGCTCTAGTGAGCACTTTAGCTTGTTCTGCTCCACATCTTCTGCCATTGAGTCCATTCTGAGGCTTGAGGATGGGCAAAGGAAGTGTTTTTAAGCATGACAGATGTTCATTAGACACTGTTGAGTAGCAGAATGGTAGTGGTTGAGCTCGGAGAGGAGATTTCAGGGCTCATGTATTGGGGGTCTTGTTCATCCCCTGAGTCCCCTTCTTGTTTTTGTGCTACAGTCAAGGTCAGCTTGTTCAGACCGGCTTCTAGTGTTGCCTCTGCTCCCTCTGCTCTGTCACCTAAAACACACACACACACACACACACATCAAGAAAGGAGGCATGCAATGGTGAATAAATCTGCAAGTTAAATGAAACCAGAGATACACCAATTTTTATTTACTTAAAATTGGAAACCGAACATCTGCCAGTTAATATCATCCACCTCTGGCATGATGGATATGATGTTATTGTCATTGACTATAGAATTTATCAATACTGTATTACTCTGGTTGACTGTGGGCAGCCCTTCATCTGAACTGTTCTCTCTGGATTGTTCAGACACCAGACAAGTGCAGACAAACACACTTTTATTATTCTTATAGTAAAACATTTAGCTGACATCTTTACTGTCTTGTTATTAAAAAGCACTCTGTGGTCTTGCCATCCTCCCAAGGGACAAATTAATACTTTTTTTTAGAAACCTTGGAGGGATTGTGCCTGACAAAGATCACATTTAACATTGTGCACTGAAATAGCTCTATAGCTTTTGGCAATAAAAGTGTTTTTTTTGCAGAATAATGGTATCAGCTCCACTGACAAGATATTACATTTTTGGGGACAATTGGATATTTCCTCATATCTGACATTTTCTTTAATGGAATAGTTAAAACATTTTTGGAAATACACTTATTCATTTTCTTTCCCAGAGTGAGTGGAGAATATCCATATCAGTTTCATGTCTGTGTGTCCAGTATAGAGCTGGAGTCTGGACCTTATTAGCCTAGCTTAGCATGAACAGCTAACCTGGCTCTTTTTAAAGTTAAAAAACAACTACCAACGTCTCTGTAACTCATTACTTAACATATCATTTGTAGTATGTATGCTCACTGACTGTATCTAGCAAATGCTGCTGTAGCTAGAGACGCTGTGCAGAGGTGCTGAGTTGATAGCTAAATTGTTCATCAAGAAATTTTTACAGCATGCATCTCCCCCTAAAACCACCAATTGTTGTTTTGACATTTGTGTTTATGTAGGAAGTAAACAAACAAGACACAACATGTTAATTTGTGAGCTTCAGAGTTGTTGGTAAGTGAATTTCTGAACTTTGGACAGAACCAGGCTAGCTGTTTCCCACTGCTTCCAGACTTAATGCTAAGCTAGGGTAACCATGTCCTGACTCCAGGTCTGTACTTAACGCATAGACATGAAAATGATATTGGTCTTCTAATCTCACTCTCACAAAGTAAATGAATAAGCATATTTTTCAAAATGTTTAACTATTTCTTTAATGATCTACTACAAAAACAAGAAACTATTTCAACATACAGGATGAAGCATCACTTCACAGGTCAACACACATGTACACACTGATGTGATGGAAACACACCTCTCTCCCGGTCGCAGTCTGGAGAGGAGGCACCACTGCACTGGCTGCGAGGGCCCAGGAGAGGTGAGGCATGCCCAGAACCGCACACTGAATCCGGGTCATGAGAGCTACAAGGGCTCACCAACTCCAGATCACCAGGACAGGAGGAGGAAAGAGTGGAGGAAGAGGGGGAGGAGGGGAGGTAGGAGCAGGGGGTACAGAGCGAGGAGGAAGAGGGGTAAGGGCAGGGCATGTCGAGGGGATTGGAGGCAGAGGAAGGTGAGGAGGGCATGGCTTGGGGTGAAGAGGTGGAGTGAGTGTCGGCATCTTCCTCTGAGCTGCCCTCTTCGTCAATCGATACTGACACCACTGAAACACACATACACACACAGATATGCACATTAAGCATGCAGACACACAGATGCAACAACAGAAAAAAAAAAAAAAAACTGGATGAGGATGGATGGAGTGGATGATTATTCACTGCTGAGCTTCAGTTACACTCACTTGACAGACCATCTGACTCCATCTTAAAGTTGGAAATGTCCTCATGGCCCCCGTCTCCCTCTGCACCAACACCTTGCTCCCTGGTTCCCATGGCGAGGGAGCGCCGCTGGGCGTGAATCTCCTCGGAGATGCTCTCTAGGTTGCGTAGCGCTGCACGGTACTCGGCCTTAGCAACCACAAGTTTGGCCTGACGCTCGTCCACATGACGCTTCAGTTGCTATGAGAAAACACAGCTTCTTAGTAAAGCTGTATGTGGATTATTTACTTTTTGGCATAGAAGAAAACTTCCCTATGTTTAGTGAGCATGGCATTGATTTAATTGATTGTTTAGCTTGGTTAGTGTTAGTTTAGCATGTAAGCATGCTAATAGTTGCTAATTAGCACTAAACACACAAAGTAAGGCTGAGGTTGTATTGTAGATATTTGGTCGTAAATCAGTGAATTCAAATTTAAGTGCTTAAAATCCTAATGGCAGTGCTAGATGGAAGGTTAATGGATCACCAAAGTTTTTACAATTCATCCTGAAGGGGACATGACTGTCTGAACAAAATGTCATGGTAATCCATCCAAAAGTTGTTGAGAAATTTCATTCAAAACCACCAATTGTTGTCTGGGAACGATGGATGTTTATACAACATTTTGTGACAACTATAGTTGCTGAGATAGTCTGAACCAAAGTGGTTGACCAACAGACTACAGGGTTTTGAAATTGTTTGGCTAGTATCCACCAAATGGCAGATGTAGCAGTTATGCAACTATACTAACATAATAGCTTTCAGAATTGTTCAGAAACCCACTAATGTAATATACATACCTCAAGCTGGAGATAATACTTGGCTTTCAGTTCAAAATACGGTCTGCAGGGGGAGAAAGAGAATGAACTGTCACTGGAGAAATTGCTGGAAGAAAAACACTCCTCTGTGAGTAGTCACATTCCTTGGCTCTTACGAAGGGAGCACACCCCAACACTACACAATCAACGCAACCAACATCTGGACTGCATCAAATGACATAAGCTTAGCCCTCTTTCTCTCTCTTTCTCACACACAAGAGGATCAAGCAGGGTGAAGCTCATGAGCGTCTTTTACAGTCATTCAGAAAGGAAACAAAGGCACAGACCTGGATTTGTTGATAGAGCGTTTGAGTTTCTTCTCTAACTGCCTCATGTGGCTGATACACGAGTTGTAATTGGCTGCTGTTTTCTTATGTTCAGCTTCACTGCGTGTTCTCGCCTGCTCGGCCTCCATCACCTACAACAATCAAGACAGACGTTGTGTTTTAATGTATGTTCTTGTATGTAAAAGGCTGCCCACATTAATCCAGTGCTGATTCCAATTCATTCATATAAACCTCAAGCACAAATGACTTGTTAGGATGGAACTTTTTAGTTTTGGTTGTCTTGCTTCAAGTGCGTACCCTCTGTGTGGCATGGTTGAGCATTTCCTGCCAGGCCGAGTCAAACTGGCGGCTGTCCTCCTCTAGCAGCCTCTCCTCGGCCAGGGCAATTGTCTCCTTGGCTGCCCGTAGAATTTCTACAGCCCGCTGGAACTCCTGGGTGGCTTTTTGGGCTTCAACCTGGGCCTGGATTTCAGAGACAGGGAGAGGACAGTTATAATTCATTCACGAAAGATGGGAAACAGTGTGGTAAATATTACCTCTGAGAAGCTCAGGGTTTCATGGCAAAGCTGACAGAAAATTTATATCCTAGCACTGTGGCAGCTTTAAGATATACTTTTTGGTTATCAGTTTTAAAAAGAATGTCGGTCCAGGGATTGTTCTGACATGGTATGAATGCAGCAGCAGACCTTGTCCTGCCTCAAGTGTGTGTGTGTGTGTGTGCGTGTGTATGTGTGTGTATTTTATGACCTACATTTGCTCTGGAAGAACTATGATTGATTCCTTATGACAACCATAGAGGAAAGAAAAGATTTTGTATTACACACATATGGGCGCACAGAAAGACAACCGTGCCTTGATCCAATAGACAAACAGAAGCTTTGTCAGTAAGGAAATCTGACACATTGTCAGTGGGTTCTTCCTGCCCACAGTCACAGTCAAAAGCAGAATTATATTATTTCCATCATGCTGGACATTTTTGGACCCACTCTCTCCACTCCAACAGGCGTGACTAAAAGGTCAGTGTGTTGGCTGACTACCCAGGATTAAGCAGTTACAGTAACTCTAATCCTATTCCTTCAAAAGATAAGAAATAATCAAGAAAATTTGGTTAACTAGGCAATTCTTATTTGTAAATCTAATGGAGACCTTTATCTTGCAAAAAGATAAAAACGTAACATATCCAGCATTTAATGTCAACATTGGGAACTCCCAGATCAAAAATGTCCTGAACATAACAGGGTTAATCAACTGTGCTTTCTGGAGGAAGCAGGGTGATAAAGGTATGAACATAAACCAAAAACACTACATGCTTCTTTCATAAGGTCTTGTTTCTAGAGGGTTGTGGGTTGGGTTGTGTTACGTACTGTACATTCATTATGATATCAGTTTTTGGTAGGCTCTACCTCTCTACAGTATATCAATCATCAATCACAAACAGAGGAAACAAGACAAATTCTTTCTCCTAATGCCCCTGTTGCAGATTTTAACTTTAGGAAACACAATCAACTTAACACAGACAAAAGGGGTCACATAACAAAACTGTGAACAGCTATTTATTTTAGAACTTTATGGCGTAAGAGTACTTTTTGTTCAGTGCAATAGTTTAATCGCACAAAGTTGAATTTCCCCTAACACAGTAGGCAAGTGGTATGTAACCCTTTTCACATTTTATTATATACTCTGTCAATCTGTCAATATACTCCTTGTCCTTTTTTAGCTGTATTGTCTGTCTGTGCTGTATAGTGTTTTTCTATCCTTGTGAATTTTGAATAGTCATTGTTGCAGCTAAATGAGATTTTAACTATGAAACAGATCCATCCATTCATTTTAGAACTATGTATATAGACCATTTCACTGTTTCAAACATAAACACTCCAAATTAGTCTAAATATATTTTCTATTGGAATGTTTTCCAACATCAGTAGCTGACTGGAAAGAGATGTGATCACAAGCTGCAACGCAATGGTCTATACAAATATAATTATCAGCAACTTTATTTTTAGAATTCAGTGGATATGTCAATTGAATGGATTGTCAGTTGCATTAAAACACCACTACAGTATGTTATCTTAAACATGCATTATTTGATTTTTGGCCATTTGTGGGCACTGTAAACACTAAATGAAAGCATTATCACCATATAAAGTTAATATGGTGACGTGCTAGCAAAGAGTCGATTATTTACACATTCAGCAGAGATGGAGCCACATAGCTTTCATGTGTAATCATGTTTCTAGCCTTCCAGCAAATTTAAGTCCAACGTGCTGCTAAATGCTCCATTATGTTTACCAGCTAGTTGCTAACTGTGTCTGTCTGCTGTTTGGTGCTGAACAGTTAGCATACAGTGGGTTTATCAGAGCTTTTTCACTGAAAACAGCTGCCTGTTGTGTCTGGAAACAATGGAAAAAAGCTGATGAGATCAGTGAGAGTGATCTAAAACAGTACAGTTGTGAGCTGTAAAATCAAAACAGAGCTCAAAGATGCTAAAACACTCCGTAGAGCTGAGGGGATCTGCAGTCGGCCGATAATTCTCTGTGTCATTACCAGCAACTTTCCGCATTACACAGCTTTAATATAATAGACTTGCAAAAGGTCAGTGTAGTTCATTCAGCGGTCTCACATTTTGTTCTCACGGCTTTCCCTGGCTCTCTGTAACATGACCCCCTGCCACTGTCAGTCATGTTTATGATACAGGCTCAAACAGTGACGTAAGCAAGCACAGAGCTGCATCCCCTCACACAAAATGCAGAAAATACAAAAGCTGCCATCTTGGTGTGGGTATTGTCTAGATATCTGAGAGTTGCTGTGGCTAGATATGCTATCCGGGGCGGCGGAGACCCCCTCAAGAAGGTGAAGAGATAGAGGAGGGGAGTGGGAAGATACCGGTTGCTGTTTTACATGTAATCTGTGAGTTTGACAAACTGGCAAAGATGAATCCCTCCTCTTTGTCCCTTATCATGACCCACTTCCCAGGCCAGGAGAAGAGAGGGGGTGCAGGGAAAACAGAAGGAGGATGATGGATATTTGATGAAGAGAAACCAGGAGCGTGGAACAGAAAAGGAACTCAGACTTTAATGCTATCAATCAATGGTTTTTGTCGAGATGGAGATAAAAGTGCCCGCCCTTCACAGGACTTCCTTGACTGAAGCAGCACACTTCCTTTCTCATGGAGGGTTAGTGTGTATTCATACAGCTGTTGTCATTAGCTAAGCTACCCATTCTTTACTTTTGCAGGAACAAAAGTAAAGAAGCCTGCTGCGCATAAGACAGCACGCAAATAATGTCAGAGCACTGTTATCGGTTAATTAACTTGATGTCACAGAGCCCACACAATATGACTGTCTCAAAGGCAAACAATACAGTGTTTTTGTCTGAGATGCCATGACTTACTGTAACCTCGTGATATGCATGACGCCTGTATGCCATATCATCCAACCAAAGGGTGTTTTTGACATGTGTAGCCATGCACGTGACTCATTTTTAATTTATGTCTCAGACAGTCATCCTGTCTGACATCTTTGTCTCTTGGAATTCACCGCGTTTACAGTTTCGGGAGGTGAGAGACGAAGAGGTACAGAGAGGTGACTAAAACAGAGAGGGAGGGTGAGAGAGAGGGGTGGGGTACAGGAGAAAGACAGCCAGACAGACAGGCAGTGGTGCAGAAGAGAACGGTGGGTAAAGGACAAAAGATAGGACAGTACAGGCAAATTCCTACACGCAGCCCCCCAGTCTGTTGGAATGTAAGAGGAAAAACATGGGGGGTTGGAGGCTGAGACTGGCTTATGGGTGGGGGTAGGTGCAATATAGTGAGTGTGTGTGTGTGTGTGTGCACACGCTGATAGGGTCAGTGAGGGTAAGCATTTGAATCCCTTTAATATAGGTCATGTATTAAATATTAAATATTCATCCATAAATCATGACCAGACAATACACCAGTTTAACCCAAGGCCTTCATCGGCTTTACTCTATTTAAACCACCCAATCACACACACACACACACACACACACACACACACACACACACACGGAACACACACATACACACAACACACATACAAACACACACAAAGCTGGGGAGGGCTTTTGATCCTTTCACGTGAACATAGGTCCCACTTAAAATTCAAAACCTCCCGGTAATCCCCGACTCTCACGTGTTACTGTCATAAGCAGATGCAACTGGCAGGTATTGTGTCATATTGCAAGAGAGACAGATATACAAGGACAGACACACACACACACACAGATACAAATACACAATCTATTTCAGTTTGACAGCTCAGCTCTGACACACAAATGTCAGCCTTCTGATGAATGACTCATAAGCTCCTTCCTTATTGGCTGGGACGAGGGGGGCGCTGGACTCTTAAATTTCTGGTGCTATCCAGTCAGATCAAAGCCTCAACAGGCTGGAGCAATGAGACAGTAGAGGACATGACCCGCTGGAAACGGAACAGCACAGTTAAGTGCACTAACCATTGGGGAAGTTAGTATTTTGCATCTACCTGTAGCAACAGTGTGCAGAGACCTTGAAAAAAGAGGAAAAACTGATCTGGAAAAATATGGCAGGCCTAGGATTTTCAGTGCAGTTCATACAATTTCCTCTTCCCCAAGGATTTTGTGTGTGTGCGTGTGCGCGCGTGTGTGTGTGTGACACTAGCCTAACGAACAGAGGTGTGACTAAGTTAAAAATAGACATCACGTGACTGTGCTCCCTTTAAGTAGATATAAGCTGAGCTCTTTAAACTTCTCATCACTAATCCTCAGTAAGCCTGCCCTCACACTCTCTGTCTCCTGACCTCAGAGTCACTTCAACTCTCTCCTGTGAATGTGTTTGTGTGTGTGTGTGTGTGTACCTGTCTTGCCACTTTGCGGGCTTCCCAGTACGGTTTGGAGTCATCCACGGCTCGTCCGATCCTCTTAACCTGCTCATCCAGCTTCACTGTCGCTTCCACAAGCACCGCGCGAAACCGCTGGCGACCATCCTGCATACATTTGCATACACAGTTGTGGGCTTAGAAACATATCAATCAATATACAGTCATAACATTGTAAAATTGTTGTGAAGGTGGAAACAGTGCTGTGAGAAGTAAGGAGGTGAAATCATTTTTAGACATGCTAATAGAGTGGCTGTAGGGATAATGATAGTTTGTCGGCTGGTCCACCACTTTGGTCCAGACTATCTCAACAACTATTGGTTGGATTGCCAATAAATTTTGTACTGATATTCATGGTCCCCAGAGGATGAAGCCTTCTGACTTTGTTGATCCCTCTGGCGCCACCGTGAGGTTTACATGTTCAGTTTTTAATGATATATCTCAACAAGTGATGGATGGATTGACGTTTTGTACTGATCAAAATTTCAAAGCAGGTCAAAGTTTTTACTCATCCAATCAAATCTCAACTTCTACTCAATGGACTGGCACCAAATTCTGTGGAGACATTCATGATGAGGATGAATCTTAATAACTTTTAAGATCTCATGACTTTCCATCTAGTGCTGCCACAAAGTAGACACTTGTGTTTTTGAGTGAACTACTGGATAGATTGCGATGTTATTTGACACACACAGTCACACACCCCCACAGGATGAATTGTCATAACTTTGGTCACATCAGCTTTTCAACTAGTGCCATCAACAGGTCAAAACATCAAAATTTCACTCTCTCCAACTCTGTAGTTCATGATCAATAACTGCAAAACCAATGCCTTCCCATCAACCTCAGCTGTAGTCCATATTTAGTGCTTATTAGCAAATGTTAGCATGCTAACACACTAAACTAAGATAATTGCCACTTAGCTCAAAGCACCGCTGTGTCTAAATAAAGCCTCAGAGCTGCTGCATTCGAGACACTTAAATACTATCCATGTCCAACCATTTAGACAGACGGTGAAATTCAGTCGGCTTGCCATGTGGCTCATGCTGTCCTGCTGGTGCTGATAAGTTTGGCCTTGTGCCTCCAAAGCAGGTCTCCTAATTCAAGTCATCACTAAACCATTTTACCAAATACAAGCTCAAGTATCTCAGTTTTAGTTTTTTGCTTCAATGGCCCTCTGTGTTGTTGGGCAAACTTAAAACCTGCATTCTTTTGGTGGTGCAATGATGTAGCAAGACCCAACATCCGTGTGTATGCATTTCTATGCATAAAGCCCAGGGCAGCACTTGTGACAGACTTGTTATTTGTAGATGAAGTCTCACTTCATATAAATGGCAGGCTTACAGAGGCAGGCCATCTGTGTATGCGTTCATATGTATGTGTGTGTCTATATGCTGTCATTTGCAGAAAAGGGGTTTAAATGGCAGCAGCACCTGCATCCTTTTCCTAAAACTGACGAAGGAATAAAAGAGGGGGTAAAGCAAGCGGGTGTTACAGGAAGCACACTTCCTATGACATCATTACGTTTCCTGACTTCCTGTTCCTGCAATGAGAGAGTGACGCAGCAGCATGCTGTCTTAGAGATAAATTATGTATCCTACCATCCAAGGAGGGTTGAATCGAGGGCAGCTGGACTTGGTTGTAGATACTTAAGATGTTACTTAACGACCCCAGAGAGATTAAAATACCTGGGACTCAGTCAGTTAGAACTGAAGAAGCCTCCTCCTCAAGTATCTACAACCAAGTCCAGTTGCCCTCGATTTAACCCTCCTTAGATAACCATGACCTGGATGAGAATCTTCACAGATATCTATGTATGCTACTGTTTATATATTGTAGGCAGTTAATGACAGCACAGTTTCACTCCTGACCTTTCTGTCTTAATCTCTCTCTGACACACACACACACAGTCTTGTATCTCTTCCAGGGCATATGAGAGGTTTAGCATTATGTTGGCTGAGTTAAGAAACTCATATCTGAGCATGGATTTAGCCTCAGTGCCTCTCAGCTTTCCTTGAATCCTCTGAATCTACTGTACATCGCCCTTAATCAACTCCAGACTCTGCAGGAAAACGGCCTCAAGCCTGCCAGCAGTAATTCCACATTCCTCAACTCCTGACTTTCCCCCTGCCTCGTGGCTTATTACCCTCTATCTTTTTGTGTTTGTTTATGTGTCTTTGCATAGATGGAGATATGGTTTTGAATTGTTCTAATAGGAGACACATATATACTGTATGTGTTCTTCTTTCTTAGTTAAATGAAATTCTTGACACAACTTTTTCTTGAAATATAACATAAAAGCAATGATCGAAATACCACCCTAAAAAAGTATGATCAACAATATATACTTTATTATAACAACTGATTGTCTGGTCTTAGTTCCAACATTTGGGCGTACACAGATCATGTCTCACTCTCTGTGTTGTTATATCTATTCCAGTTCAGATTTGTGGAGTTTGGATGTAAGTGAAGGTCTAATGAGAAACAGAAGAGGCCTACTTTGAGGAAAAGAAAAACTGTGGCCTAGCTCTGGAATGTTTTTACTTTTGCTTAACAGTAGTCCTCCTGCCACACATTTAAATACAAGTGAGCGCTGTAAAAAAAACAAACCTTAGCATACCACCCATCTTTCTGCTGGTGCATTTTACAGCCTTTTTCCTCTTTAAAAGTATTTGGTTTGTTTTTAAAGAAAGGCTGAGTGGGTTGCGGGGAAACAAGGAGAGCACTTGGGATTCAGAGTGCTCCAGAGTGCCATTCAGATATTATATTTAACAGTCAGATCACAATTATGCCTCTTGTAGCACTTAGGGTTCATACAGTACACTGTTATTTAACAGGAATGGCAGCCGCTGCTTCTGTTTTTTTCCATATTTCCTCCAGAAGTGGCTCCTACATTTAGAAAATTTCCATCTTTGCAAGGCATTTCCATTTTAACTTTTTCAAAGGCAATGACCTCGTTGCTAGGCAAATTCCTGAAACACACCAAACAGTATTGGAAACCAGATGAATTATCTCACAGCGCTGACAGGATTTCTCACTTGTTTAAAATGCAGGATTTGAAGTCTGATGAATGTGAGACTAAACGGCTCCTTGAGATGGGTGTTTCTGCAGCACAGGCTTGGCGTGTTTATCCTGGCAGGGAGAGGCACTAATGATGATGATAGCGGTGTTGGTGGGTTTTGTTGTACCTTACCTCCAGTTCACTCTCCCAGCGGTTAATGTCATCTGTAGACTGGTTCAACTTCTCAAGTTCTCCCTGTTTACAGAAAACATGGCATGCATGGAAAGGCAGAGAGAGAGAGAGAGAGAGAGAGACAGAGATGGGTGGAGCACACTTGGAGCAGATTGTGTATCTGAAGGCTAAACTCAGTGACTTCTGTTTACTGAATTACTGAGACTGGAGCCCTCAGTGTGTGTGTGTGTGTGTGTGTGTGTGTGTGTTGAGGAAATGTTAAAGGGACAAATACTCAGATACTAATCTTAAATCTTGTGACACGTTGAAACACCTTAGAACATTGTATTGCATGACTGGACTGGTTGACTTTTAAATAGCACTATAATTAATAGAATATACTCGTTATACTGTATAATAGTAATACTTCACATTTAACTGGCTACAAGCTTCTCCAGTAAATTAAAGGTTAATATTTCTAAACATTATTCTAACATGATGTCCCTCTAAATATTTCTTCACATTATGGCTTCCCATTTTCAGTTCAATGTCACTTTCACCAGTGGCCACATCTGGAACCATGTCAAAACATCTCACCTGGATTCTTGGATCCACTTCTTCTTCCTCCTCAGCACACTGCGAGTCTTCCTCACAATTATTCCCGTTTTGTAAAGAATCCATTTTCAGGATATCTGGAGATTTTGGCAACAAATAAAAGAAAAAAGGAGGGTCTTCACTACAAAGAAAGCGCGACCCCGGGGTGCTGGACAGCAGTGGTGTCCAGCAGTGATCCGCCCTCTTTAACCTTTACCACGTTGCATGCTTCAGCCTTTTAAATGCTTCACTGTGTTTGAGAAGCTGAGGAGTCACGCTTTCTGTGGAGGAGTGCGTCTAGACGCGGGGAGATCCAAAACGCACTGTAGCGGACCACAACCTCAGAGATCGACCTGGGGAAAAGAAGTGTTAACTTCTCTGTAATGAACAGAAAGACCACTTCTGGTTGCGACTTTCCAAATAAAATCCACGTGTGGCGCAGCAGTAGGCTGTATAATCTTATGGGGGGAATTTGGGCAGGCTATGGTATGATAATATAGCCTAGCTCTATCAAAAATTGTACTACTAAAACAATTATTTCAAACAAAAGCGTAAAACAATATTTTCAGATCTTTTACAATCCATCATATGCATAAGACCATGTAAGTGACAGATACATCTACATCAGTCATTTTGATAAGTATATGCAAACGTTGCATATTTTTTTTAGTTTTTCCAGCTAATTGTAATTGTAATATGCATATAGATTAGACTGATTGCTGTTTACAAACATTACTGATGTAAACTAACCTTTAAATCTATCAGACATTAATAACTTTTTAAAAAAAAAATAGTTGTCTGTTACTAATTTCTTTACTAAAATACCTGTCAGAGGTTTAATTAGCACATTTCAGTCTCGTAGTTTCCGTTGTGGATGATTAGGTGGTGACTTTTTAAGCCTGTATTTGAACTACAGGCTGTGTATTTAATCTAAGTAGGCTATTGTCACAATTTTGTGTCTTCTTTTCCCCATACTACAATTTTCACGGTTTTTATTTGTAAGGTAAACTCGTCCATGTTTTCCGGTATTGTTAGCGTTACTTATTTCCAGCTTGACAAAACTCCAACAGTGCATTGAGAGTTGGTTTCACTCGCCCTCTGGCGGCGGAGACTCCAGGGAGCAGACAGGGCGTTTAGTTCTTGAACTAGGATCGGATGTAGATCAGTAAGTGAATCCCCCGGGAAAAGAAAAAAATGAGGAACAATGTTAATTTTACAAATCATTTATTCAGTAAAATCAAACATATAGTAGCCTGAAGAAAATTTCTAACAGAACTTTAAATTCCCCATCTAGACATGTTTTAAGATGTATATAAAACACTACTTTAAATAATCATTTGTGTCTGATAAGTTAAATTATCCTGTTAAAATCCTTAAAATAACATCACCTCCTTCCTGCTCACTAAAAAGTCCTGAATACGCAAATATTTTTCATTTCATAAATTTAATTGCTGGATACAAGAAGTCTCCTACTTCACTGTGAGGTCCATTTACAGTGTTTGTGTACTGGAGGTTTCAAGTTTCTACATCACACTTGTCTAAGTTGAGTACTGGCTCACGATTGGCCCCAAACTAGTTGTGTAGTCACAAATCCTGCACGTAGGTACATGCCTTCAACTCTAAATTTTCGGTAAGCGCAGAGAAACTTTCCACTTTCAGCAGATGACTGTGAAAACCAAGTTTGCACACGCATCATTCTGCACAGTGAAGCTCAAACATCCAACTGTAGGAACAAGAAGAAAAACATATTTTTGAGTGGAGACGGACTTTAATGAGTTTAATATCTGGCTTCCTGTGATATCCATCACAATAAATGATTATTTTTGTCATTTAAATGTATCATTGTAGCTACTTTCATACTAATAAGGGTACGAGGATAAATGATTGTGAAATTATGATTTCATACATGTTTTTATAATTAACGTTTTTTATTGAAATATTACAATGTGGTTATTATTATGAATTTGAGCATGAAGTTTCATTATTGACCTTGGAAATAGTTCCCAGTAGGAGAAAATCACAAAAACTCTTCGGCGGATGGATCAGCTCTGTACAGTAAGTGGACCTTATCAATGTTTTGTCAAGTTATTATATTACCAACTGACTGCAGTTTAAAGTTCATGCCTATAGAATGAGGTAAGTGGAAGTATATGCTTTTGGTAATTGGGGTGAACTGGTCCTTTAGTGACAATCTCGTATATAGCCTATATTCTATTGCAGGACTGGTCTTTAGAGGCTCATTTAGGCTATTAGTTGATGCTGACCTATAGCTATAGCATTCCTATACACCTGTACCATATTCTATAGTGAACATTTCCAAAATGACTCAGTTCTTTCGCCTTCTCCATCATGTCAGCAGGTTGAAATGATGAAGTGATTTGCCTACAGTGAGAAAGTTGGGAGTAGGCCTCAGATATGGACGGCTGCCCGGCTTCACTGTTCGTCATCGCGTTGTTTCCAGCGTCCTCCTGCGTATGCATGTATGCGACCGACGGGCTGATTTCATAACGTGGGGAGGAAGAGAGGAATGGGGGTTTGAGAACGGATGAGCACCAGACCCGGTAGGATCTTCTATGCACCAACAGTGTTATCTATCTTCCCGAGCCATGCAGGCGGTGCACTAGGGGAGATGCGGTAAAGGAGGCTGCTGATGCTGCTGTCCGATCAGCTGTTATTTGCGTCTTGAGCATCATCGCCGCGACGGCCAGAGAGATCGAGATCAGGGACACCGCAGACCGGATAACGGAGGATGGAGTTTAAGCATCTGGTGGAGGCGGCGGAGAAGTGGTGCTCCGGTAACCCGTTCGACCTCATCTTTGCCGAGGAGGACGACGAGAGGCGGCTGGACTTTTACGCAGAACCCGGCGTCTCCTTTTACGTGCTGTGTCCCGGCGGCACCGACAGCTTCGTGAGTGAGCTTCTGCGGGGCCTTTAGCTCCTGTGCTGTGTGTGTGTGTGTGCGTCTGTGCGTGTGCGTGCGTCTGTGCGTGTGCGTGTGTGCGCTCTTGTAGGTGTGTGGGTGCGTTGGAGGTGGGGTTGTCCCGGTTGGTCCCGGTTTTCCAGCTGATGGATATGGGAGGGAAAGGGGGCTGGTGGGGGCTTTTGGCGAAGAGTGAAGTGGATGATGTCATTTTTGGTTGCACCCCCCCTCCCTTCTCCTCTCCTCTCCTCTATCATAATCAACTGCGATAACCCTCTGAACCTAAGCAGCGTCAAACCAGCCAGGTTATAAAAACAGGAAGCTTGTAACTTTCAAAATAAAAGCCCCATAAACTATCATGTTAAATTATCTGGAGAACAAAGTACAAAGTAGCAGATTATAATTTGAAAATGACATATTTGTTGAGATATAAATAGCTAATTAACGGAGAGTGTCATATTCATTATATTAATTTTATTTCTAGCTATGAAGGCCAGTGCATGCTACCAAAAAGCTCAAGCTAAGATCTTACACCAGACAAGTGTGCCGATAGTTGGCCTCATAGTTCATCCACTGATTTACATGATTCACAAGGTTCTACAGACATACAGTAACAAGAGGCACATTTTCTTATTTTGAAGGTACTCCTGGCTCCTCTGCTCAGACCGTCCTGACACAGCTGACTACATATCCTATACCAGTGTGGTGCAGTGGGGATGTTATGAGCCCTAAAGCTCCTGAGGCCAGACCCGCCCTGCTCCCTCCTCCTCCTGCTCAGTGACAGGGGCAAACAGGGCGGGCGGGGAGCAGATGGAGATGACCCAGGAGCCGGGGCGTCTGTTCAGTCAGTCAATAACACATTGTGTCACAGTGACCGTGCCTGTGTTGTGTGTTCGCAGGCCTCGCTCTGGATTGTTCCCGCAAACAGCTGAGCAGAGCTGCTTTAAACAGGGGCTTTCCATGGTTGTTAAATGGAAAAGAAAAAAAAGAAAAATGCCAAAATCCAGCTTCAGATCCATATTATTACATAAAACACATAGCACAAGGCTGAACAAACACACTTTTTTGTTGTCTCTCTGCACCTACTTTTTACCCCCCATCTTCCTTCCTTCTGTCCCTCTTTACCTCCCTCTCAACTCTACATTTTTCTCCGCTTTATAATCTAATGCATGTCAACTGCTGCAGCCCTGCACACACACATACACACAGAGTCTTGTTTCCATCACGTCAGAGGACATTACATAACCACTACATGCCTAACCCTAACCCTAACCTTAACATAACCCCAAACATAGCTTAACTTTAAACCAAGTCTTCACCCACAAATGAATGATTTACGTTAAGAGGACTTACTTTTTGTCTCCATAAGGGAAGCGAGGCCCCACAAGATGACTGTCTAAAAAGACTTAGGTCCCCACAATGTGAGGAATACCTGGACCTCACACACACATACACACACACACACACACACACACACACACACGCACACACACACACACACACACAGTTCTCTGTCTGCTATGCACTCTCAAATCAGCTAGAATAACTCTCTGTCTCTGCAGGACTCTAGAGATCTATTTACTCTTGCTCGATCAATACTGCTATCAGCAGGGTGTCTCAAATGCTCTCACTCTGTCTCACTCCCTTGCTCACACACACACACACACACACACACACACACACGCACACACACACTTCTCAGTTTATCTTATTTTTCCCCCATAAACTGTGGGCTTCCAGCACATCATCCTGTCCTTTCACTAGAGGGCACTGTACAATCACTTCCACCATAACGACACTACAGCTGCTCATCAAAGTGCTCAGCTCTGTAATTTCCCTCTGGGTATGTCTAACTAGTTTTCAGCCATCCAGGTCATGTGATAAGGTGTTGAGCAGCTGAAAAACAAGAGCCGTTGGATTCACTTTGTAGTCTTGTAGATGTGTCACTGCTCATCTGAGTGGCTTTGCTGAAAGGTAGGGGTTAACCTGCGCAGCAGACACACGCCCTCATGTGAGAGTCCATCCATTAGTGTCAAGCAACCATCCCTAAACAGCCAGAAGGGGAGGATACCACAATACCTCTGTCTGTGACCGTGGTCACACTTTTATCCATGGCTGTTTCATGTCTTTTCACATGACTCTCACATGACTCCTAAAACTCACATATGAGGGTGCGTCTCTGCCACATATGTTAAGATGCAAGGTAAACACTAACATAATATCATCTGCTTTTGTTTTTTTACACGTTTGTTATTTCCTTTTGGTCATTCCGCATACTTGGCCGGACACTAAAAGTCATTACCTAATACATAACCTAACAATACGGCCTTTAGACTCCAATTAAACAACACTAAAAGCAGGCCTGACCTGTCTCTAACTGTAGCGTTTATCTAACAACTCCTGTAAGTGTTTTGAGGTAGCCAATAACTCTGACCAGAAGTCAAGCAAATACAACCTATCATTTACTAACTTAATACTCTTTTATTGGCCATAAGGATGCTAATATTTCTGACCCGTGCACCCACCAGACCAGTGATGTTAAAATTCAGGTAATAGTTAACAAACCGTTCCTGAGTAACTGTTTCATTCATGAAGTAACGACACATTCCTTAAAAACTACAGTGGTGAGATTGTGAGACTCAAAAATTGTAAGTGATATTAAGGTAGCAATGAAAGAATGATGCATTCCTAGTAACAACTCGGTATGATGCACCACTTTTCAAAAGTGTAATGAATAACAGTAACTTTCATTACTAACCGGTTAGTTTCTTGCTGATCCTACAGTAACTATTCAGGACTCTGTGTATCTTATTAAGTGTCACCGTTGTTTGTGTTATTCACACTCTGTCAGCTGCATGTCCTTGAAGAACTGCCTCTTTATCTGGTTTATAATTGCTCTGTTCTAGTTTTTCTATGCTGCATTGCCCCTGACCTGGCTTTACTTATTTACTCGTTAAGTCCTGCAAGCCTCCTGCCACTATACAGCACACAATAGGCTGCACTGGATGGATAAAAGTGTGGCAGTATTACATCACATTATATATTAAGTGTTAAACCAAGTTCACCCACAACACTACATAGAAGAATAAAGTTAACCCTCATGACAGATTTAGCCATGAGGGACTCCTCTTTTATATGCATAAGTTGAATTATGACTGTTTTTTACTCCCATTATATCCAATGTATTTTGTCACTGTTTGGGAACGATGCCTTCTCACATTGATATTTGTCCATCTCTGTATGTGTGTGTTTTTGTAGCATGTGTGGAGCGAGAGCGAGGACTGCCTTCCCTTCTTACAGTTGGCCCAGGACTACATCTCCTCTTGTGGGAAGAAGACTCTGCTGGAGGTGCTGGAGAAGGTCTTCACATCCTTCAGGCCTGTAAGGAAATAAATGAGACTTTCTGGCAGTCACAGTTTTCTTTTTAACACGCTTCATCAGTCACGGCACAGTGACCTCTGCTTGCTGTGTCTAGATCTATTACAACCCTGATACTGTTCTCTCTGCTACGCGCAAAGCATCACGTAGAACTCCGTTTAGAAATCTGTCATTTTAGTGTTGCCTTGCTCATCGGCAAAGGACACAAAACACATGAATGACGTAGAACATAATTCAAGGCCTTTTTAATGAATTCTTACAATATTCTTCACTTGACATGTGAAGAGCCGATTTACACTCCTTGTCACCATCTTCTTCCTTAGACTTTTTTGGTGAATAATTTGTAATAAAGACAACAATTAACCAGAACTTAAAGATATTAATTTAAATCAAGATCCATCCTGCTTGGTGTAGGTAATCACTATGAAACTGAATCTCTTAATATTTTTCCTAAAAAATCCCATTCACTCATCAACAATGATGTAATGTTGGCATTTAAAGGGGATAATTAATGAGGACATTAATGGATTGTAATATAGTAATTATATTATGTATTTTAAAAGGGTTAATGTCACAGTTTTAGATACCTTTAAAAATAACCAAATTACTAAACAGTATACCTTATAAATGAAGCAATTTGATTGGCTGCATGGAAACAAAAGTATTCCAATGAATTAATGCAAAGATGAGGGTCATGAAAGAAAATTGAAACAAATAAGAAATATAAATGCCCCCTTTTTTGTTTCTGATTTTTTTCTCAAAGAAGAACACAAATGATTTACCGATCACATATGTGTGTTGTAGGAGATGAAAATAGCAAATCCTTTCAGTTGGACATTAATTTTTCAGTTAAGGTGAAAGTTCAAGGATGGCTCTCATGCTTTTACTTTAAGGGATTTTGACCCCTTAAACTATGTTGATAATCCATTAAAACCCCTTAATATATTACAGTTCATGAATTTATCCGTTAATTAAACCCACATTTGTGGTGAACCCTTGAATCGGTCATTTAAACATACAAATTACTTAGCCAAATCCCTTAATTACTCCGTTTATTTTTGGGCTAAGCCTATTACATACTTGAATACTGAATAATAATCCCTCAAAAATTCATTAATTTGCATTTGAAATATATACCAGACCCATCCAACTTTAATAATACCTTGAATTGATAATTAATGGTATGTAACCCTTAAAATGTACATGCTCTTAAAATATAGACGCTCCTACTGAGTTTATCAAACAAACAAACAAAAAATCCTGGATTCTCTAGATTAAGGTGTTTGGTGTGTTTAAGGGATTGTTGTTTTATAGTTTATTGGATGTACAGTATATTGAGCTGGGAGGAACCTAACGGTTAATAAAAGGCTGGAGGTGTTCCGCCTGTTACTGAATGAACGTATGTTTGTCGATAAACAAGGCGTCATAAAACTGCCTCCGTACAAGAGAGAAATAAATTGTATTGCGGCTTTTTACACACACAAACACACAGACACACACACACACACACTTGTATAACCTCTGATGCAACATTCTCCCTCTCTCCCTGTCAGCTGCTGGGTCTTCCAGACATAGAAGACGACAGTTTTGAGCATTACCACGCTGACATGGAGGGGGAACCAGGGCCCGACCACCAGCAGATGGGGGTCAGCCAGCAGTGATGAGCCCCAAGAGGAGGCCTGCAGCTGGGGCGGAGCTGCTTAGAAGTCCCTGGCCTCCTTCAACTCATCAGCCCAAACACTTAACAAGCAGTCTACACACTACACACACACACGCACACACACACACGCACACACACGATACGGCCAACTTGCTAAAATGCACCACCATGTTCTTGAATGTCTCAGTGGCTTTGCTTCCCAAAGAGTGCACTCTGTTGCACTTTGTTGACCCCTACCACACACATGCACACACACACACACACACACACACACACACACACACACACACACACACAGGGCTACGTGAGCAGTAGCTTTGTACAATGCAAGTATCATAATCATTCACCTTCTGGTTAGTTAAAGTTCCACAGCACAGCAATATTACATCGGCCTCAGCTGGCTTTGTTATGCAGAAATACAGTCAGATGTTACCGCAATACACACCTCCCCTGTGGCTTTGGAGACGAATGTGACAGATAACCTACTTTCTCTGCCAGTCTGTTGACACAGAGGATACACGAGAGCAACATGAAAGATGAATGGATGAAAACTGACAGGTTGTGGCTGCGTCAGGCAACTGGAGAGACGAGAGAGGCGATGAAGGGAGAGGAAAGCGGTTTAATTTTCCACTTCACGGAGGGAAAGAAGGAGGGAATCGAAGATGTACAGTTATGACGTAGATCCAGGTGGGGCCGGCTCTCAAACCATACAGTTTTAAACACTCCTACTGACACAGTTTAAATAGTTGTATAGGTTACAGTCAGAAGCATTTCACACATTCGCTTCCCATGTGGAAATCAAAGTGTGCAGCTTTACAGTAGCATGGATCATTTCTTGAGGTGTGTCACTTAATGTTTCCAAGGCAGTACACCTCAAAGAGTTGAAGTCACTTTATGAGGACGTTTTTAAACCAATGTTACTATCATATGACCATCACAACAAAGGCCCATGCTGCAGCTTAAGCCCTTCCCAGTTTGGGTGTCTCATTGTCACATGGCACCCAGTTTCTTCTGTTCTGTAGTCTTCCTGGTTGTCGGTGGTTCACACTTTGCCCTCCTTTCTCAGCACAATCTGATGAGATAGCTTCCTAAACTTAGCCCGAACCTCTTTACGTGTGTTTTTTAAAAGCTTCTTCTTTTGAGGTTTCTCTTTACCACAAGTTTGATAAGTGCACACCCAAATCCCTGAGTGATATCACAGGGAAGAGAAAATATTTGTTGTCAGCTCAACCTCTCTGCCTACCCTGTTATTTCTAATCTCACAGTGTGTTGTTGTATGTCACATCCAGAGCACTGCAATGCTTCAGGCTCCTGCCGCCTTCAACCACCCAACCCCGCAGCCACACACATGCAAGACTGTTTCAGAGGTTTATCATTAGCCTGTTTACTTTGGCTTGTAAATGTATGTCTTTTTATTGCCTATTTGAATGTCTCTCATGTAGTGTATCTTCTGTTTGTCCTCTGATGTGTGTGAAATTGTTCAATAAACCGTGTGAACAGAGCGCAGGCGTTTTTTTTGTTTTTTTTCTTGTTTTTTTTTTTTTTTTTGTTGGCCTGAAGTTAATGGAACACAACATGGAGGGCTTTTCATATCACAAAGTGGACTGGTGACCTGCTGCTGTGCCAACAGCCCGCTGGTGTTACTGGGCTTGACGTCACACGCCACCTGACGCGCCCACTCAAGGCAGTGTCAAGTAAAGACTGGAAGATAGTTATATACAGGAAGTAAGGACCTGGCCTTCAAAATTAAAAGATCAGACGTGTCTGTTGAAGAGCATTTCAGTTGTGGCTTTTGCTGGTTGAGTAAGAGCAGATTACTGAAAAAAGACTTACTGTACATAAAAAAAAAAAAAAAAAAAAATTCAGCATTACACATGTCTATACATTTTATTGCATGGTGCCTAATGTATGAGCCCTGCAAGCACATGACATTTCTTAGTAATTTTGGTAGACTGACCCTTTAAATTTTCCACTTTTATAATAAATGATCAGACATTTTCTCTCTTCCTGGGTCAACCAGTATTAGCTTTTGACTTTTTGAGACTCACATGTAGTTTACACTCAACATTTGTAACAATTAAACTGAAGTGGATGATAGAGCAAAACAGCCAAATACACTTGCTTCCTAGATGATAATATAACAATGATAAACTTTATTTCTATCATATATCTCATACATAAAATGCAGGTCAACATGTTCTATGCAAAGTTGTAAACATTTTTTTTCTCAAAAAGGAATCAATATCAGCCAAAGTTGAAGCAACCAAAAAACTGAAGTGCAAAGAGCAACAGCCTACTACATGTATCTGTGGCTGCAGAATGATTCTGAAAAGACAGATCGTTAAGGTGGAGGTTGGAAGGAACAGACAACAGCTAAAGAGAAAGACAGAGAGGCATAAATACAGAGTTTCAATCTTTATTTAGCAACTTCACACAGTTTGTCCACAGTTTCCATGAGTGGGCTGACCGCTTTTACATTGAAGGCGAGTTGGCGTTGTTCTGGTGAACTTTGGGTGTTTTGACAGAGCTGCCTCACAGGGGGGAGGAGGGCGATCCCTGCTTTTATTTTTCTTTCCAGACGGCCACGGTTGAGCACAAAAACAAACTTGAACCAGACGGGCTCTGGGTCAACACTTGAGCTCATGTCCTCGTCTGAAGAGGAGGAAGTGAAGATTTGTCACTGAAGAGATTTTATCTTAATATTTTCTCCATTGTTGAAAAAAGGGGAAGGGCTCTGCCAAGAAAAAAACAACCATTTGGAAATTAAGTTATGCGTCAGCGAGTGCGCACTTTACGCACAGCGCGCACCATGAAACTTTAAGATGTTGGATCACTTCGCCGGTGTTGTTGTTCCTGTGTTAGACTGTATTTCCTTTGTTGATGTCAGCTCTTCAAGACTCACTGTAACCATGTGTCGTGGTTAAAAACTTTACAGCGCGCACAAGCTTGAGGAGGTTAGCCCTGAAATAGCATGGGGGCCAAACCGAGCAGCACGGTATTTGATGGCAGAACTCGGGCTTATTCCAGCTCTGATCTCCCATCTGGGAACCCCAGCGCAGGGGACAGGATTGCTGGGTTTAGGTACACCAATGGACCCGATGGCCCCAGGATCCGATACACGGGAGGGGGGCCAACCAGCTCCGGGCTCAGTATACCTACCGGCGGTAGGTCGGGATCACACGTAGTTAATCAACGTACCGATGACACGGATGGTGACGATGAAGAGCCACCTGAGGGCCACAGGTTGCTAATAGGGTCCCTACCTGCTCACCTGTCCCCTCATCTGCTGGGAGGTAAGACTTTAACGCAGGAGTTAGTGCAAATGCATAACAGTTAACCCATGAAACACCAGGAAAGACCGCTTTCACATTAACATAAATTGTTGCTCAGTGTCATCTCTGATTTCATTATCTCGTTCCTGAAGTACAGCTTGTCTGTGTCACTCAGTGAACAGACCACTCTATGCTACTTTATCTCTTGTAATATTGACAGTGTGTTCATTGTTCTCACTACAGAGTCCTTATCTTACACAACGACCATTTTTTAATCTCATGTGGCATAACTGTAATATTTCTGGTCTTCATTCTGTGTCTGTGCTACTCAGTTCAGAGTCAACATATGTTACTTCATGCAGACATGTGTATATGACATTCCTACAAGGTATTATACATTACAGTTGCTGTCAAAGTTGCTTAGTATTTTTCCATTTGACATGTGATACCTGGTATATGGTAATAGCTGTCTAATGACTGAGCCCTTTGTTTAGCACTTCTGCTCTTATTGTAGCCACAGGTGGCTCTACTGAGTCTTTAAGAGTCTTTCTTCTTTGCCTCTCCCTTGTCTTGCAAAACTGGCCTGTTTTTCACTCTGGCTGAGAGGGAAGAGCGCATTATGTAGGTCAGCAGATAAGAGCTTCCTTCTGGTTACACATTGGCTGACACACACACACACACACACACACATACACACACACACACACACACATACACACAGACACACACACACTCATACACATAAACTTCCTGAATTTGCAAGTTTTGCTGTATATAAACTGTTGGGGTGTGTCTAGCCCAGACCACAACAAAACAAGGCTCAAACTAACAAAACAGGACCGTTACAACCTCTGTGTCATTGAGAAACAAAAGCTCCTAACATTTTGTAGTGTTTCCTGAAATGACGCATGCTCCAGTTTCCTCATCTTTCACAATGTAGTCAGTGAAAATACAGCCAAATATAGTTCTCCTGCTGATCGGAGGCATACGTAATTTCCCCAATGAGGAAGTCTAATGATGAATCACCTCATCAATAACCTTTGCTCGTCAGATACGTGCGATTGCGACTCTGCTGGCCTGACATGGTGTCCACAGGCTTATCCTGTTTCCTCGACTCCCATACAAACACATGACACAAACATGAGGTTCACAGCAGACTCTGAGGTAATTACTGCCTGCATATATGATGCATTTGTTGCCCTTTCTTGACCGAGGTGTTATAATGTTAAACAGGAGACTAGCTTATCTCAGGTCAAGCGGCTCCTGCTCTAATAATCTTTGTGCGGCTGATAGGATGCACAAGGTCGGGAAGCTGTGTGTATGTGGGTCAAATTATGAATTAATAAATCACTTATTTATTTCAGACATGCAGTGCAATAAATATTAAAGGCCCTCAGCTTGAGAGTGTGTTTCCAGTTAGTTCGGAAAGAGCAATTACACCTGAATGCACAAACACAAAAAAAAAAACCAGTAAAGAAGAAAGTTTGATTGCAGATTGTAACAGATTGTTTACTGAGAGCTGGTAGATGCATGGAGATGTTGGGTCATGTAAAAGATCAGGCTTGTGCAAACAGTCCCACGCCTCTCTTGTGTACATATCAATAAAAGGTTATGAGAAAGATTTTGGCACATCCGGGTCCTCATCTAACTGTCTTTGTCTTTGTTTTCCTCCTCCCAGGATTCCACTGCCCTGTTTGCTCCAAGTTTATGGCATCAGATGAAATAGAGAAGCACCTGCTCATGTGTTTCAGCAAAACACGCCTCACCTATAACAGTAAGGAAGTCAGGGGGTTAAAGTACAAGAGGGCGTAGGAGATACTGAAATACTGTATGATGTGTGGTGTTACATTAGAGCCACAGCTACCATTTATATACATTATTCCATATTTTACTTGGTTATTTTTTGCTCAAAATAGACACACAAATGAACATATGAAACAGTGGTAAATAGACCAAACTACTTATGTCCAGTAAAAGTAAAAGAGGCATTACTGCAATAGTAAAAAAAAAACCATGCTTACCACAAGTGAAAGTCCTTCAAAATGTTACTTAAGTACATGCCTGTAAGTACTGTCAACAAAATTCAGAATAATATTTCTTTACAGTTATATCAATAAATATTACAGTGTCTACTTGCAACCACTTGTCATAGGTTATACTTCAGCATGAACTTGAGCAGTGAGCAGTTCATAAGATTGTTTCATTTGAAGGATTTTTAGAGACCTGAATAGATAAAAGCGTCCTGTATTTCACATGATAACAGCAAACTTTGACGCCTCAGATTTATCTTGGGACCCCCACGTTTAGGAACCACTGAAATATTATATTACTGGATTATTATTACTGATGCTAACTGCTTTATTTACTATAGGGGTAGTTAAATATATATCACAATACATCCTATTTTATAATATAATCATATGTTTTGTATGTAAAGTCTTAGCCTGCAAAGTAACTAAGCTGTTAAATACATGTATTAAAAGGTACAATATTTGGCTCTGTAGTGGAGTAGAAGTATGAAGTAGCACAAAATGGAAGTATTCAAGTAGTACAAGTACCTGAAAATTGTACTGACAACACATTCCACCACTGCTTCTGTCTTCTTTTTTACACCAGTTATAACAGTTTATACAAAGTCCTGCATCAAATGATTCCCAGTTAGACTAAAGATAAGACAAATATGCACCTCTACCTGACGTTAGACAGTGCAGCATGAAAAGATCAAAGCAAATGCAACTATGTAATGCAGCTGCATGTCTACACAGTGACCCATATGCGTGTGAGCACCTGTGCAGCACACAAACACACCTTACATGAGCATGCACAGGAAAGGTAAACAAGTCTTGTCTGCAGACACACGTTCAAAAACATGCAGTTGTCAATACACACACTTTTTTCACCACAAGCTCGACAGAGTTGAATGCATTCTAACAACAGTAGATTATCCCTCATTTTTAAATATTAATACCGTACATGTTGGGAGACATGCATGCATGTTTGCACACACCCACAGCAGCATGCATGTTACTGATAAATATACTGTTCATATGCAGCTGTCTTACTGTGCAGTGTGTCTTAGCTTATCACAGGAGCACAGCTGTGTAAAACATATTCAATCATCCCTTTATCCTTCTCATGACCCATGCAAATATAAAAACATTTGAATAAATATCTTACAGCTTCTATAGAATTCATTGTAATGTGTGTGCTTAAGAAGCTAGACAGTCCCACTTACTCCCATGCCTCAGGTATTGACATTAGGCCATCTCATATGAATATGCAGATAAACATGTGACACAAACGAAAACATCATCATGTGTTCTTAAGATGATCTCACCAGTGTGTCTCTATTTTCTCCCCATGTTATTAAAAATATATATATCATCAAACTGCATTCCACAAAAACCTATTTCCACTTGAGTTTGCATATTTCCCCTGTTTGAACACCAGTAGAGGGATACCAGTTCTTATCTGGGCACAGATGATGTCTGGTATTCCTGTAGCAAAGGTTAAACAGATGGTTATGCAGGATCCAGTGACTAAACTGAACATTTGATACAAGGTTTGGTGTGTGAGGCTGCATTTTTCTCAGTTTCTCTGTGTCCATATTGTCTTTCTCAGAGGACATCCTGTCCAGGGACTCTGGGGAATGTTCCATCTGCTTAGAAGAGCTGGAGCAGGGAGACACCATTGCCAGGCTGCCCTGCCTCTGTATCTATCATAAAGGGTAACTAACAAACACAAACACACATGAAGAAAGAAACAGATTGTAGGTGGATTTACTCTAGTTGGACAAATGCATAAAATGCACCGGGTGTAAACAGTTGCGACTTCCAGATGTCACCTGAAATGCATTTTTAGAAGAAGTTCTGATTTGTTTTGGATTTTGTTATGTGTCTGTAATCAATAAATAAATAATATCACTATCATCATTCTATCAACTAAATGTAATCCAGTTGTTTTAACTTTATTTAATCACATCCTCTTCTACCTGTTTCAGGTGTATAGATGAGTGGTTTCAGGTGAATCGCTCGTGTCCAGAACATCCCGCTGAGTAGAAGCTGCAAAAGTACAGTTTCAATCTACTGTACGTCTATCTGTGGTCGACTGTGTGCCCTGACCTCATCCCAACACTGTCTGTTCCAGCCGAGCATCAGCGCTCATCAGGGATTGTTAAGACATTATTGTGAACAGGATTATTCAGATTGTGTCATGGGACAGCAACGGACTTTTGACATTTTGCTCGAGGCTTCGTGGGATGTTCAAAGAACCACTGGTGGAGTCAGTTTGTCTCCAGAAAATAAGTGAATGTTCCTTACACCCCCTGCTGGCTGAAAAGTGTGCCCATGCAACCTGGGATCTTGCTGAACTGAACTGTTTTGCTGAACAGGGTGTGTTTTTTTTTATAGCAGAGGACTTGTGTACCCAATATAGTGGAAAAGTAATGTCTCTTTTCAGTAGAGATTTCTGTTTGATGCCTGTTCAGAGACTTGATCAGAAGGCTGAAGGCTGATGGTGTGCAATGTGAAGCCATACAGAATAAAATATGACTATATCAGCTTTAAGGGATGATTACAGTGTTGATGATAGTAGATTGTATTTTGTCTGTTTGTTTTTGCAAAATCGGCTATCAATATTGTTTGTTAAACAATGATGCGTTTTAGACCAAATAGTCTAACGTGAAATAGTCAAGACTTTGTTAATCACTTGGCCATTCAGAACCACAGTAATGTGATTGCATAGTTTAGTGGTGGAATTAAAGATAGGCTAAAACATATCTAACAATGATTCATACTCTCTCTAAGGAGTGCCATAATATGCTGCTATGTCATAGACTGGAAATATTTCCTATAACCTTTGAACCTTTGTTTATTGTACTTGTTATTTGTACTGTAATGAATTGCACAACAATAAATGTTTTGTCTTTGTGTCTCTTTACTGCAATATTGTATGAACTATTAAATATGTTAATGTGAAAAGCTTAATTTATATACTTATTCGTATCCAATGAAAATTAGATATTTCGCAAACTATAATTGGTAGAGAGAAGGCAGTGAAGATAAGTAGAGAACATGTCTCTTTCTTCAGAAGTGGGCAGGGACATGGATTACGTGGATAAATTGTTCTTAATCTTTGTTGCTAAATGAGCAGTTTGAGGAAATGTCAGCTTTGCGTTTACTTAGGGTGTTGCAGAGATAATACCTCTTTATGTCTGACTATATTTGGTAATAAACATTTGTGTCACTAAAAGCCTGTTTCCTAATAGCAAGTGGGCAAGACTGTCTCCAGCAAAGGACAATATATGAAGGATAACTTTTGTCATCAGCAAGGCCCTCATAATGCACGTTATTGTTTGTTCTACTCAGATTATTTCTATTTTCAGTTTAAGACATGGGACCACACCAATTAAAGATGTGTAAAAGATAGTTTTCTTCACTAAAGGGACTCATGTAGGTAATATTAGGTTTTATGAACATGTTATAAGGGCATTATATTGACTGGAGAAATTCACCATGGGTATTAAATAAGTCTTTATACCAATCCTATATAAAGAAGGTTTTGTTTCTGCACAGTATAGGCCTATTTTGATTCCACATGAGGTCTTTGGTTTGTTTCTTCACAGTTTAAGTTTGTTCTAAATTCCTTGAAGAGTATTCAAGTAGTAAAACATCTAACACATTTCTGATTTTGGATAAAATCTTATACCATATGATTTTTTTTTCATTTAGTTTCCCTGTTAGTAATGTAATCATAAAAAATAATGTCTTATTCACTTGTATAATCTTATTCATCTGTAAATGTACGTTTTTTTTTTAACTTTCATTTGTTATTGTTCACATTTTCCCCGCACTTGTAGGTTTCATCATTAATGTACATCCATGAATTTGCAGTCTGAAAATGATACTTTCACGTGACGTAAAGACGTCGTGTGATGACGCTGTGCGTACAGCAACGTACCACTTACGAAAAGGTACACTCACTAGCAGCGGGAGCCAACGTTGTTTTGCTTTATATTCGTGTCAACCAGCTACGTTTTTACATCGCAAACCATTTATTTCACTATATAAGACATTCTATTGTATTTTAAGGTAAGTGTTTACACACATAGCGTTTTAAATTCCCATCTAGTTCATTCTTTCTCCTAACAGTCGTCAATTCTAGCTCGTTAGCTTGCTAGCTAACAGTGTCACCAGGCTAACTGCATGTTTACACCCCATGGTTTACACTCACACTATGAGCACAAATATCGATTTTACTGACTGGTTTTCAAGTTATATGAAGTAAAAGTCACATGTTGTTTTTTCAGACTGGGAATCGATAGCGCAGGGTCAAGATGTCGTACATGCTACCACATCTCCACAATGGCTGGCAGGTTGACCAAGCCATCCTGTCCGAAGAGGACCGAGTCCTTGTGATCCGCTTTGGACACGACTGGGACCCAACATGTATGAAAATGGACGAAGTTCTGTACAGCATCGCAGAAAAGGTTTGATAAGTCTCTGATCCATGTGTGCTTTGGCATTAGCACTACAGTGATCTATTGACGTCTACACAGGCTCAGTAGCATCAGCTGCTGGTCTGCTGTGACTCATGCGCACTGGTGTTTTGGTAAATTAATTTAAAATGTGTATTTATGTGTCCAATGTAAAGACTGTCAGCGTGTCTTTCACTTGTAACGTGAGGGGCATCAACAGAAGATGTTTCCTTTAATTTAATAATGTGACACAAGACCGTGATCACATGGTATGAAGCACAAACAGAACACACTAATAACAACACGATAGCACACAGCAAGGCTAAAGTACAGCTAATGTTACTTAAACAAAGGCAGGATATTCTTCAAAAAGGCATCTAATTTACAAATAACCTTTGGCTCATCTGATTTTAATAAGAAAATTTAAACATAGATGGGTGGTTTAAATAATACATTGACAAATACATTTCTCTATAATTCATTATGTTAACATTTTTACAGTCAAATAGACGGGTGTCATTACAAAGGTTGTAGATCCTCTAGTTTCTATCCAGCCCGTTACATCTTCCAATAAACTTGGGAATTCTGGAGTCATTGATACTAAAGTTACAAATAGCCTGTATGTACCTTTGGTTTTCATACAACACGTACTTTTCCAGTTTGAGCTCTTGTTTAAATATAACGTTATACTTCTGAGCTCACTTTGCCACTTCTGCATGAAGTGATCTGTCAGACTCTGTTCAACAGTTTCAAACAGTTGATGATGTTACACTTTAGTGTAAGCCAGAGGAAAACAAACCGCAGTCATCCAGTATCTGCTTAACCTGCGAGACCCATGACGACACATATACACACGAATTCAAGTTCAGACCTAAACCTTTAAGTATAATATACTTTTGTTATTGTTTCTATTATATATTAAACTAACAAAAATAGACCACAAATGCCAACAGGCTGTGTTATTTTCAGGTGCTCTTTTAGCCCCTGCAATGAAACAATCTTGTTGCATGTCAGTGGGGCTGGAAAGTAAACAGTACGGTTTTGACAGGCTGTAATATTATAAAAGTAACATTATGACACACAATACCTCAATCAGATTGTGTTTATTGCATAAACTATTAATTGCACTGATTGATTGAGCTTTGTTAGATGAGTTAATTGTTGGCACAGCTAGTAATTGCCATCAGTTGCTCTAAATGATGAAGTGACAGCTTATTCTACACTTACAGAAAACACTGATGGTGCTCCAGCGTTCATTAACATTTAAAAACTGCTTACTTGTGAAATCCCCACAATCATCTGTTTGGGACCAACAGGAGATTGCATTTTTTATTTGTCTTGTTCTCAGCTGAAAACCTTATGGGATAGCATGTGCAGGTCCGTCTTTAGCAAGCTGTAGATTTACTTTGTACTGTCTGCTCAGGTGATGTGAAGATACCTCACTATTTTCATCACTGTGTTCAACTCAGTGTTCTGCTGATTTTACAACTAAGATTCTCATTACAGTATTTTATGTTTGCATATGTTGCTCTCAGTCAGCAATTTGTGGACCATTTTCAGGACATGCTGGCCAAAGCTATTAAGGCTGTTAAAAAGCTGACACACTCAATAATTTCCTACAGATAAGCACACTGAAGTGGTGAGAAACTGCAGGTATTGAAAAGGCAGGTGGTTTGCGGCAGTCCATGAGCAGTATCCTCCAGTTAAAAGTCTAACATGTAACATGTTTAAGTGTAAGTTATCAGGTTAAGTGTCATGTAAAGAATACAGTCACATGGTAATGTGGTCTGAATCTTTTGTTTAATCCAGCAACTCACCTTTCCTTGTTATGCCGTTCTGTCTGTGATGATGAAAACACTTTGCTGTTCACTTTTTTGTATTGTTGTAATAATATTGTGTCCATATATATTGATATATTTCCTGACAGGTAAAGAACTTTGCAGTCATCTACCTGGTGGACATCACAGAAGTGCCTGACTTCAACAAGATGTACGAGTTGTACGACCCCTGCACCGTCATGTTCTTTTTCAGGTGAGGCACTAAATATCTTGAGTTCACAGCATCAGTGTCAATGTTACCTAAATAATGATTTACATTAAATAAGTAGCTGTCATATTACTTGATATTGGTGTTGTTTTTTCCAGGAACAAGCACATCATGATTGATTTGGGCACTGGCAACAACAACAAGATCAACTGGACAATGGAGGACAAGCAGGAGATGATAGACATTGTGGAAACTGTGTACCGAGGAGCAAGAAAAGGAAGAGGTCTGGTGGTGTCTCCGAAGGATTATTCCACAAAATACAGATATTGATTGTTCTTTTTTTCCCTTTTTTGGAGTACTTTTTTTCCGTGATATTTTGTGATGCAACCAAGAGACTACAAGTTACGGAAGTCAAGGAGGATCTTTTTAAAAATTTCTGTTTTTGCAGGTGAAACAGGACAATATTTTCAATGAGTTTTTTGTGTGTAGTTTAATGTTCAATTTCAACGTCGAATTTGTTTTCTTTTCCTTTTTTAAGACTTATTTCTAGGAAACAGGTGCTTAAGAAACAGTGTAAAAGGCCTCATATTTAAATGTTGTAATAAACATGGATGATATATACTTATGTTGCCAGCTGTCTTCTCAGTATTGTGTGTACAATTGCTTATACAGCAATAGGAACAAGTTTGCATTACAGCATGTAACTGATATCCAATTTGTGTATTTGTTTTTGGGAGATAGATGAGACAAACTTGACATGACTACAACTGCATAAGTCATGATGTGCTCTAGCATCTCTAGACTAGAGTTGGCCTCCTCAGTTCAGTGAAGAGCTGGTATAGAGTGACTGCACACTGTTATGTGGATGCTGATGTTTTTATTTTTTACAGTGTGTCTGCATTCTATAGGACACTGTTGTAGTGGAGGATGAATATATAGACAAAGTCTAATTAACAACCACCCACAAAAAACATGAGAGAAACTTTGTGCCCACAGGTGTTGGGAAAAAAAATAACTCAAACCTTACAATTCTGTTACAGTGTCCAGATTTTGCTGGATGTTGATTCAACTTAATGGTCATGTTGAAGTGGTTTTGTGTTATACTATGAATTGTGAAGAGTATAAGATAGATAATCAATTGATACCTGAATCTTGAGAAATATCACAGTCTTCCAACACCTCAATAACATTTTATTGAACTTTGTGCCATAATGGGGATAGATGGTCAAAAGATCAGAGGAAAGTGACCCAGCAGATCTAGCATATTTAGTGATTTCATTCCTATTATTCAGCTGTACTTATGTATATGTATGTGGGGCACTCAGCTACAGTCACAGGTCAGTTTGAGGGTAGTCAATGCCTGGAGTCAGGGAGTGCATTTCCCTAAAGGCCCATTAGATGGAGCCAGAGATATTTGGCTGGTTTAACAGTGTCCAGTCTGCTGATCAAATTGTTATAATACTAAAGATTGAGACTCCCATTGTGTGATCCATCAGTATAAAGTCTATTGACCAGGTATGCTCACACATGGAAAGGCATTTGACCCTGGTGTTACGTAGGTCTAAACATACACTATCAAAACAAATATACAGAAAGATAGAAAACTGATGAATAGGAATTTTTAAAAAAGTGAAAAAAGGCAGTTAGTTATAGTACGGCAGACAAATAACAGCTGACCAAAGATACTGTATGATGTATTTGCAGGTCATGTTTATATTGAAGGTTGTGTGCTGGTTGGTCACTAAGTGATTTCTCCAACTACATGTAAAAGTACAAGATGTACCCTAACAGTGCAAAGAACAGTGGAATAAATAGTGTATGAATTTAAAGGTAAAGGGTGTGATGACATTTGTCCAGTTAGTAGATATTAGATACAGTTGATGTCCAGATATTGCACAGTAGGAATGTATTGTAGGCCTATATATACATATCTATAATAAGAGAAATTCCACAGCTGTTGTACAGAAACTCCAGTGAGCTGATCAGACTGTTTGTTTGAGTGTAATGTCCTGTGGGAAGAAACACTTCTTCTGTCTGCTTGTTTTGGCGCACAGTGCTCTCTAGCACCTGCCAGAGGGGAGAAATTTACATAAGTTTTGGCCGCGGTGTGAAGTGTCTGTGATGAACAGTGGGCATCCACTAGAGAAGTCTTAGGTTTTTATTATCTCTTAGTCTCTGTGGATCTCACAGCAACACCAGGCTTTGGAAAAACATGCTATATTTACACCATAAAGAAGTTGAATCTCTTTCTTAGAAATTCTATTAAATTGTTTAATGTTCATTATTCTCATTAGTTTAAGATTCAGCCTAAAATGTAACCATCATAATCACAAAATTTGTATCACATGCCTGGATTGTCAACCATCTGTTTTCATATGAAATGGCATCAAGTTCTCTATCCACAATATTTATAGTCTCCTCAAACATTACCGATCCTTTTTAAAACAGTAATATGTAGGAAGATAAAACAAGATAGTTAATACAGACCTCCAGTTCTCCACTGTATATTTTGTGTTCTCAGTTTTCATCATCAAATGCAAACCCTGCCAGCAGTTATCCATCAGAAGGAGAATGATGGAGAAACTGATAGACAGAGCTTTGGAAATGGAGAAAAATGAACAGAGCAAAGAAAAGAGGAGGAACCAGAAAATAAAGAATAAGCAGTTGGAGAGAGAGAGAGAGAGTATCAGTTGATGTGTCTCATTAATATCCTTTAGCTGTCAGCTCCATCTCTTACAGCTCCTTATAACCAGACACCACACACTGCTCGGGAGACAGAGTCCAATTTGTTGAGTGATAGATGAGGTGAAAGGGGATAAACTCTGCCTCTCTCTGCCTATTTCACTGTGTGTATGTGTGTGTATGTGTGTGTATGTGTGTGTGTGTGTGTTTGAATCAGAGACAAAGAGAGAGATCCTCTCCAGAGTAAATAGCCTGACCTCTTCACCTCTCTTGAGTGAGACAAGTTGGCATCCACTTGGGATAAGACCTTCAGTCTCCAAGGCAGTGTGTAAGTCCTTTTAGAGAATTTTCTGTACTTTATAAATCTGTTGTTGAAATGCCTCCCAAAGCTCGCTACCCCAACCCAGCTCCCCCACTGCCCACCGTCTGATTGTAACTGCCCCAGAGCGCCAGCCAGTGAAAAAGATGGAGGAGAAACAGGAGATGACTGAACAACAGCTGGCCATCAAAAAGAAACGAGGGAGAAGCAGAAGGCGCGAGGAGAGAGGAGACCAATAACTGCTGTCTGTGGCTGCTGCAAAAATAAAACACTTTGACCACACTTGGCTGCTCTTGTGTAAAAACCACATAATCTCTAAAATATTAACTTTTCAGAAAACAGAAAAAGGTTGACTGCCACTCATTTTTTAAAGCGTAACAATATGAAAGCTGGAGCTACAGGCTGACCTCATAGCACTAATGTGTATACTCTGGCAGGCATGAGTGTATTTACAGTTCAAAATAAACTAATTTCCTCATCTTTTTGTGTGTATGGACCATGTTGAGGACCTATATTCACCCCCTCCAGGCCTCCCATGTCCTTTCCACTTACATTAACCTACAAGTCTGGCATGCCTTTGTCTTTGTCTGTCCTCTCCCTGCAGGGCCCATGTACACCATTACTGTGCCATTGGCCTCATATGGAGCGTGGGGCCAAAGGCCGCCTCCATTGGTCCATTATAATTCACATTATCATGCATTGTTGTTCCCTATTACTGTTAATCAGCTCAGCCTCAGGGGAAAAAGGAGAGGTCTGGATGAGTGAGGGTTACTGGGAAACTCTAGTCTAGACACATATGGAGACATGGCGGGATGCACAGTACAGTGTGTGTTTGTGTGTGTGTGTGTGTGTATGACTTCAGTCTTTGGGACTTTCAGGGACATACATCAGACTTAAGACCAGTTGATTTGGGACAGCTTGCACAATTGGGGTCAAAAGCTGTGTCCCCAATTGGTAAAAAGGTGACTTTTTGGGTCAGTGGTTAAGGGTAGGGTTAGGGTTAGGGTTAGGGTTAGGGTTAGACAAGTGGTTAGGGTTGGGGTAAGTCTCCAGGAAATTAATGTAAGTCAATGAAATGTCTCTATAAGTGACCTACTGTAAGTAAATGTGTGTGTGTGTGTGTGTGTGTGTAAAGAGAGAAAGAAGGAGGTGGAATTGGTTTCCCTATAGTCTATATAGGGAATATGCATTTTACCCCTAAAGCTCTGGTAATCCAGGATCTGTTTTCAACTGATAGCATTTATATGGATCTGCACAAAGAGGGTGCGGGCAGACCGCGAGGATCATCTGTGTGCCAGGGGGGAAGACACACTGGCATCCTTCCATCTTCTCTCTCTCCTGTCTTCCTCCCTCCTCCTATTCCAATCTATCACTGTCCATGTGGATGCTCGACGTGGGGGAAGGGAGAGAGGGGGCAGTCGCCAAATTCTGGGACACCCCACCCCCAACCCCTGCAGCTTCCCCTGTTGGCACCGTTACAGACACAAACAGACATGAACAAATAATGCCTTAACCTCTTCCCTTTACTCATTAACTGTGTAACTGTGGTCACTATGCCTCATCCAACTGTGCGTCATCTTCTTTTGAGCCACCGGCTTCTGAAAGTCAGTCTCAAAGTCAGCCTGGATCATCGTCATGAGTAACTTGTGGAGGTTAAGTAAAACAAAGCGTGGGATCCGTCACAGATTACATGTCTATGTGTTCAACCCAAGGCTTTATTTGAGTACTTTTTAGGGGTCTGAAGATGTAAAATTATCCAGTAATCCACAAGCAAAAACAATTACTCTACAGATTATAGCCCACAAATTACAGTCAAAGTATTTGTTGGGTATCCTGGTCGGTACAAGAGAAGAAGTACATTGAATAAGAGGGAAACAAATTTGCATTTAGGGTGGAGCTAGAAATAAATTACACTGTACCTACTTTACTTGTGATGCATATGAAATAATTACAGGGTACAGAGTGGAGGCCAGTGGGCTACTACACACACCAGAAACCTGAAAATTTATTGCTACAGAAATCTGTTCAGTGTTCCTCAATACAAACACTGCTACCCAAATACCATTACTTGATATGGTAAATGTCAAAGAGTCAGACTTATAGAATAATATATAGGGTTATATAGAATAAAAAGAATAAAAGAAACAAGTCACGGTCAGAGGTAATCAGTTATCATTTTGACTGGTTACCAAATTAAAGAGGGTGGGTCTCATCTAAGTGGCGTATGCAGCTTTATCTAGAGGCTTCCACCATCTAAATGTAACTGTTACCACTTTACCACTCTACTTATAAGAATAAGTATGCTAAGTAGCCTACAGTGTCATTTGCAAGCTGTAATTTAAAGCTTTACAGCAAAAAGCAAACATTGTAGTAAAGCCAGAAAAAATAAACATAGTAGAAATGTGCTCTTCTGCTTTCATATCCTGTTAAATTGATTAAAAGGATTTAATATTGCACATCCATAAAGTTGAGGAACCTGCAAGAGTCTGAAAAAAGAATGGTCACAATTGAGCCAACAGAGGCCGAGACACCCCTAAAGCTCCCAAAACACTGGCTCCTACTTTTCCCATAATGCAACCAATAGCATCGTTTCAGACTCTACCTGGTAAAAGTCACGTCTTTCAAACTCCATGCCCCCAGTTAGGCTTTTTATTCGAATTTTTTTTTGTCCCTTTGCAAGCGACTGCACTCTCACATAAAAGGACCATTTTCTATTCAGATATATACACAGTCGTACTCTCAGCAAATCTCCATCAGTGTAAATCTGTGACCTGGTTCTTGCATGTCCTTCAACTTACACATTTCATAAACTCCATCTCTTCTCTTGGGTTATATCACAGCGTCTTTACATAACCGACACACCAGGGAGAGCTATCAAAGCTCATCTCTCTCTCGACAGTTTTCATTCCCTAATTCCTTCAAAGGGAATGCCAACTGAAAGACACAATAGAGAGATAGAAGAGATAGTTCACTTTCTGAGAGGAAGAGATGGTGAGCAAAGGCTTATCTCCAAACTCCCTCCGAATCAAGATCCTATTCATTAATCTGATCTATTTTTCTTCTTCTAAGATCTGCTCTATTGCGTGGGCTTTGGGGTGGGTTTGAGTTTTGTCCCTGTGGGGGAATTACTCAGAGTAAATGTAGTGTTGCCTACAGGTTGGTAGAGATTAACAAGAGCAGATGTTTCATCCTGATAATATGCCGAAACACACACACACACCAACCCTACACCATTAAACGACCCCCTGCCTGCCTCCTTTCGTAGACGCTGACACACTTAGCAGCCGGGTGTTTTGTTGGTTTAATTCCCATCTCGTCCCCCTTTGCGTCTGTCTTTTTACTCCACTCAGGGACCTGTGACTAAATGGATTTACATCTCTCTTCTCCCATCATTCCCGAAGGGGTGTCATCCCTCCATCTGCCACAAAACGAGAGGTCTATTTAACTTAACTCAGATACCAGAACACAGAGAGGAGGTGTGTTTATGCAGTCTGCGGCGACGCTGACGCCGATGTACTGCACACACACGCTGAGCAAACACACATGGATCACACGAGGCCTCTCGCTCTACACATGCACGTCCATTCATGGCAGGCGCCTCCATTCAGATGCTTCAAGCCCAATTAGCACCTGCCTGGTCCTTGCAGGCAGACCAGGCCTCCTGCTACACAGGAGGTGAGAAATGCTCCAGCTGAACCAACAGAACCAGCATGCTTGCGCGTACACACACACTGACACACACATAGACTTGAAAGGGGACAAACTCCACACACTCTCCCACACACTCACACAGTCGTGTTTCCATCACTTCAGAGGACATAATATTGACTTACATTCACTTTGAGACTTACCCTAACCTTAACCATAACCTTTCCTTAACCTTAAAGCAAGTCTTCACCCTGAAATTAAATGATTTACATTATAGGGACATGCTCTTTGTTGCTAAAAGGGATGCGAGTCCCCACTATGTGACAAACAGATTTATTTCCCAACAGGATGAGTCATACAAGAACACTCACACACACTGACAGATACACAATTTGGTAATTGCAGCCGATCAAGCGTGTTCCAAAATGACATTTTTCTATTGTTTCTAACTCCTCAAAGGGTGTATCTTGCACTTTAACACACTGTACTGTATATTGTGTTGTAGGTCCTCCACATGCTCTTAGAATTGTGTCTTACTTTTGTACTCTTCTCTCGCCTCAAAACCAACCGCTTTTCTTTGGCACACTCTCCATTTCTCACCACTGAAATTCTCTCTTCATTTATTTCTGTGAATTATGGTGAAATTTAAGGTAAAAGAATCCCACAGATTTTTACATGTGAAGATCAGTTTACTTGACATGAGGAGTATTACTCAGCCTGTGAAAACAGCTGTATGATGTCTTCTGTGCCTCTAGAAGAGCTTTGACAAATTTCAGAAAATAACCCTGATGATGTCATTGAGGTTATCTCAACTTGCATGGAGACGTCCATTTTTTAACGGAAAGCCTGCATTATGAACTTGGGAGTTTGAAAGACATGGGCATTTACTGAACCAGACAGCAAGCGTCTAACAGACCTTTTTGCCAGCAGACATTTTGACTTAACACAGTAGGTAAAGCACAGGTGTTACTAATAACATTAACAATGGCTCTGTTCCCTTTAGGTGTCCCATTGACCCCGAAACTGGCAGACTTAAACAGAATGCAGCATTCATCAACGTTATTAATTACATCTGTGATTTTTCTACTGTGTCTTGTCAAAATATCAAGAATTTTATGGCACTGGACTAACACTAGGGATTACATCAATTTAAAAAATTCTTTCGTAATGTGTTTTGTAAGTCCCCCAAGTTAATGAAAGTGCAAAATTGCTGGTGTACCTTTTTAATCTATTAAATCGATATTTATTAGAAACTGAATATCGATGAGTAATTGCTGTCCATTTCTGATTTCAATGGATGTGAAGGTTTTTCATTGCTCACATCAGAGCTTAACCTGAATTGACCGTGAAGTGACATGTGATCAGACTGCACACAAGCATGATGGAGTATATTTTTGTGTGAATATGATGACAATTAGGCTAAATAATATATAATTGTGTGTATAATTTTTGATGATGATGATAAGGAGAAAAGAATGTTGATAATCAGTCAGTGATGATGATAGTCGTGTAATAGTCGCAGTGATACAGTCTGGTCTGGCAATACACTTTTCCATTTCAGGCACTTGCTGACATGCAATTTGGTTATAATAAACATCTTTCACTGAGCTTTACACCATACGCTACCAGTTGTGTTACAATGTTATGTTTAGGACAGCCTACTATAGTAATAAACATGAATGATGAACACATTCATGCAGTGTTTAAAATTATGAATGGTTAACTCACTTAGGTACTCAGATTCATGGTTTAAATGCTGTTTCACAGGTATTTCCATCTTTCCAAAAATCACATTTAGAAATTCGGAAGGAGGATTTTTTTAAAATAATTTTAACATATTTAATATTCTAAGTACCAGCAGCTTTCAATCCAATTAACCCAGCTGTAAGTGTCCCACTGTCTAAATTGTGTTTCTTTTTAAGCTTTTCTGCTCTAAGAAAAAAATGGAATTGTGGGAGAACGACTACAACCATAAATACCTTTAGCATGAGACTTGAAAATTGATTGCCACAATTTGCCACAAAATATGGCCTTCTCAGTTGAAAAAATGTTGGTATTTGCTTTCAAAAGCTCAAACGCTTCAGTTGAACCCTCATCATCCCCATCACACTCTCCCCTTGTCCATCTTCATCCTTCCTCCTCCTTGTTCTCTGTTTCCTAATTTCTGCTCCTGTGCCTCTACATCATCATCTCTCTCTCTCTCTCTCTGCTCCTGTCAGAGTCACTGTCCCCCTACCTGCCTGCCTGTGCTGGTACAGCCCCCTCTCTCTGCCTCTGTCAATGTATTTTGCCCTTATAAGGAGAGAGCACAGGCAGACTGTACTAACCGCAGGAGCTCGGTGGGGGTGTTTCAGGGGCAGAAAGACCACAACGACTGTAACGGCAGAGCGAGATGGGAGGAGGATGGAGGGGGTGGTGGGGGTAGTGGTGGGGGTAGGGGGGGGGGGTTGTTGAGCTACCACACTTCTGTCAATGACTCCAAATAAGATGACAGAAATAGGCACGGGGGGAGGAGGAGGTGGGGCGAGGGGAGGGGAGCCTGGAGATTGGAGAGGCAGGTGGATGTGAGCGGGGATGCTGGTGTGGCAGGTTGAGCAAATGTTACTGAGAGACAGCGGCAACATTTACCTTCCGTGTCACAAGCCAAAGTCAGCAGCCACTGATTATATACATCAACAAAGCTCACATTTTCTTGACTCTGGCGCTGTGTGATGCCAACTCACCGTGTAGCTGCCCACGCACTCATCGATATAGAAGTCTAACATTTAGCTGGTGAGAGTCATGGAGGGAGAGCGTGGGCTTCAGTGCGGACGTCTGTAGCGTAACGTGACTGGTGCAGGCCTCAGATGTTCCACCCTTTGATGAAAGGAATATGATGCCCTTTGACTGGGTGTACCTGATAACACAGTGGAATGAGATGATGAATTTTAGATTACTGAGCATGTTCCCACACACTGATTATTCAGTCTTACCCTGATTAATACAATATTTTTTAAGCCGTTATGTAAACTCCTTTATCTGATTATCTTTATTAGAGTGACACAATAAAAAAAACAAGATTGTTCAGTCAGCAATGTAGCTGGATGTCTTTGCTTTGGACAGATTTACTGTGGATGTCAAAGGTCACCAGGATGGAGAGGAAGGACTGCACATGCTGGTTTTTACATTTCTGCCTGTAGATATGCAGAACGTTATGTAACTTCTAAGAGATGAAATAACACCTCTTCTCTCTCATACAAATGAAAAGTAGAGATGATAAGCAATAAAACACACATTTCCTCAATTTAATACACTTTTTGTGGCTTTGCTGATGCAATCTTTCTTGGTCTGGTATGACCGGTGGCTTATGGTACTTTAATGTGAAAAAAACCTGTTCCTTCTAACTATGTAATGTTGTAAGCATTACAGCAAACATTTCATTAAGTTGACTGCACAGAGATTCAAGTTTTCTTAATTCAAGACCAAAACCTAAATTTCTATGTAGCCTTATTGCTCTCAGTGGATATAAAATGTGTAAAAATGTATAAAATCCTCTTGTGTGGAGTGTGCTCAGCTTTGATTTTCTCACCCCAGCAAGTCACTCTTTCATGCTTTTTTACCTTGATGGTACTAGTGCACTTTACTTCTCCTCATAATTCATAAAACATGCCTATATAGAGACTAAACTCAGTCATTCACGCAACGGCAAGCAGGATTGGACAATTGACCTAAAAAATAATAGCCACTATATAAATAATCCAAGGTGCTGCTTGGCAATAATGCTCAGGTATTAATATTTCAGTAAAAAAAAGACCTCCATATCTCTTTGGCGTATAGGCTGGGGCTTTGTGGTTTCAAAGGGCAGTTTGTCCTCTTATTCACCTCATGATCAATAGGGAAAAGCTAATTGAAAATGCTCAGAATTTCAGATATATGTATGATGTTAAAAGAAAGCATTCTGGTTATCAGATAAAGAGCTTGAAACAGAGACCTCTGAGCAATTAACCAGGTTAATGAATGGCTTAGTAATCGTTACCTCATATTTATGTACTAAGGGACTGTATACGGTACATATCTCTGGAGGCAAACTTTCCCTGGAAGCTTATGCAAATGGACTTACTCACCATCCTCCCTCAGTATCCTTTGATATGTGTTATTTATTAATTTTGGTCTCCTTCACTGCAGAGCCGGCATCTTTCAGAGCAACGCACCCAGATCAGGTGATGATCATGTGTCTCAGCCAGGGTCAGCAGTATCTGCTGTTCAATCTGGCACACACATACACACACGCAGACACACACGCAGGAAGACACTGTTGTGAGTCTAGCCTTAACAGCATACAGAATTGAATTTCACAGTGTGGTGAGATGTGAACAATTTATCTCTTAGCCAGAGTCCAGTTGGTCAGGAGGGTTCAATACAAGGCCTCACATCAAAAGTGATGTTTATTCACAGACAACAGGCAAAACCCACTCCCCTCTCCCTCGTTTCAAAGAGAACATCTGGTCTCGTGCATATTTGAGTCATTATGGGTGGTGATGCTTGCTACGCTACAACTGTGAATCTGGAGTATTTCATTGTTTGAAGGGCTTCCAGATTCTGATGCACTGAGTTAATAAATGATCTCAGTCTATGTTGGAGTGTTTTCCAAAAGAATAAATTATAATGGTGGCATTGATCGTGTTGGTAAGAGAAGATATTGAGTCAGTGGGGGTCACACAGTCATGTGTGTGTGGTTGAGATGCCCTGCAGAAAGCTCAGCCTCACATTTCAGAATATATCCTCCAACGGCACCTACTCATTCAAGAGATGGCTGCACTCATACTGTTTGTGTATTGTGTAATTTTACATTTAAAGATTTTTCAAAACATTTTCCAGAGTGATGTTGGAAACATTGCTCTGAAGAGCGTTTACATCAGAAGCATTTGTTTCCCTGAGCTAGGTGGGAAGCTCACTCCGTGTTTATGATACAGCAACTAAATAAAACATGATAACAGACTGAGGTGTATCATTACAGTGAGTCTCACACCAGCTTCATAATAACCTCACACTCAATGAATTTGAGTGACTCATGATTCTCCTCCAGTAATCAGGCCTCCCTGTGGACACAAACTCTCATCATGTGGCGAACATAAAACCCAAAGCACTCTCACTTCTCTACAAAATGAAATGCTCACTGTTCTTTCTTTTTCAGTCTTTCCCTTCATTATCTTTTACCTCCCCTGCATCTATGTGGCACTGACTTGTGAGCTAACAGGAGGGTGTCAGTCATTGCAGTGCCACTTCCGTGTTTCTGTGCGTCGCTTCCTGTGTGGTGGACTACAGATGGCACAGGTGCATTCTGGTACGCTGAGTCTACTTAGTGTTCTACTCTTAATTCAAACTTTCTTTTTATGAATGTGCGCCTGGTGATTGCACAATACTGGGATATGTATGAATACAATGGCTGAAATATATTGTACGCTCTATGTTTTTTTCTCACTATACAGTTACTTGGACTATATTTAATTAATCCTGCTTACTTTTCCAGCTTATAATGAAGGTTCATATCTGCAGTGCAGCAGTTAAACTGAGGTAAAAATATATTTCCATAAATGTTTAACATTGTGTGTGATTACGAGCTGCCTACAGTCTGTTAAGTAATATGGGACAATGTTTGGTGATGTGAAAGTAGCAGTCAGAAGATCCACTTCTTGCATACAACCACAAAAACAGGAAGGCTTGTATTCATTGTTAGACATTTAATTCTTCCTCTACTTTCCATTTAGGTTTAGCAGACAGCACAGAGCGACGCTTCAGCTCTAACCTGTGTGCTGAAGTCACTGTATGTAGTTTTCTGAAATCAACACCATATGATGAATTAATGAACTAATTTTTTTTTTTTAATAACAAAAAGGTTTATGTCATGAGTGACAGTTGGAAAAGGGCACTCATGACTGACCAGCTACCACTCAGCTATGTTCAGTGATGGTATTACTAACTGCCAGCATGCATAGTTATTTATATGCCAAATCATTGTTCCTCATGATTAACTGAAGCCATATCGCAGTTCCTCTGTGCTTATTCTACACTCTGCTGGTGCAGTGCTGACTGAGTTCAACAAGCAACATTTTTATTGATTGGTCAAGTCAAAGCTCATCTCACATGAATAATTGTGTGGACTTTGCATGGGTAAAAGTTTTCTTTCGAGTCTTTTTAAGTCACTTTTTGCATAGAATTAAGTAAGGGGATGAAAAGCAATGCAACTTCTCAAGCACTTTGGAGTCTGATTGTATCTTTATGCTATCCATATTCAGATGACAAGCGTCCATTTGTGCTCACTTGACCCAAAAGCTTGTACAAACATTAATAACGGCAGCAAAAGAAAGAGTTCATCAACATGACTCCTCTCTCTGCCCACAAAAACACCCATGTAACCCAATTATAAAAGGGCATCCTGTCTTACTAACCTGATTCTGCCCTAGATTTGGCGCTAACATAAACTATGGCGCTGGCATGACAGCATTTGGTCTTCAGTTCTTTTTACTCTGCCCCTGGTCTACCACAGACACCAGACAATAGACATTCTGTTCCTGCCCTTACACACACACATACAAAGAGTGACAATTTACACATGGCTCATTTAACTGTGCCCTTTCGTCCGGGCTGCGACCCTGAAGTAAGGGTCCCTAATGGGAGGTTTCACAAATTCTTACTGAATGACAAGAACAGAGAGGGATGGGATAACACACACTAACGCACATACACAGTAGTAAAATAGTTCTGGGGATAAATATTGATCACATGCATGTTTTATAAATGTCAGCTCATTTACATCCATGGCCACTCTGCAGTTCTACAGTAAATATAAACACCTTCACACTCATGCTGCTTTTGACCACAAATAATATGAATTTCCTTCCCCTCTGCAGCACAGTAGCAAATGATGCTTGCAGTCACCCACACAGTTTGCAAAAATACCCTGCTGCACATCCTTACTCACCATGATTCACTTTCACACCGTGTGGACAGAAAAAGTCACTCTGCTGCTGAAACAATGTCAAACACAATACAACTCTGCACCACACACACAAATACACAGCAGCACACACAGCAAGAGTAGTGCCCCCTCCTCTTTTTGCCAGCAGGCTAGTGGGAGATGTTAGTCAAAGGGGGAGGGGGTGTTGTGAGGACATGCCGAGTATGTGTGTGTGCGTGTGTGTGTGTGTGTGTGTGTGTGTGTGTGTGTGTAGTGGGGGTCTTTGTGAGCGAGAGAGGTAGGAGGAGAAGGGGAGAGGGAGGGGGACATAGCGTTCTATTTCTCATAGACCAACAGCTGCTGTCTTTAGTGCAGAGAGAGAGAGAGAGAGAGAGGAAGAGGGAGGGCTGTGTGGCGTGAGGCAGTGCGTGTGCTCAGTGTTTAGGTGAATCCACAGCCCTCTGGCTCACAAGGATAAAGGATCCTCTCCGAGGAAGAGAGAGAGAAAAGCGACACAGGGACTTTTTTTCCTTTTTTTCCCCCTCCTATCCTCTTTCTTCTGCTTCATTCTCTCACAAGCTCCCGGTGTTTGCATTTTGGCTCGTTATTTGCCCTCTGTCTTTCTCTTTTGTTCCCTGCATCCATCTCTGTTTCACCTCGGTCCATAGAGAAGGAAGGAAGAGCAGAGTCAGAGGCATCATCCTCCCCTCCTGCACGCCCAGCCGGTAAGCTGAGCAGACACTCTTTTTCTCTTCACTTTTATCTCTCACCGTTGCTCCATCCATTCTGATAGAAGGAAGGGGCCGGATAGTCCCACCCTGCATCTAAAAGAGAGGCTGGATTTGCCGGGAGAAGGAGGCTGAGGAGGAGAGGCTGGAGGATGGATGTAGGTTAGACTCTAGACGGAGGCTGGTGGGTGGCTGGTGGTTGGTTGTTGAGGGGTTTTGAGCAGGCGGAGGGATGGTGCTAGTGCCTGTGGGTAGATGGACTGGACGTGGAGGACTAGCGTGGGTCAGGATCCTTGAGGGTAGAGGGGGGAAGCGTGTGTGTGTCGATTCGGCCCGTCCACATCAAACCCTGTGGGGCTGGTCAACTGGGGCTTGTCCACTTTCACTGCAGTGCTTAGCCAGAGCGGCACGGTCACTGCCACTGCCACAGTCTCACACACAGACACACACACACGCACGCACACAGCAGGAATCCATCAGGAGAACATGGAGAACACAGATGCTCATGTGTGTTAATGTGTGTACATTTTCAGTGATGGATGGCGGTTTGGTCACGGGACATATGTGACCCAGAACCATCACAGCACATGCATCATATAGCCTATCACACTGATGCACTGGAGTGTTCTGTGAACAATGTAGGTAAATTGCATGTCAAGCACGCCTCCTCGCCTTTTCCGGTCCATTATCGCACGCATTACATCAGGACTTGTTAGTGTCAGTACAAAAGGTGCTCCGCTTTATACAGAGGTGTTTTAGGTGTGTATGTGTGTATGTGTGCTTGTGCAATCCGTCTCTGCAAACAACCTGCTAAAAACAATAGCCCCAGATTGCACTGCTGATCAGGAGGGGTGGGTGCATGCGAATAGAATGGAAAACAGGGAGGAGGGAAGGAGGGAGGAAAAAACTGAATGGAGGGATGAATGAATGAGGGCTAAGGCTTTTCAGGAGGCTTTGGTTTTTCCAAATGTGAAAAGATCTGGCGTATTCCACAGGGAGGACAGGGCGTACGGGAGGTTGTCAGACGGAGGGGGAGAGCAGAAAGGGTGAAGCTACCGTGTGACTCTGCAGGGCTTCTTTGTGCATGCGTGCGGGGGAGACAGAGTGAGATACTGTGGATGGAGAGATGGATGAATAGTGAGGTAGAATGAGAAAAGAAGAAAAATGAAGTACTGTGTGTGTGTGTGTGTGTGGTGGTGGTGGTGGGGGGGGGGGACAGACAGGAGAGGTGTGTAATTGAAAGATCTGGTCCCCGTCTATCCCTCCTGTAATCTACTGACTCTGGTTATAATCCATATGAGTAGATTAACTGATGATTTACTGCCATGTTGACTTTCATGATGCACCGTGACACACACACACACACACACAAACACACACATATATAATTTGGTTTAAAAGGAGGTCAGTATGTTATAAATCACAAACAATATCTCTCTAACATAGCTATACATATACTTCATTCATGCGCATATACAGACACGAACATGAAATATATATGCCCCCCCCCCCACACACACACACACACACACACATATATACATATATATGTATATATATGTATATATGTATGTATATATATATATGCATATTCACATTTATTAGTATATTTGGTTAAATGTTTCAAAATGTAACCATGTGATTGATAATGTAAATGTGTGTTTAGGAATGTAGATATAGATGTACTCATTATGTATTCATAAACATGTTGTAAGCTACTTATATTTATACTTGTCACATGTACACAATCAGCACAAATTATACATAATACTGAATATATATATATACATATATATTTGTATGTGTTCTTATCTTCTTATAAGATACATAAGAACATACAGTATCTCTTAGATGCTTGTCATATTTCATTACTGTCATTTCAAACATGCTTACATACAGTGAGTGACATGTAGATTTTGTCCTACATCTAGGCAGCGGCATACTGTGTGGTCATGAATCAAAATATGCAGATTATAACCCATTTTACATGTGTGAATAAACAAGAAGCTGTAACTGAAACAGCTACATGTATGTGCACAAGTATGTTAATCAGAGTGTGTGTGTGTGTGTGTGTGTGTGTGTGTGTGTATAGGGGTTTTTCTTTCAGTCTAAGATGGAATGGTGGCTGCTATGGTATTTACTCCGCTGTTGCTAGGACACTCCCTTTGAACATTTTAACCGAGCCTTTTCATTGGCCTGCTGCGATGATGCAAGATTCCCTCACCCCAAATCTTTCCTGAGCGCCCATAGAAACATGCCCGTCTGCATTTCCTCCTCTCTCGTCGCTCCTTCTCTGTCACTCTTTGTCTCACACCACCACCACTTCCCCCTCCTCACCTTCTCTCTCTTTTTCTGTCTGTCAGTATCTCTCCTTGTTCATTCTCTCTATTCATCCCTCTGTCATTAACTCAGAAGTTCACTAATTCATTCCCGCTCTCTGTATTTCTTTCCTTCCAAACCCTCCAAATCAGTCTTCATCGCCTTGGTATGTCCTGTCACTTCCTTCTCCCTCATCCAGTCAAAAATGTTCGCCGCAAAATGGTGTTGACAGCATGTGGCGGCGTCTTCCACTGCTGCACAATCATTCTGTCCTGCTGTCTTGCAGAGGATTAGTGCTCTGTGTGTCTCTCAATGTCCCATTTCCGCTGTCCATATGAGGTGTGCTATCTTATTAGGCTGCCTTAGCATGTGTCAGGATTATCAGGTTTGACAAGGCGGAAGACAGGAATGGGGGGCTGGAGGAGGAGGTGGAGGAGATTGTCTTTTTATTTCTCTTGATGTAATGTTGACATTTCCCTCGTAACAACACCCTATGTACTGTATTTCATTTGTTTCTCCTTAACAATATGTATAGCCAAAGTGAGCTATGCATTCATGTTATGACAGCAATTACCCCAAGTTCACGACTACACCACATTTCCTATGATGACATGTATTTCACACTATAGAGGTGCACAACCTTATGGCTCCAGGATGTCGGTTATTATGCTGAGGGACTGGGAATAGAGGATGGGGGTATGTAAGGTTAAAAGGGGTGAAAAAAGGCGAGCAGAGGGGAAAGGAAGTAGAGGATGGGTAATGTTCTCTTCTAGTTTGCTACTTTTCTTTACACTGCATCACTATTTTTCACCCCTGATGCACTGTCAACACAGTCCATCAGGTGTAATGATGTGTAATGAGCTCCTCCAGCCTTCACTGAACTCAATGTTACTGAGGTCGCAGTATAACCTCAACTGACAGTCTATGAATAAGGCAGAAAAGTGACATGTACAGTGACTTGGGTAAGTGCAGCTACTCCAAAGTGTCACGGTTCACGCCTGAAAAGTGTTTTGTCAAAACATTTTGACACTGAATAGATGCTAATGGGACAGTCCGCAACAGCATTTTAAGGCTGAAGTGTAGCATCAGACATATGGACGTCTGCCGCTACCTGCATTGCTCTCTGAAGCCAGAATGTAATTATCTTTCTGGCATCGTTTTAGTAAACAGTTTCTACAGTTAATTTGACAATGTCTTAACCTCATTAGGTGGAAAATGTGTGCCTTTTTAACTCAAAACCATCTTTGAACATCCTGTACTTGCCACCTGTCACTGATTGTTGAGAAGAACAGCAATGATGCGACAGCAGATAATTGTTGCTCTTCTCAATTTAGGAAAGCTTATCAGACAGACATTCACTGAAGTATTATGAAGCCAGAAGCAAGTGGATGGACAACCATGTTGCATTCACTGCTTTGATTAAAATATAACATCACTCACATGTTTGTCCATGTGGCCCAACTGATTTCCTCAAAAGGCCTGACAATCCATGTTTTATCTAAACACTCCTAATCTTGTTGACTGTCCAACCCATCTGTCCAGCAGCAACATCTGTCATCCAAACATCTGTCACTTTATGTTTGCTGGTGATGTTCCTTTTGTTTTCACTGGAGTTCAGAGGTTGGATCAGACTAGTTTGTGGCCAAGGTTGAAATAATTTAGGAATTTGAGATATGATCCTTCTCTACCTGGTAATCTCACAGTTTTTAATCCAGTAGTGTCAGGAGTCAGGGATTACTGCCTTAGAGATGAGATGATCCTGTTAAAGGGGCGCGTGGTGGAGTGACAGAGGGTGCAGAGGGGTGAGGGTGGGTCCGGATATAGGATACAGGATGTTATGCTATATCTGTAGCGGAAGAATATTCACTATGTAAAACTTGGGTCAGTGGGGATAAAAGAAGAACTGTGGATGCTGCCTGTGTACAAATCTAGTTTTATAATTTGAGATTTCTAAAAGCAATAGTTTTTAATATTCTGGGAATTATGCTCATTCACTTTCTTGCTGAGAGTTAGATGAGAAGACTGATACCACTCTCACATATCTGGCCATTAAATATAAGGCTACAGGCAGCAGCCACTTAGCTTAGTTTAGCACAAAGACTGGAAACAGGAGGAAACAACTAGTCTAGCTCTGAAGGTAACAAAATCTGCTCTCCAGCACCTCTTTAGCTCACTTATTAATGCATTATATCTTATTTGTTTATTCCATAAAACAACCAAAGTGTAAAAATTTACCACCGCAATCATCATCACCATTAGGTTGCCAGGCAACCAGTGGAGACTTCAGGAAGTTACTACTCCCAGCCAAGGAATGGTTTGGCACATATCCCCTGTAAAACCACAGCCTGATGTTTTTACACTCCGGATTACACAAATGAGATATAATATGTTTATTACACAGCTTTAGAGGTACTGGAACACAGGTTTTGTTACCCTTGGATAGATCCGGGCTAGCTATTTCCAGTCTTTGTGCTAAGCTAAGCTAACCCTCCACTGGCAGTACCTATATATAAACCATACAGGGTGGTATCAATCGTCTTATCTAACTCTAGGTAAAAAAGTGAATGAAAAAAGTGATTGAATGAAAAAACAAATGAAAAATTCGGCTTTGTGAGGTAATGTCACTTGTAACTACTGCAAATCAAATTCCACAACACTGTCATCTGTGTCACTATCTTGAAACAAAGAGGAACAAAGACCCTCTTTACTGCTGAGAATACGGCTCTTCATTCGAGAAAATGAAATGATTTAACAGAAAACTAAATTCTCCAGTGGCAGATCAACAAGTTTTGAAATGATGGATTCATTAATTAAACACATATCTATGAGGTAACCCTACTGAATCAGCGAGAAAATAGATTTAGGAGACAGTGACATTTAATTCATTGTGACAAAGAGGCCAAGATCTGATGACTCTTCAATCATATTACCTAACTCTAGATGTTGGATGGCACTACTGTGGAAACTACTGAAAAGTCTTATTAAACCCTGTTATCATCCTTGTTACGGGTGTCCTGCTGAAACTCTTTGAAACGTGTGATATAACATCCAGTAAGACACAGAGACAGGCCATGGTGACTCCTCTCCTGCCTCTGTGGGTCCACTTCTAACCAGACATGACTGGGCTTGTCTAACTCTCTCTAGCAATAAATGGGGAGAGGGTGAATTTCTGGATGTAATCAGATTACCTCAGATCTGCTCTCTGAGGACTTCCTACAATATCATGGTCTGCTGTCTGTCGATCAGATCAATCTCTGTCCACTAACGTCGATGAATAGCCCAAATGCCTGCCTCTGGTCACATTAAGATCAATATCCCCAATTCAGTGGGAAGGTGAAGCCAAATTAGGCCGATGGAAGGCTGAAGAGAGCGGAGCAGGAGGAGAGGAAGCGAGGCAGTATTGCAATTAGTGTGTAATAAGTGAAAAGGCAAATTATCTACTTAGTGAGGGTATCTCAATCGAGGCTTCAGCTCTCTTAATATTACTAACATAACCAAGTGTTTGGCTGCTGAGGCTCAGGGTAAATACATTTATATGAGAGGGGAACACTCTGAGACGAATGAACACTTCATCACTGTATGTCTTTGTACGTTGCTGTCCCTCTCTGTGTGTGTTTAAGTATGCCAGATCTGCCGTGGGCACACTAGGATGCTGGCAACCACACTCATGTTAAGTGTTTGATCAGGCTTGTGAGACTAAATGCATAGACACTCTATATTTTCCCTTTTCTGTGCACACACATGCTCACTAATTAGTTCAGCTTGAGTCAGTGAGGATTTATCTGCTGTACATATCATTCTTTTTGCAGCAAACAACAAAGAGAGAATAGACATGTGACTCCAAAATAAATCACCGGATGGAAATAAACCTCAAAAACAGCCAAGATCTCAAACTTTCACACCAGGGATCCATCATCATATTCCAAATCGACTTTTTTTCCCCCCCTTTTTTCATTTTATTCTCATCCTGTTCCATCTTTTTTTTTTTTCTCTGCGTCAGCTCAAGCCCATACCTTACATCGCAGCCAATTTCCTATATTTGAGAGCTGCTGCTGCTATCCTGCCCCTCCCTGAGGGACAGGGAATAGTGTAACACTGCATCCTCTGCCATGTGAGACACACTGCAGCATAGTGTGATGAAGCATCGCCGCTGTCAAGGACACGCCGGCTCTTCCCGCCCTGTACAGGGTGTAGGACTTCAAAGCATACACGCAGCTCAATATAGATTCTAGGTCAGGCCAGGGTCAGAGGTCGCCCCATTCATTCATTCTCTGTGGTCATGTGATAGAGAGATATATGTTATGGTGCAGGTCCATACTACTACTAACTGTATACAGTATGAACAACATACAAGAAATCACTGTACTTTACTATGAGACATAGTAGCCATTTGTTTTAACATCATTATTCAATCTAAGATCTACTTTCTTTTTTCCTTTTTAGTTTGCTCATGTTAGCTGTTTTCTATATGGAAGAGGTTGTTATTTTGTCTCAACCAATCAGTAGTGAGCAACTTATCCGTCCTGCCAATGTAATTTTCAGTTGATAAGGAAGCTGCCGTAGCGGTTGCCAGAAACGGTTAAGTTAAGTTTATGACATCGAAGAAATCTGCTTATTTAAGAGTTGCTACTTTTATAAGCCGACTTACAACAATATGTAGCTACATTGATCTCATCCACACATGTTGATAGTTTTGGGGCCACTTGCTTGTCGCCTTTTTTCTGGCTCTGGTAGAGGAAAATTCCTATCAAAGACAGAGTAACTACAGTTTTTTTGGACTCAGCAGTTGGACAAGAAAGATGTGTGTATGTTCTACACACAGATTGACACGAAAATGTCACCATTCTTAATCCTGTCATCCTATAAAGCCGTGATTGGTTGGTTGTTTTTCCAAACAGGGAAACAGCAGTGAAAAGCACAAGATTCATTTGAATTGCTGAAAAAATCTCGGATGTGGACAGTGATCCAGATGTAGTGAACTGTTTGGTGCTACCAGGAGTTTAGGTGATACGTGCGCAGTTGGATGTCAATTAAACAGTTTTTTCTTTCTTTTTTTCCCCCAAAGATTTAACACTAATCATCCTCTATTTCCATTGTGCTGCAACATCTCTTGCTTATCAAACCCTCCTCTCTCTCTCCTGGAACATTTCTTGACTGTATCTACTGTACACTATCAGCCTCTTTCCAACAAAAGGTATAAAAAGAAAAAAATGAAATCTTTAAAAAGGCTGTAGTATGGAATTGGAAACGCAGAGAGACAGAAAGGAAGAGGATGAGAAAGGTTGAGTGGTGAGGAAAATATGAGGAGATATTACAATTTATGGATGCTACACAAACACAATGTGTGATTGTGTTAAAGAAGAGAACAGCGGCGGATGAGCGTGTAGGCAAAGACACAGGCCTCGACGTGGGCAGACAAACACAAGCACAGTGAATGGACTGAAAGAGTGAAGGAGAGTTGAAGGAGAGAAGAGAATCACAAGACAGTGAGGCGCCAGGGAGTGCAGTCCACACTGCCTTTATGTACTGTTTTATAGTCGTCCTTGTCACTCACTCTGTGTTTTACACTCTCACACACAAGCACGTGCTAACTCGATTTAATTCAAGGCAATCCGGCTCAATGTAAATCGAATTAATTCAATTCAATTGCAAGTGAATATGCACATGTACACATAATCACACTGTATGTACAGGCATCTGCACATCACTCACACACAATTCAAACCAACACAATTAAATTGTATATTAATTCCAGTGAACTTTATAACACACACACACACACAAACACACACGGCCCTGACCCATAAAAAGCGGTGTGTAAGCAGTCCATCAGGGACAAAGAGCGACTGTCTGTACAGATGTATATCGCTTCTCTCTTTGTTTACACATAGCAGGGGGTCAGGGAAGGACAGAGAAGGGGGGGGGGGGGGGGGGGGGGGGGGTGCAACAATATCCACAGCACACATGCACATATGCAAGTCCCCTATGAGTGCATGTAGACCCCCTAAAAGGCTATAGTGTTCCCTTTGATAGCAGCTAATTGGCATCCTACATCACAAATAAAGATAACAAGAGCTCACAGTACATCCTCTGACAGATGAAGCACAGAGAGGAAGCTGTTCTAAAAACTGAAATCCAAGGCTGTAATTTTTCCAACTCTGCTTTTTTTTTTTTTTTTTTTTCAAGGTTCAAAAAGCCCCTGAGCCAAACTGTGGTATTCAAATATTAATGGCTACATTAAATATAAGGCGTATTAATCTCTGTGGTGGAGAAAAGAGAGCAGAATATTGAAACTGAATTATATTACCAAGAATCTCTTCTGTTAGACACTCTGACAAACAGGATATACTGTATATGACAAATGCAAATGCTGCACAAACATTTAAGAGCTTAATGGATATAAACCTTCGTCATATCTACACAATAAAGAGACATCAGAGCTCGCTTTTTATCCACCTCTGAGCAAATAAGCCATGAAATCCCTCAGTTGCTGCCCCACTTCTTTATTTCACTTGAAGAATTATCACACTGAAGCATGTTACACAATGAAAACAGTGCAGCTTAAACATGCCATACCAACTCTCTCTGTCATTTTCTCACTCTCTCACTCTATCCTCCCCTTTTTCTTTGTCAGCCTCGCAGCGCAGAATCACAATGCTCATTTGCAATCGCCCTTTCATGGGGCACCATGCGCTGCTCTGGACTCAGACTCAGTCAGTGTGTGTGTGTGTGTGTGTGTGTGTGTGTGTGTGTGTGAGGGAGAGAAGGGGGAGGGGTGATGCTGGAGAACCTCCTCCTTCCATTTCCATCTCTTTTTTGCTCTCTGCCACTCCATCCTTCGCTCTCACGCTCAGTCGCTCTCCCCTTTTATTCTCCTTCCCTCCTCACCTCAGCGAGGGACAGCGGTATCTTTAATTGTGTATGAATGAGTGTGTGTGTGTGTGTGTGTGTGTGTGTGTGGACCTGAGGCAAATTGGCTGTAGCGTTCCATCAGCGGTCAATCCTTAGCGATGGTCTAGCTGGGTCTGACACTGCCACCTCCCATTTACTCCCGCTAGCTCTTTGTCAGTGTACATCTCCGCTCCTCTCTTTCCTTTTTCCTTCCTTTCCTCTCCTCTCCTCTCTTTTCTTCTCCTTTCCTTTGTCTTTCCTTTCCTCTCCTCTCCTTCTTCATCTCCTCTCATCTTTTCTCCTCTCTTTAATTTCCTCTCCTCTCCTCTCCTCTCCTCTCCTCTCCTCTCCTCTCCTCTATAGCTACTTAACATTTACATCAATTCACATTATATGATTCATCAGCCTCAAAAAGTGGTTAAACTCCTTTTCTGCAAACCAAACGGAGGATTAACAGAGTTTAGTTGGGTGTTTAGTTCACTCTGCGTTCCTCTTCTCTTTCCCTCTTTTCTCTTTAAACACACATGCAAGCTGCTGATACGACTGCAGCCGACTGCACTCGTCTCTATCTTTAGGGATAATGTGCCGAGAACAAAGAAGGAAAGGATAGAGGGAGGGTATAAAAGGCACGGACAGAGGAAGAGGTCAAAAGGGTTTTGCAGTGAGAAGATGAGTGAATGAACGACTGCATAAAAGAGGGACTTGGAGTGAACAGGGGGTGGAAAGAGGGGTGTGACGAGAGAGTGGGCAAAAGGTTGAGAAAGAGGGAAGGAGATAAGAATAGGAATAAACACTGGTGGGTTTTTAAAGAAAGACCTGTTCAGCCAGCAGAAGTAACATGAGCTGAGTACATCGGACCCTCAACAAAACAGACAGATGTCTCCCCACAATGATTTTGTGATCTCTGGCTTTCTCTCTTTTCACCACTCAGATCCTCTGACTCTTTCATCAGCTCTGTCTGAAATACATTTCGGCTCTGCTACATTGAAAGACTGTCCCTGCAGCTGGCTAGACCTCTCTCACAGTGTCTACTCTCTGAAGACATCCGAGTATGTCTAATATTTGATTATCATGACACTGATTACTGACAGGGCTCATCAAGTGGCAGTGCAAATATGCCAATGCTTCAATACAGGGCACGAAGGACACACCGAGTGGTTTGATGGGTATAAAAAGGATGTGAAATATATGCTATGACCTTAACAGTCACCAGATCTGAAACTGAACATCTACCGTATGGGATATTTTGGACAGTTCTTTGCCACCATCAAGCACCAAATGAGGGAATATCTTCTGGAGGAATGCCATTTCACAGCCTTAGTAGAGTTCAGAGACTTACTAAAACACTTCATATTGGCTTTTCAATTAATTTGTGATCCGAGTGTATAAAACAAACAAGGTTTGTGTTACTATATAGGACCTTAAACCAGCAGATTTAACATAAAGACCATTTAAACAGCTCCTCCAACATTACTATGTATCCTGATTGGCTTGGACCGTATACTGATAAAACTTTGTAGTTTAAATGTAGCTGAGTTTAAATTTAAATGTCAATCAAAGTGTATGCAGTTGCATCTCAAACCCACATTTATGTGTATCAAGCACAGAGATGGAAAATGAAGTTTGTTTTTGGATCAGATTAAGCAGTGCTGAGAAAGTGAACAGGTGGCATGGAGCTCAACTGGCAAACTCAACTAATTAGCAGAATAGAAAATAGTAATCCATCAAAATGTGTACTCAGGGCCCTGAAGCTGGTGTAAAATTAGATGTCTGCTCTCAATTTGATTTGATAAAAAACATTAATGGTTGTTACAACAGCTGCATAGAGCGGGTTTCTCATCAACAGCATACTGCCCACTACTTCTCTTTAGATTTGAGACATGACAATGTGAGTTTATGAGGGCCTTTCAGTGTTGACACAAGATACAAATATCAAGACGTATTTTAGATATGAGTTTATGCTCATTTTAAAAATTAATCAATCTTAATATACATAATTTAGGTTTAGGTAGAAAGAGAAATCTCACTCTAAAGGTGTAGTTCACCTTAAATGAGTCCATGAGTATTAATCCCCCTTGTCTTGTTTCAGCTCTTCACCTCTCTTGACCTCTGCATGTCCTGTGCAATGCTTGACCTTTACCCTTTCACTGAGAGGACAGATCAATAAGCATTAGGCAATTTACTTGAAGAAAATGCAGTCAAAACAAAGCTCACTCAGAAAGGTAGAGGACATGTAATTCCAGAAGTGGACGGTGTAGTTTACAACCCCCACAAGTAGGGAAGTCAATGTTTTGGTGTTCCACATACTCAAGAGATTACAGAGTAGTCCATCCACCGTTCCGTCCGTCCTTCTTTCCATCCGTCCATCCATCCATCCACCTGATTGATAACACCGAACATTACCCAGTTATGTGTTGCCATGAGAATAAGAGGCTGGGTTTCCCTGGCAACTATTCTTCAAAGGCTCTCCCGCCTCTCTCGTGTCTGCACTCTCTCTTGATGAGATTCGATGATGCAAGGGCAGCAGCAGCAGTGTTAATAGTTACACCAGTCAGTGGGTAAGACAGTGCTGGAGTTGTGAGAGACGCACAATGAATGTGATAAGCTTAACAAGCTTAGTCTGTTATTGAAATGTAAAAATGGGAGAGAAAGAAGCACCTTCTAGGTTCTCAGATTAGACAGATTTAACTTTTGGAAGTGTAATACTGATAATATTGGATTGAAGCTATAACGTTACATCATTTGTTTCTGTCCATGCTCTGAGTGCTTGTACCTGCTATGCATAAACTTCATTCCTCAAATGGGACACTTAAAGCAGCTATAATCAATATATTTTATAATACCACTGGATCAAATGACTACATTTACCATCAAAGGGATTGCTAGTGATGGACTCACAGAGAATTATTACCCAACTTTGCAGTTCCCCTTAGCACTGTGGAGCTTTTTTAGCTTGTTTCAGCTCACTATTTTGATTTTCTGGTCCGCAACTTTACTGTTTTGCTTCACTCTCACCACTCTCATCAGCGTTGCTTCATTTGAGCGAAACACCTCTAAAAACCCACTGTACACTACCCATTCGGCACCACATGTCAGACAGACAAAGCTAGCAACTAGCTAGTGAATACAGTGGAGCATTTTCAGCGGCTAAAGAGGCAGATATTTTTCTCAGGAGGTGGCGGAGACCAAAAAAGAGATAAAAGGAGAGCAAATATTGGACCTATGTTCACCAGGTGGACACAGGCATGACTCCAAATGAACGCTAATGTTGCTCAGTGTCAGCTGGACAAGTAAATAGGCCAGTGTATGCTAACACATTTGCCATATCAGCTTAAAAGGTGATAGTGATAGCATTTCCCCGAAGTGGACAAAAAAAAAAATCAGTTTTTGCTATACACTAAAAAAACTTTTCTGTTGGAATAGCAGGTTAAATAGCAGGTGGATCATGTTTCACTGCAAAGCTAGGTGGGTGAAATTATAGCCTCACATAAAATACAAAGTAGCTAATCAAGGCAAACTAGTACATTTGCCTAACCCTCACAGGATGCAGGTCTTTTCTTTGCCCTTGCTGACTATGCATCTTGAATCTAAAACCGATGCCTCTACATTCCTGCTTTTCCGTACAGTACATGATGTTGAATTTTAAATTAATCTCTCTTTCGCCCTGTCTACTTGTCTATCTCGTTGTCAGGTGGTGGGTGCTGATGCTGTAACCACTGTGTGGAGCTGACAAGCCCTGGTTGATGCAGTGAAGTGTTCCAGAGGGATAAACACAAACGAAGGTAGGAATGAAAACTGCGGAGGAAAAAAAAAAACAGCTGAAAAATAAGGACACAGCAGAGAATCACCATATGTTTGAGCCAGAAAGAGGAGAGACGGATGGACAAGTTAGGGATAAGGACAGTGATGGGTAGAGAGAGAGATGAGAGAGTACAGTCGCTGCATCCGTTGTGTACAGTACAGCTGCTGAATGGGTTTGATTCACAGGCTACTGAATAGCCAGTCTGCCAGTGTGCGACAGTAAGAGAGATCATTATGGTTGGAGGCAGAGAGAAAGAAGACGCAGACGGAGAAAGAGGGTTCAGATGGTATTATTGGTGAGCTAATAGAGGTTAGACTCAGCGACAAAGTTGGCAAAGACAAGCGGTGCTGCTTCTGTGCTCAGTAAATCCACACTGATGAAGCTCCTGGGCTGTAACAGGAGGAATCTTTCAGTGAGAGCTAAAAGGAGACTGGGAGGCTTCGCTTTGCTGCTTTGCTTCAAGTCTGGAGCAGGTTTGCTTTTCAGCCGCCATGTGGGAGCCAAGCCGTGCCTTTATAGAGACTCGAGGAGCCCCTCGCTTGAATTTCTCTTGCCGGACTACAGATGAAAGCTGTGTGCTGTGCTGGCCCGGTTGCATAAGAGAAGCACTTTGCTCCACTTTCACGCTGGCTGACTGCAAACTGTGTGTTTGTGTGTAAGAGAAACTGCAACCAGTGGCCACCAAACACACTTCCTAATTCACAGAATGCCATGTCTGAACGTTCACACTGCGCGCCTGTCATTCATCCAATGGCCTTCATGCAGTGTACATTATGGACACCGACCGACAAGTTTAAAAGCAAATCTGTGTCTGCACGGCCCGATCACAATTTCCATTCTGCCACTTAGATTTGTTTGCACCTAAGGGCCACCAGTGAGACTGAATGGCACCGTGACAGAGATGTGCTATGACAAGACAAGGCCAGAGGAGCCGGCAGAGTGCTACTGAGTGTTGAAATAGAGAAGTGAGGCAGAGAAGAGAGCTGGGGGGGATATTTTTGAGGAACACATCCTGACGTCAGATACGAAAAAGAGAGAAAAAAGAGAGAAGGAGATTTCTCTGTTTGCGTGAAATGAGAAGGTACAGACACACACGAGGAAGATACAGCCAGAGGAAAAAGACAGAAATGTAAATAACATGAACATATCTCATGCTCTTTATACTGACAACCTCACCCACCAGAGTATCCACTTCTACAAACAAAGCATCCGCTTGAAAAAAAAAAAACAAAAGAGCAGCATCTAGCACACAAAGCGAATAGAGAAAACCACACGCCTTAAATAGATAGCTGAAAAAGAGAAGTGTGAAGTGGACAGAGATACGCACAGAGAGAGAGAGAGAGAGAGAGAGAGAGACAGAGAGAGAGAGAGAGAGGGAGCAAGAGCGAGAGCAGAAGTTTACATCAGTCTCTAAGAAAAGCAGAGAGTGGCAACTAGTGTCACAGTGGGATTCCAGTTACCACTCTGAGCCGGGCTAACCTGGGATTAACTCACAGCAACGATTTCACAAAGCACAGAGAAGAAAGATAGGAGGGAGACAGGACTGGGGAGAAGAATCTGAGGACAAAAGATAAAGGAAGAGTCAAAGCACTCGTAGGAAAACAGGGTAAGAAAATAGAGATGTGAGAGGCTGCTGGTTAGTTTCTTGATTTCCTGGTTTCAATTGCAATCTTTGTGTTTATCAAATGGTAAAATGTGTTGTGCAGTTCTTTTAAAGACTGGTTGCTGTTCAAGTCTTATAAATAGTAAAGATGAATGCATCAGATCACTGTTGTAAGCAGCTGACCCAGTGTGTGAGCAAGCTGGACGCTATTTTTCCACATCTTCTGCTGAGATGAGCAGACGATATTACCAGGCCAACAGTATCCTGGCAACCATCAGCCAAGCGCTGCTCTCAGGATGGACCACATGCTGCTCCAGACTCTCTGTATGTGTGTCAACGTGTGTGTGTATATGTGTGTGGCTACCTATAACAAATACACACACACTCACCTATCCACATGTCAGAAAGCGTTCACTGCTTTCTAGGAGACTCCGATCTGAATCTCAGCTTGACTTCGCCTTTGCAATCACCTTGTCAGGCTGGAGATATGAATCTGTTATTCATATATTCATAGCGTTTCAGCATGTATCGTTTCAGCATGTATCTTGGAGCAGGTGGTCTAAAAGTCAGGAGGAGACGGGGTGTGTTTTACACATTTGGATGCTCACAGGTTACAGCAGTGACTCAGCGTACAGCTCTGCTTCTCAGCCCTCCAGTGTTATTGATACTGCTCAACACATTTTGTAGATCCAGTAGACACATACTACAGTAGATACTGTACCGAAACTGAAATCGCCACTTTGGGGAATGTCAGGAAGCTGCGTCAGCAACTGGACAATGCAACTCAATTCCTTCTTCCTCCTCTTTCTCCATCTGCACCTCAGTGCTATGTTGCAACACCCTTTCTTGCTGAGTAACAGCTAAAACACTGGGCTTTTTGCAGGATGGTGGCATCTCGTAAACATGCTAATGCTAGCCATAAATCACTCTCGCAGGGGAAACTGATAGGCCTCCGCTGTGTGCTAACATAGCAAATTAACACAGAGGGTACAGCAGAGGAAGTGAAACTTGGCAGCTGCTTACCTTCTGCTACTGTAGTCCCACTATGGTCGAGTGGGGGAGACAATTGAGGAAGGAGGCTTTTGTTTTCATTCATTTTCAAATAGTAGATTCCACTCTTTTTTGTATTTATTGAATGTTTTTTATGCAACACACACAAATCCATGTGTGGCCCCTCAATCCTCTCCCTATTTAAAACTGAGGGCCACCATCATGGTCTTAAAGGAATAGTCATATTGGGAATTGTGTTTATTCACTGCTGTTGAGAGTTAGATGGGAAAATCAATACCACTTAAATGTCTGTACAGTTACTTTAGCATAAAGAGAGGAAACGGGGAAACTGTTAGCCTGACCCTGTCTAAAGGTAACAAAACCTGCCTAGCAGCACCTTTAAAGCTCAGTGATTAACATGTTACATCTTATTTGTTAAATCTGTACAAAAATCAAAGTGAAAAAATGTAAATTTGTGGTTTTATGGGGGGTTGTGTGCGGGACTATTTCTTGGTTTGTCCAGTTTTTATACTTGGGTATTTGTATGGAATAAACAAACAAGATTTAATTATGGAATATAATTAGTGAGCTTTAGGGGTGCCGGCAGGTGGATTTTGTTACCAGAGCCAGGATAGAGCCAGGCTTGCTGTTTCCACCTGTGTCCACTCTTTATGCTAAGCTAAGCTAACCACCCACTGGCTCTAGAGTGGTATCAATCCTCTCATCTAATTCTTGGCAAGAATCATATTTACCGAAATGTTAAATTCTGAAACACCTGACACATGTTGTTTTGTTTTGCCGGTGTGTGCTGCACATGAACAAATGAGCATGTAGACCTGTGTAAACTGCCTGTCTGACCAACAGTATAATCTAATGAAGCTTGCATCATTGGTTTCATAAAGCGCTGGCATCTGGCCTTCGGGTATGAAGTACAAAGAGCCTTACTTGTCATAAAGTATGTATAGACTGCTGTACATGAAGAGCATTAGGAGAGAGTAGCCCGTACATAGCAGGCTTTTATTAGGTTACTATAGTAATGTAAATGGATTAAAACCACCACTCAGCTCTACTGACTCCCAATGAGAGAGCTAAATGATTCACTACTGGATTGAAGCCCCTCTCTAATCAAATACAGCATACACTGTGCATTGGATGCAAACTGTGATCAGCCTCATTTATGACTGGAATGTCTGACTTTGCTCAAGACATATTGCTTAGACAGAAAGATAGAGGAGGAAAGGAAGAAGGGATAATTAGAGAAGCGCAGATGGGTAAGAAAATGAAACACTCACAACCTGCTGTGTTCTCCATGTGCATTTGTGTATTTTCATTTGCGTTGCCAGGTTCTGTGTACTGTATGCATTTTGTTGTTTCCTCCCGTCCAGGTCGCCAGCCATGGGGAACCTCATTAAGGTCCTTGGCAAGGATTTAGAGAACTGTCCACATTTTTTCCTGGACTTTGAAAGTAAGTGAGCGCCGGGGTGCGTGCACGTGTCCGTGTGCTTGAAATGTGAGCGCACGTGTGTGTGTGGAGCAGAGGCGTTCAGTGGGAGGTCGCTGGGTGGGGGTCAGTGGAGGTATATTTGGTTGTGAGCTGCTGAGTTGCTGATGGTGTGATGGAGTGTTGTTGTGGGTGTGGTTTGTCATTATCAGACGCTCTTTAGTCCCACTCTCAGTGCTTTCATCCAATAGATTTTCTATCCAGTGATGATATAAATATACAGTGCGTAGGTAGAAATAAAATGGTGCATAAGTATTTAAAGTGACCAGAGAAAAACAAGCATCAGTAGCAATTAAAACCAATAACATTTTTTGGAGAAGTGATCATTTATGCTGTTAACCATGAAATAAATGTCCTTAAATAACTTCAACTGAAAATGACGACTGATTTATATGTACTGTATACTCTGCCTCACTCTTCACTACACGCAAGTGTGCACTTTTACAGAGAGTAAATGTATGGGATTATATTTGTCTCAATGTCATTGAACAAAATCTCAAAAGACAGGTTAATTGAGACTGAATAAGAATCATTTGAGATAAAAACAAAAAGAACTCAAAAACAAAACCTACAATAAATAAATAATATCTGTACAGTAACAGAGTGCGCCATTTGATTACACATTTCTCTGCTATTTCACCGATGGAGATTTCTCTTTTGCCATCTCTCTTTTTAGTTTTGCTGCTCCAGTTTTCAGTTACACTTTTAACACCACGCTCTCGTTACAGGGGTGACCACTGCCCACAAATGAGGGCACTCGTGTATGGTTTTACTTACTTACTTTTAATCTCTCTCAATCTATTTTTTTTTTTGTTTGATTCTTGGTAGATCTTGCTCAACTCCTTGAAATAAATATATTCCCATATAGTTTAAGATACCTAGTTGGTATCCTACAAAAGCTGTAGGATTTTTTAACAGAAAATGGGGAATAAATTCTAGTATTTATATGTTTTACACAGAATTCTGCAAATAAAAACTAGACTGTAATTGGACTGTAATATTAGACCCTTAAACCCAGTTGAGGACTTTTTCAATTTAAAGCAAGCTATACCATAAGTAATAATGTACGAGTGGGATTAAAGAAGCTCTGTGTCCGTGTTGCCATGCTTCACCCAGGACATACTTCCACCATGCCATCCCAACAACAACTCCCTCTCATCCAGTCCCCACACCCCACCACCTTCATCTCTCACACACACATACATACAGCACACATACACAAACGTGCGCACAACCCCGACACCCATCCCCTCATCACCCACAGACTTCTCCCCTCTCTCTGTTCCAGGGGGCTCATGGGAAACCTCCTGAAAGTGCTGGCTTGCGCCGAACTTGAGCATGGCCCAATAGTTTTCCTTGACTTTGAACGTGAGACCATCCGCTTCTTATTTTTTTGAGTTATCTCTTTCTCTCTGTTGCCTTTGCTTTTATTTTCCTCATTCATCAATCTCAGCTGATCATTGTGTCATCTTTACGTCCTTATTTACCCTTTTTTTCCCTACTCCACAGCTCTCCTCCTCCTCACCCTCTTCTTTATCTTTTGAGTTTTGCTCCGGGGACTGGCATTTGAAAGTCATTTGGCTTCTTTCTAAAGGGTCCAATTCTCTCACGCCATGTCTTAGGCGCAGACAGATGCACAATAGCATGGTGAGGCTGTAGCAAAATGACAACAATAATACTTTGATCTCGGTTCCTGAGCTCCAAAAACAGAGGATAGCAGTGAATGCCAGTCCTGTGTGGGTTTCTGTTGCTCGGGGATGACGATGACTAAAAAAAAAGTCTATCGTCATCCTTCCACCTCCTCATCTCCTCATCCCCTATGGTGTGACCTATGTCTGACCTATCTGTGTGTGTGTGTTGCACTACATAATGTGTGTGAGCGAGTGAGATTGAGAAAGAGAAAGATTGTGAAAGAGGTTGGTAAATAAAATCACCTCTGTCCCCCCTTTTCTCATTTTCCCCAGTTAGTGAATTCTAAACTTTGCACTGTGAAAATGTCCATCTTAACAAGCGATTTAATTTTGTACTGTGCTCAAATCTCTTTGCCAGAATGGTAAACAAGACTAAGAGTCTACAGCCACATGAGCAACTTAGTGAGGTTATTTTTGAATGTCTGTTGTTTTGTAGGCATTTCATGACAATTCATACAATAGTTGTTGATTCGTCTCACTAAAAAAACAAAAAAGTCAACCTCATGGTGGCGCTAGAGGAAAGGTTTGTGGATCACCAGAGTCATTAGGATTCCTCCTCTGGGGGCCATGATTATCTGTATAAAATGTCATGTCAATCTGGCCAATAGTTGTTGAGATATCTGTTAGTGTGGCTAAAAATCCACAACCAAAACGCTCCAGTGTTTTCTTGAATCAATTCCTTGATCGTCATCTTTGGCAAAGAAATTCCCGCTGACGATTTTAAAGCCGATTATGAGACTAATTGAAATGTTAAGATGGGGATGTTTTGCAGCGTCTCCCGACATTTTTCTGCCCTTCCTCGACCACTTTCCCCCCTTTAACAGCTGGCTTCCTCCTCCTTTACTCACTGTATATTAACATGAGAGTGGGAGAGCTCACTGCTGGCAAGAGACGTCAGCTGTCGGATAGCTTGAATTTCCCCTTCATTTATTATGCCTGTGATTCACTTTACTTCAAAAGCAAGTGGAATGAGTCAGATTCAGGCATGGCAGCTTTAGACGTGTCCCTCCTTCACCCACCCTGCACCATCTGTGAGCTCTCCTTCTCAACCCAGAGACACAGTCACCTCCGTCACACAGTTCAAAGTTTGGTTAAAACTCAGTAGCTCTCATTAAACTCTTTACGGCTGAATGCTAATCATTGTATTGAGGACAAATTACAAAAATGTGGATAAATCCTCATTTAAAATTTCCATTTCGCACATGAAACCCTGATGCTTGGAATTATCTGTCAGCTGTGAAAAGCTTGAAGGTTTACAAGTAAAAATTCATCCTTACATGCTAAATTAAAGCAACCTAGATTTCTTAAAACATTTTTTAAAAATTCAGTTCAATATTTTTGGAAGTATGCTTATTTGCTTTCTTGATGAAAATTAGATGAGAACACTGATACCATTCTTATGTCTGTATGTTAAATATGAAGCCGGTTAGCATAGCTTAGCATAAAGACCAGAAGCAGGGGGAAACAGCTAGCCTGGCTCTGTCCAAAGGTAAAGAAATCAGCGTATTAACACTTCTAAAGCCCACTAACTAACAAGTTATAGTTTAATCCACTCAATAATGTGTAAAAATGACAAGTTGTGGTTTTACAGGGAATTAGACCTTTCGCACATTGTGAAAGTGAAGTAAAAACCTTCAGACAGAGCCAGGCAAGCTATTTCCCCACATTTCTAGTCATGCTAAGCTAATCGTCTCCTGGCTACAGCTGTATATTTAACATACACGCATGCAAATGCTATCAATATTCTCATCTAACACTCAGCAAGAAGTTGAATAAGCATATTTCTCAAAATGCTAAACTATGAGGACATTTAATGCTCATTTTATTATTATCTAACTTAGTAAATAAAAGGTGTTGTTGTTCACCAGAAGAATGCAGCCACACATTAGTGAGAAGTCATCACTAAAATAGAAATGCTTGCTGTGCTTACTATTACAGCTGGTGTGCATGTACGATAGCAAATATTCCATGATTACTATGTCTCTGCAGGGAGGCAATGCCTCAGGGTGCAAAAATAATCAGCAGTGCTACCACATGTAGAGAGCTGCCTGGGCATACTCCCACTCTCACTTTATACCTGAGTCACACATTGAGACGGATAGCTCGAAGAAAGGAAAACCAAAAGCAATGACGACACATGAGGACACATCCTTAAGTGTGTCCCTCAAACACTTATCCCTCTGGTATGCATGCAGCACGCCACATGGGCAAACAAAGCAGAACTGTGATTGGGAGGTGCCCTGCAGCAAAACACTTAGTTTACAGTACAGTATGTGTGCTGCTCAGCGTTCATGCGTGAAAGTAGGAAAGAGAAAGAGTGAGCATGCCCAGGGGTTGTCCTCCCTGCTGCTTGTTTTTTTTTTTTTTTTTTTAGCATTTCTCACAATTAAACCTTAAGGGCAAAAAAAAAATGTCTCTAGCCCTTCATAAAGGTGCAGAGTGAAATAGAAAGTTGAGAAAAAAGATGGATACGACCATTACATCAATCTTATGGGACAATTACACCTTTCCAAGCCTTTATAAATCTCTGCTGAATGAACAGTTCATAGGATTACAGTCTAGGAGTCTGACAAATTTGTAAGATCCTCATCCAAATGATTCCCCGAAGGGAAACTGATTTGTCATGTGGCTACACACTGTAATCAAACCTCACTGTGTGACTGAGGATGGCTCGCAGGTCTCTTAATATTATTCTATGATGGATAAATTATGTCATTCATTTACTGGCCAGATTTTGATCTTAGATGTGTACGGGTGCAATGATAACTTGAATCCACTAACACAAACTAAATGTGATCATTTTTACTTGTAGGGATGTCTTGCTTTTATTGCTGCCATGTAGTGAGAAATTAGTTATCTCAGGTTTTTATCTGGCCCTTTAGGATATCATCTTCTTTCCTCACTAACCCTCTCCTTTCCTTTTTCTTCTCATTTTCTTCCATTTTCTCCCTCTGGTCCACCTCTCTCTGCTGACAACATCCCTTTCTCCGCCCATCTTTCCTTCCCTCTTCTCTGCCCCTTCCCCTCAATATTTCCATCCCCTCCTGCACCTTACATCACACTTTCACTTCCCAATCTCTCTCTCTCTCTTTCTCTTCCTCTTTCTCTACCTTTTCTTCCTTGCTTCCTCCCTCCCAGATGCCCAGCCCACAGAGGCAGAGACAGCCGTGTGGAACCAGGTCAGCGCTGTGCTCGAGGAGGCTCATGGGATACTAGCCGAGCTGCAGTCTTATAATGGCGCAGGCCAGGAGATACGAGAAGTGAGCAGGACGCACGCACGAAGCAGTCAATAAGTGCTGAACATCAATAAACTGCTTGAGCCACAGAGCAACGTGGAAACATAACACTTACGTTAGATTCACACATATAGTGTAACATGCACTAAATACCGTGCACCAAATATAGGAAGGGACAGAAATGTGTTAAAGTATTTTTTCAAATAAACATTTCATGCAATATGTTGTTTTTGGTGGCGATGCAAGGTGGGAAATTAGCACCAGCCACCAGCCAAATGCTGGTAAAATATGAAAGTGGCTGGTAGAGTTCAGACACAAAATAATGATTTGAAATAATGATTTGAACATTTATCTGTCAGTGGCTGGTAGATGTTCACATTTTAAAAAGTTAATTTCCCACCCTGCAATTATATGGCAGAGGCATAAATATCATCTAATAGAAAGCTGGTATGCTGGGCTTGATGACCAGCAGCTTCAGTGTCTTCAGATTCAGCTTTTCCTCAGCGACACATCGCTGCAAAGCAGCTCCCTCTGCAGTATGAACGATTGCTGCTGATGGCTCAGCTGTTGGCGCTGTTCTACTTGTTAACAAATAGTGCTGAATCGTTTTCCTCTCCTTACTTCCTAACCTTGAGGACTTGGAAGCTTTTCTTCAGAACAGACACGTAGCTATCCGCTGAACTATATTTCACCTACGTTGATCATTTTCTCTCTTACATGTGCACCTGCAGAGGATTTCAGAAGTTCATTGTTAGCTGCTTTGAGTCTGAGATTCAGGAATATTTTTATGCTTTATTAAACCCACCAGAGGGAAAATTCAGCATATTCCACTTGTATAAGCGAAAATTTTAATTGGAATCATCAATATCATCATGTCATTGTCATTACAGTAGAGAGATAGAGAAGGAGGAATTATTAGTTGTCACTAATGGATTTATTAATGGTTAATGAATCATCTACTAATGTTTTTTTGTTGTTCATCTAAATGCCATTATACAATCAACTTTTGAGTTGCCAGTGTCTGAAAACTCCATTTGACTGGTAGACTCAGACCGCCTATTGCTTCAAAATCCATCTATTGACAATTTATTAACACTTACAACTGCAAATATGATGATTAAATCCTTTATTAATGACTTGTTAACATTTATAACTGCATTACTACCAAAAAGGAAATGTGGGATTTTTCACAACCTGGAAACCCAAAGTTTTTCTCATTAATGACTTACTATATAAAGCATTAGTAAATGATGTATTAACCACTTAAAAAGCTATTAATCACAACTATAAACCCTTAATAAATGCCTTATTAGAAAGTGGTATCAAATTAAGGAATGATGTTAACACTTGTTTGTGTGTGTTTGTGCAAAGAGTAAATTGCAGATTATGTCTAATAATTAATTTAAGTGAATTAATAACATCATGTCATTGTGTATCAGAAAGTAAGTCAATAGAACAAAATTAGGTATATCTGGATATAGAGTCTGTCCCGTCTCAGCGTTTGCTGGACTGAAATCACTGTAGTATGGAAGTAGTGGCAAAGTTCAAAGTGAAAATGTTTTACTAAAGTGAAATATTGCTCTGAGGAAGAGCAGATAGAAGAGATGGGGAGTTTTTAAATTATTTTTGGAAAGTAACATCCATGCATCTGCCTGTGTTCCTCGCCTGCAGGCCATTCAGAACCCAGGCGACCTCGCTCTTCAGGAGAAGGCCTGGAACGCAGTCTGCCCCCTGGTGGCCAAGCTGAAGAGGTTTTACGAGTTCTCCCTCCGACTGGGTGAGCATGGCTATCACGTACACTCAGTAGAGGGCTTTCAGGTGATGTAACACACTCACTAGCAGCTTTATTTGAGGTCAAATAAGAGCTGAAATCATACCTGGAAGCATCTACATTCTAAACCTAAATTTAGTAAGTACATTTGCTGTCAGCTAGTCAGTTATCAAAAGAGCAAGGGCTTCATATGACTACCAAAAGATACATTAGGTGCCATTCACATTAATGTCTCCTTGTTGAAGCTGTAATACGTTTTTCTGCATTCTGACAAAGCTGACATTTCTTAGGTCTCCATTTGTGTTGTGTACAAATGTTAAAGACTGCTGATGTGTTCAACACTGGTGTCACAGATCACTACTGCAAACACTAGCTGCTGTTCTTCTGACCGCAGTTTAACATGTGACATATCCTGACCCTGACAAACAAAACGAGAGATGTTTCAGTCACGACACACTGAACGCATTGTATATGTTTTACTGAAATTTAAATGAGTGGCAGATTAATTTGAAGGTGATGAAAAGAGGCGTCTTTTCATTACAAGCAAAGGTGAGACGCTCATCTTGTACCGTCAGTGCTGGTTCACAGCTCTAATCCATGTTGCTGTGTGTCACCGTCGTGATTTTACATATGGTTTCATTCTGACAGCATTCCTTAACACACACACATACACACACACATACACACTGTGATGTCCTCTCAGTCCTCTCAGCCATCTCTGCAGCATCCTGACCTAGCAGCCAGGCAGCCGTTGCTACGGAAACAGTGGTACATGGTCGTCCAGCACAGAGAGAGAGAGAGAGAAGTATGAGCAGAGGAATAGAGTTCGGCTGCCGCCTCTGCTCTGCCTTCCAATAATACTCCAATCTCATTGTGGACATTGTGTTCTCAGCTCACCATAGAATGAGGGCTAACTAATAATCTATGATAATCAATCTGGTTCAAACATGCAGATGACACAGCCATCCTCGCACTGCTCAATAACAACAATGACTCTCTCTCTTCCTATCAACATTCCATATCCCATTTTAGCACATGGTATGATGATAACTTTCTCTACCTTAACATCTCAAAGGTAAAGCCTCCCCAAAACACTGATCAATCCCCCCAGTCTCACCATCATAGCGGGGAAGGTAGAGGTGGTGGAGTCTCTCAGATACCTTGGCATTACACAGGACAATAACCTCAGCTTCAATCAGCATACCATGGACATTTACAAGTGTTGTCAACACAGACTTACAGCCATCTGTAAATTAAACCACCTGCCTGCCCAACCCCATCTCCTTCTTCTCCTGCACTGTAGCGTTATTGAGCCAGTTATTCTATATAGTGTTTTTTCAATATGCTTACAGTCCAATAAGAATAAACTCTTAAAGATTTAGCCAGCAGCTCTTAACTCATGTAGCCAGCAAACTCGTTGGTATTCCCGAACCCAACTTATCCAATTGTTTCACCTCATCCCTGATCTGCAAAGCACTCACGATCACACATGACCCAGACCACCCACTCTACCAGCACTTTACCCCCCTTCCCTCTGGTCATAGGTATAGACTACCCATGTGCAGAAAGGCCTGTTTTAGAAAGAGCTTTGTTCCTTTAAGTTACAAGAAATCCAGTCTGTGGTGTGTAGAGTGTCAATCCATGTCTTACATCTGTCTAATGTATCTACGAGATAGAGCAGATATCTTGTAGCCTGACCTCCCTTTCTAATGGAGGGAAAGGATCGAATCCTAATGAAGAGGAGAGTCTACAAACTGGAGCGAACCTCCTCTTTTCACCCCTTTACCATCTTTTATAGTTTGATTGATTGATTGATTGATTTGACAAGTACAGTACAGCAAACAAACAGCTACAGTGTCTCTATCCAATCTGTCAGTGTACCCTCAGGAATCAGTCCTCAGGATAGGGACTGTGCACTCTGGTAGCCATCGCTCTGTGCTAACTGCAGGAGGGAGAGTGGGGTTTCTACCCGGGCCCTTTAGATGAAACACTTCAGCGCTGTATTTATAGAAGGACCTTATGCATTTTTAATGCAGAGGAAGGGATGGGGCCTCCAGAGACTTTGCTTCTGAGGCATTACTACCACATGCAGCCTCTGAGGTCCGGCTCTGGTGTCTGATTTGTTAGAGGCAGCAAGCCAGTGAGGCTTATGTTCAATAGTATATGTGAGACAGGGGATATCTATGGTCACTGATACAGTCGCCACACAATGCTCAGGCTGCATGATCGGCTGCAGTGTGATCTCTGTGGAGTACCACTTCTATTTCATTTAATTTGTCTTGTAGAGTGAAATGAATGGTTAATATTTGTAGTAATAGAGGATAAAAAGAGTGCTGTTGAACTCCCAAACATAGAAAAGGTCAAAATTACTCTCCAGACTCGGCCTATGTGTCACAACAAGACAAAGACTACAGTACAGTCATGCTAGTGTGCTGGTATGCTCAGAATGACAATGTTACGGGAACATGCTGTCATTTTACAGGTATAATGATGGTAAACATGTTGATAACGTTTACCATGTTCACCATCTTATTTCATCTATGTTAGTGTGTTAGCATGCTAACATTTGCTAATTAGCACTAAAGACAAAGTGCAGCTGAGGTTGATGTGATGTCATTAGTTTGCAGGTATTTAGTCATAAACCAAAATATTTGACAAAGTGCAATTTTTCTATTAAATCTTTAGGGATCACCAAAGTCATTAGGATTCATCCTCCGTGGACAATGAATGTCAGTAGAAAATTTCATGGTAATCCATCCAGTAGTTGATGAGATATTTCAGTCTGGACCGCACCTCCAGCCATGCCGCTAGCATGGCTAAAAATGTTAGCAAGAAAAATAACTCCGCATTTAGAGTTTCACAGGCATGTTGCTCTAAAGCCTATGGGCTCTAAGGGTAAATATCTGGTCACCTTAAATGTTAAATCTCAGTCAGATGATCTCTGTTTGAGGACCTGAGCTCTGTTCTCAGAGGGGATCCAAAGGTCTTTCACAGTCCCTGAGGCCAAATCTCACTGTGCTTTAACAGCTCTGGGTCCTGTTTTAAAGCCCTTCAGGTGTCCAGAGATGAAGTGACAAAACTGAAGTGAGGTGATTAAAATCCTGCTGCTGCTGCTGCTACATTTTGTTTTTCAAGCTGTTGACATGAAAGAATCTTAAGATCCATGCTAGATTAGAGAGATTTACAGCAGTCTGAACACAGGGAGATTAAAGCCTGTGCAGTATGACATGCAGATTTCAGCTTGTGGAGATGAATTTCTAATATCTACGTGTACCTATGTTTTGCAGAGAACGCCCTGCGCAGCCTGCTGGAGGCGCTGACGAGCCCGCCGTACGCTCCCATGCAGCACCTGGAGAGAGAGCAGGCCCTGGCCAAACAGTTTGCTGAGATTCTTCATTTTACACTCAGCTTTGATGAACTAAAAGTGAGAAGCATCAGTTTTGTTCTAATTACAGCCCACACAGACTGACCTTCACCGCACTGAAAAATGAATATATTCCTTGAACAGCCTCGTGAAAATATTTTACTTATGAATGACCTTCTCTCTCATCACGCAGATGACAAATCCAGCCATTCAGAATGACTTCAGCTACTACAGGAGGACTATTAGTAGGAACAGGCTGAACAACCAGCAGGTAAGCCCTCGGAGACATGATCAGGCTGTTTAGTGTGCACTTGATCAAACTGCATGGCTTCACTTTCTCTCTTTAATCATTAATGACTGAAGTAGAGGCGTTCCTTTTCCTCCTAACAACACAAAGAGATGTACAATCAATATTTCATTTGCCATTCGAGTTACACAAATTAGAGCCAGGACTGGCTTCATCACTACGCTCTCATTTTACCAACTAGATGGCATGATTATTGGACTAAGTGATAAATGAAAACTGATGATATCTGTTTTTTTATACTAATGATAGAATCATGTTGTATTGACACACAGCTGGAAGCGGAGAACGAGGTTAACAATGAGATGGCCAACCGGATGTCTCTCTTCTATGCTGAAGCAACACCCATGTTGAAGACTCTGAGTAACGCCACCACCAAGTTTGTTTCAGAGGTAGATTTCCCATTCTTACAGAGTCTACACTATCAAGACATGGTTATTACAAAGAGTGGGAGCAGTTGTTATGGAGATCAAGGAATTGATTGGGTGGGCACCTAAAAAATAAATCACGTTTGGAACATTTAGATCAGTGTTCCCCCAAAAGATGATGGTACAGTTGTCAGTCTGGTCGGTGATCAGTCAGTTTAAACTTCTCATGCACAGATGCACAAAAGTAAGGAGGATTTTATCAAACTAGCAACAGTTTATGTTGTACAGACCATTTCTAAAATGCATCAAAGGAGAATATTTTACGCATATTTCTCAGCAACAAGACACTCTGGTGTTTACTTACAAAAAACTATTGGTTTAAGGACTGACCAATAACAAAAGGCCTCTACCGATCACCTCACCTACACCCTTGTTTACTCTTTACACAGTTGTGGTCAATGTCAAAACGCCTTGTGCTAAATGACCAGAGAGTACATACAGATGAGGGCAAATAGTCTGTTATTAACAAGCTACAGAGCACAGAATACATGAGTCAATATAACATGAATTACAAGAAAATCACCATCAAACTTTAATTAGATATTTGTATTTTTACACTTTAAATTCATATTTATCTCACTTTTCTTTATTGTAAGATCCATCATGTGGTTCAGTCAGCTGATGTCCTTGAGTGTTCACCTCAGGTGCCCGTGATGGACTGTTGCGTGAACACTTCTCCTTTCCCTTCCTGTCTACAGTATTTTAGTGTGGAGGCGGCAGTATTTCTCTAACTTTACACATCAGTGCATCTTGATGGAACGGACATTTGAGAAATACTTTTGAGACTCATACAAAATTTAGAGGACATGCTGGTCATGATCGCCTTTTAAGAAAGTTGCTTTACTGCCCTTTTTACCCTTTACTCCACTCTGCAGATGTACTCTGTCTCCACCTTGTGTCAAAATACTGTGAGATACGTTGATTGCTAGTTAAGACATTTGCTTTGAGAGGATACACTCGCTGTTTTGTTGTTTATCTAAAAATTGAGATGAAAATCATGACATTCTTAGGCACTTATGTCTTTTTTTTTCTTTCTTCAGAATAAGACCTTGCCCATAGAGGACACCACAGACTGTCTGAGCACCATGGCCTGTGTGTGCCGCGTTATGCTGGAGACTCCGTGAGTACTCCTCATACTTCCCCTTCCCTTACATCTCCTTGTCTCCTTGTCTTCCTCTCTAAAGGTCAGAAGCCTACATTTTAATTAACAAGCCTTTTCAAAAGTGAACACAAAAGGGTCCTTCTCAAGTTGGAAACACTAATTCATAGAGTGAATAAAGAGCTGGACCCCGACCTTCATGCCAAATTTAAACCATTTAACTCATCTTTTTCACTGATTGATTTCTTTGTCATTTGGCGCTATTATTGACCCTCTCTGCCTCCCCTTGCCCTCTATACCCAATCCTGTTATTTGGTCTTAATTTATCAAATTTCTCCATGTTGTTTTGCTAAACTCATATTGTACCTTCTTCCTGTCCCAGGGAGTACCGTTGTCGGTTCACCAACACAGACACCATGCTGTTCTGTATGAGGGTGATGGTGGGTGTCATCATTCTCTATGACCACGTTCACCCTGTCGGGGCTTTTGCCAAGACCTCCAAAATCGATGTGAGTAACACAAGTACACACATGCTACAGTTTTACATCTGTCTGGTGTTTGTCTTTCATAGAAAGTTGGAAACTGGTCTGTCATGTTATCCACAGTTAATACAGGAGAGGGTAGTCCTGCTCAATCTAGTAAACAATCAAAGGTTCATCTTGTAATCTTGGTTATCAATAATGAACCTTTAATCCTAAGTGGTTCCAAACTGATATTTTGATCACCTTCTACCTAACAAACATACTATAAATGATATCTCTTTATCAGTATTTTATCTCTTATGGCCGACAATAAATCACCAGTGTGGTGTGGGAGAATATTTTACTCCACTGTCTATAAAAACTGTGGTGAAAGCTGTCTCGTTTGGCCTTTAGGAGCTGCTAACACACACAAAAAGTGTGTTTGTCTGGGCTTCTGTCGAGAGTTTTAGTGCTCCAATGTTTAAAATACAGTTTCTGGTAAGTGTCAACTATGACAAGAGGAAGATTTGACAAGAAAATGTTCAGCTCAACAAATTCTTATGAAACGATTTTTGGGGGGGATAATGTTCATAAACAGCAGAGCCTTAATTTAAAAATGTCAGCAGCAGTATTAGCTTTGATATTGATACATACGTCTAACAAAGGTGTACCATGATAAATCTGAGGGGCCAAAATATGATTAAATTAAAATAAAAGAAAAGAAAATTCTGTTACACACAAGTCATGTTTTTTTCCTGTTAAAAAAAACGGAATACTTTTACCCTTTCAAGCTGTAAAAATCCTTCCAAAACAAATAATCTGAGAAGGGGAAAAAAAATCCTATGGTTGAACTGTCCACACAATGGCCGTAACCTTTGATGATGGTCATTAGTAGATTTGGTTTCATTCTAAGCAGCCACAAGCTAAAAAGGTTAAACCACTGGTTTCATGTGTTTTCTTTTGTATGACACATATATAACACTGGTAGATGTGGTAACTCAATTTTAGAAATGTGTGTTTTTGGGTCAGCATTTCTTCATTGTGTAAGCATGTGTGTGTGTGTTTTGTTGCGTCCATGTTTGGCTGCTGCAGCAGCAGTAGGACATGAGGTGGATCTGAGGCTACTGACCTTTCTGTAACGCTCTGTGTTGTCTTTGTGCCTGCATAGATGAAGGGCTGCATCAAGGTGCTGAAAGAGCAACCGTCCAACAGCGTGGAGGGACTTCTGAACGCACTGAGGTGTGTATGAATGTGTGTGACATACAGAAACACGACACACAAGCATTTGTATGAGCTTTCTGATTTCAGCACGTCTCTCTTTGTCGCCTTCTTTTCCTCTTTTTCAGGTACACGACACGGCATCTAAATGATGACAGCACCTCCAAACAAATCAGGGCCCTCCTGCAATGAGAAAGAGGAGAGCGGTGGAGGGAGGGAGGGAGGAAAGAAGGAGTGCACTTGAAGGAGGAGAAAAAAGAGGAGGAGGAAACAAACGCCAGTGGCTGATAAACCTGTTTGTTTACAACGAACAAAGAAAGTCGTCTCGAGGTTTAGAGAAACCTGATGATAATAAGAAGAGGAAAATAATTATATATATTGTCAGCTGTCCATCATTCTGTCTCTCATTTTGTAAAGTAAGAAAAGAGAAAAAAAGCCAGAAAAGAAAATATAGATATATATTAAAACAAGTGAAACACAAGCAGCAGATGAAAATAAGTAGGATTAAAGACTAAGAGGAAGCTATATTGAAAATTAAGGTCAGAACCGAAGCAAAGGCGAACTGAAAAAGTACAAAAAAAGGGTTCATATTGCAGCAGTAGTCTGACAAGTATTTTTGCACACACTTTGAAAACAACACCATCTCCTTTTCCCTGAAATCTGATCCCAAACTGATTCCATGAGACTTTTACGTGCGCTCACCCTCACACACACTCAGTTTACCTGGAGGAGTTTTTTAGCTCTTGAGGTTACAGATGTGGTGGCGTGGTGTGGCTCCGTCAGCTCCGTCTCCTTCAGCTGCACTGATCTCCACCCACAGGTGACTTGTGAAGCAATGTGATGGACAAACTCCGGAGATTTGCTTCCACTTATTTCATTTCTTTTTCCGCATCGGTGCAGCTGGAGGATAGGAGGCGAGGACACGAGGAGATAAAGAGACAGCCTCCTTTTTTTTCCCCTAAATTTCATCCTCATTGTCCATTGCTCCATCACCTCCCTTCCCACCCATCCATCCATGGGATATGTGGTTTTTCCTTGGCACAAAAACACTCCGTCCATGGTGTGTGCCCTGTATGTTCCAGCACAAAACATCTTGTGAGTCGTCTGGCTTTACTTGAACTATATTGTTCACTCTCTCTCCATGGTGCTAATGTGGTTTAGATATCACAGTGCTAGCTTGTTAGATATCATTTGGCTGTGAAGAGAAGATGCGAGAAGATTTTTTTTTCATCCCCTTTTTGCACTAATACGTTAAATCTGAAATGATGAAAGCAGCCGTCGCCGTCAGATCTGCTTTCCGCTTCTCTGTGATTTCACATTAGTGCAGAAACAGGGACAGACGGAGGATTTTACACGCTAATCGACTTGTAAACTGCAACAAAGGCATTATCAGAAACCACAGCACACTTATTTTTTCACCCAGTGCCAAAGCTGATTGGTTTACGCTCGTATTACATCATCAAGCCAGGCCTGAGGAGGAGGGTTTTGAAGGGATGGATTCTTGTAAAACATCATTGACACACACAAACACATACACACACACACACACACACACAAAGTCAGAAGATGGTCAAATTTACACACATGCATTAAAAGGGAGAGTGCTCCTGTGTAAATATGTGACGCTTTTCTTATCAGGCATCTACATGGTCAGCTTAGGTCTTCAAGGGAAAAACATCCGCATTCAGTCAACTAGAGTTATTTCTTTTAGTACGAGGTTGATAAAGTACTAGGACATTTAAATAAGTGGGAAATAAAAATGAAAATAAAAAAAGATTCAAAGGAGATTTAAAAAAGAAGTGCTGTACTTTGGATGTCTATAGCCCTTAGTCTAACTTAATTTGATCTTATAATATATTTTCTATACAGGGGTATGTGCACAAGCATATTCTGTATAAATATATAGATGGCATGTTGTAAAAGTTCTGACAGAAATGTGTAAATAAGGTGTTTTTATTCATTTTTAATTGTTCAGTGATGCTGAAATGGGTATGTGTTGTCTCTCAGAATTACCATGCGTTTGGCTTGGACCATCGGACTTGCCGTAGTCATAGGTTTCAGAAATTCAGCTTCATTATGGCGAATGAACCAGGGGGTGGGGAGGGACGCTACGGGCGGGGTGGGGTGGGGGGGTAGGGGCTGTCCATTTGCTTGTTATTTTGTACATTTTGTGCAACAATAAACTTGTCATTTATTACATTCAACCATTGTTGTTGTGTGTCTGTGTAGAGCTTTAGTGCTCCTTCTACATTACCAGTACTCAGTCAGGTAATAGAGCAGCTCAACTGGTTTGAGCTGCCTTGCTTATGAGTAGGTAATGAGAGCTTTGAAGCATGATCACCCTCCAACATAATCTGATCTTTTAACTCTTGTAAATCTAAATTTAACACGACCCTCAGAGGATAAGTGGAAAAGAAAATAGATGGTCCATAATTTATATTATCATCCCTCTGATACCAGGCCAGCTCTAATGTGTCTATGCCGCTTTTATTTTAAAAAATAACAGTATTGAGTTTAGTTTACTAAATATTATTCTGGCAACATGGGTTCACAATGCCAGCAATTTTTTCAGTATTTATTATCATTTTAAGAAATTACAAAACAATTACATGGTGAGGTGAGTCCTTGTGTGGTTGTTATAGTGTGGAGGGTTGCAAAGCGTTAAAAAGCATTTCCCACTATGAGGATAGAGGCCCAACAAAGGGTCTCAAATGATATAAAAAATTAAATTCTGTGATTAAAAAAATCTGTAATTTTTTAAACTTTTCTTTGGTCTTTGCTTGTTTAGTCCTGCTTGTTTTCTCACTGTTTTAGTACTATACTAGGCTATATAAGTGTAATACTGTATAGTTCCAATGATCTCGATTCAGCTGAAACAACATAAAAACATAAAAGCGCTCATTGATCTAATTGCAAGTAGAAAGGACCAAAGGGTCACAAGCAAAAAAGGAAACCACTGATGTAGAAGATGATCACTATAAACAAAGATATCTAAAGAAATTGAATTGGCCAACAAACTCCAATCAAGGACCTCCAAAGGAATACATGATCAAAGTGCACATACACACACATCAGGAGACTGAGGAGGTACTGTCTCACCTTTAATAAAAAGCATTAAAAGTATGTAAATTCCATTCATTGCAGCCTAATTGTGGTTACTAACCTGAAATGCATAAAATCACAATCAGCACACATCACACATTATAATGTTGTTTGCAACATTTTAAGCATGAAGTGTGGTCTCCGTCCTGCCTGAGATACAATAGGTTCAGGTCAAAAGGCTTCATACAGAGCTATCAGTTTTCACCAGCCTTCAGTATAGTGTATCATTATCACTTAGTCTTATAATTGATTGTCCTTCTTTCTGGGTACAGTGTGTTCTCCTATTCCAGGAAATACAGATGTTATGTTCCCCATCTCACCACAAGGGAGCAGCAACAGATCACTTTATAACAGACCGCCAAACGAACCCATTAAGATAAACACATATGAGTAACCCTCTACATCTGGATCAAAAACAGGAGTCTGCTTCATGAACAGGAAAAAGAAAACACAGATACTATGATGAAATATTAAATAATTCATCAAGGAATGAATATGTTTCTCTAAATGAGCAGTCATGTTTGATAATTAAGCAACTTAAAAGTTTAAACATCAGTAGTTGTTTCACTGGCAGACATAGTGACTGTTATAGTTTTTAACAGAAAACTAGGAAATTAGCTGCAGGCACACAGTCCAGTCAGCTGTAAGATCCGTCTGGTCATACTGTACAGTGAGTGAGTGCTGGAAGGTGTAAAGTAGGGCAGGGGGACACAGGAGAGCCTGTGAGAAGTTATATATGGAAAAGAGAGCAGCGGGCAGATACTGTACTGTCTTATAGGGCAATGTGCAACCACAGCTTACATACAGAGAGAGAAGCAGCTGTGAGGAAAGACACGGGCACCCATGACTTAACAGTGATTTGGATGTAAAATTTAAAAAGATAGTAGGCAAATACAGTATCTCATGGCTTGAGAGAGGAGTGGCGTGTGTGTGTGTGTGTGTGTGATGTGTGTGATGTGTGTGGACCAGTATCCATGGCTTTGGCTCTGCGCCCTAACTGTCATGTAATAAATAAAGAACCAATGTCTCTCTTTACTTCCCTAATGGCACACATTCAAATTCAGAGTTGCATTACTCCTGACAAGCTTCAGCTATTTACTGCCTTTGAAAAAAAGACAATATGAGGTACAAAATAACACAAAATGAAATCAGATAAGTGGGAGAGGCAGGTGAAAACAGAGCTACATTGTGACTTTATGGACTGAGCGACTAAGTGCAGATTTTTTAAGTGAAATTAATGACCTGTAAATTTCCACTTTTGCGCCAAAAACTACATGTTCTAAAGTGTTTTCTCCAGAACTTTATTATTATCAGGGTGGTTAAGCTTTCAGGGGACATTAAAACTCATTAAAAACCAGACGAGTGGAATTATTTAAGGGTTAGCACCTTTTCAATAGTCTGGGACACACTGGGCCATTCAGTAAAGAATTAATTTGCAACAAATTTCATAATATGATGAAGTGGTAAAATATGCAAATAAAAACTGTCATTATTAGATTATTATTATGTACAATGGAATTTCAACCACAGCAACTGTGGATGAAAGATGAGCCAATCAGTTGTGATCCTAGAAACAAAACCCTGCAGAGCAAACAAGGGTCATCATGAGAGGGGAAATTTTCATTTTCGTCAACAGTTGACGACAACTCAGATGATCCAGAAGTTCTCCTGGAATGTTTTGCAAATTTCCCTCTTGCTCTGATGCTTTCATTACTTTCCCTCTTAAAGCCGCGCCACAGCAGCAGCGGCAGGGTTCTGTCCAAACGGATTAACTATTGACCGTTAACTGCCCAGGGGAGGGAACACCTTATCAGCCAAACTGTGTGTGATACACGTTGAACAGTGGTTTCCCTCCGTTTGCTTCCCCTCCCGCCTTCCACTTAACTTTGACTCAGCCCACACGCACACACACACACACACACAACAATAAACAGTTTCTTCTTTCCCTCTTTGTCTCCCTCTCACACACCTACAGTATCTGATGAATGCCACTACACTGCTAACACATTTCATATCAGCACGCATTGTCCTCTCCAGCTGAAATGTAAATCAGCCTCGGTGTCGTTACTGCTGGTTACCAACTGCTGCTCCTGCTCAACCAGCACTGTACAAAATGTGCTGAGCAACATATCTGAGTGCACAGTGACAAGGCTGAGTGTGTATTTGTGCAGCCATATGAGGACAAGTGTTCCCTAATCGCCTGAATTGAAGGATTCCGTGGTAATTTAATAACCTTGTTGCGCTTTGTTCTTTGAAAGTTGGCCGTTCGGTGGCTTTAGGGGAAAGAAAATGACTGTAGAATGTTTTCATCCATTTAATTTCAGTCTATAAATCACCAGACTGGTAATACATGTATGCAGGAGGCCAACACACCAGAAACATCGTGTTACCATCAACTTTACTGTGAGAACATGTTTCGGCTTGCAGCCTTCATCAAGGTCATCCACAATAAATTCCTTCTTTATGATACAAGCATTGCTGGAGTTTTAAACTCTTCAGACTTTCTCCCTGCTCCATACAGTAGGTGAAGTTGTGCCAGAAATCCCTACAATGTACGTATGCATCTCAGCAGCATGCACACATAGGAACCATGTCAAAAAAACACAGTTCTACTGCAGTGTCGTTTCTCTGAAATCTAGAGATGAAAAAATGTAAAATACACCTGAGCCATGCATGTAACCACTCAACAATATAAAACTTTATTGCAGAAAGAACAACAGGTGTATCCGTGCAAGAAGACGACACTGTGTTGCCTATAAAATGGATAAAGATTCTGTCAATATCTGTTTTAACACAATTTATACACAAGTCACATACTTAAGCATGCAACTACTGGTTCAAGGAGAAAAAGCCAGTTGCATGACTATGCTTGTTAAAGAATCAATAGAGCGCATTACATAACTTCAGGGCCTTGGATCAAATATCACATATGTTGTAGGTCTTTCTGTCCACTGGGTGCTGCATAACTAATGTTTCTCATTCATCAAGTTGACAAACTGTCACGATGCTGCAGCAGATATGAGATATACTGTTGATACTGTTTGTAATAGAGAAACGTGTGTATATGTGTGTGTGTATAAATGCAAAGTACAGTAAGACAATATTTGAACTGTGCTTGAGGTGTGTTAGACCATGTTGAGTCCCCATCCTGCCTGCAGCTTAGCATGTTGAAGCATACAACTTCATATAATAGGGCCCTTTGTTTGAAATGAGGTGAAGAGGATGTGTGTGTGCGCGCACATGTGTGTATAACAGCTGCTATTGGTCTACATGGCATCTAATGTTACGTTGGGTTGCATAACACACAACATGAGTGAGCCATGTGCTGTTACACACAAGTGGACACACGCACACATCTGTTTTACAATACCTGTAAAAAACTAGTGGAGCTCTAACTTTTCACTAATGCAGCAGGTTTCGGGGAGTTTTTTATGTGAAGTATCAGTGACACAATGAAACTGAAGAATTGGTCACATTTAGAACATTTATCCACTGTGCAGGAATTTCTGCTGTAAACATGCTGCAAAAAATTTTTATTTATCCAATGGAAACAAACAGCAGATATCTAATGGAAGCAACAACAGTCTTAGTCTTCTGATCTTATTGTTTTCATCACGTAACTGGCAAGCTGACCAGTGAGAGTGTCTCATTAAAACTGTAGTGGTTGCACAATACAATAACACATACTACAGCATTCAGACTGGAAAAGTGACAAAAATTTGTGTAATTCTTGAGTTGTGTGCTTTGGCAGGGCAGATTTTTTTCCCCCACAATGCAGTGTATGACGGGAATGGAGAAGCCATTCACAGATGGAAAAAATTTAGATATTGTGGACCGTGGTGAGACAGCTCCAGAAACATCTTGAAGAAGAAAACTGAACATAAATCTTAGGAAAAACAAAGTTTCCAAATGTGTAAGTGGTAGCAGCTTCCCAAAGTTGCCGCTCTATTGACTTTTGTTGGTAATCAGCCACAACTAGATTACCAACTGGGCAAAGTGGACACCTGTCCTGGGGCTCCATGTTCATTGTGTGCCAACTGGTTTGTAGTAAATTGATTGAACCTGTATCCATTGATATGTTTGCCACTTGGGGCAAGTTGTAAATACAATATTGAAATGTTATCATTTTATAAAGTCGTGATGGTGAATGTGTTAGCATACGATTGCCTATTTATACATCCAGCAGACATAAAGCAACATTAGCATTCATCTGAAGTTGTGTCTCTGGCCACCTGCTGAATATAAATCCTGTATTCACTTTCTTTTTAGTTCTGTTTAGGTCTCACTCACTCATGAGAGAAATATCTGACTCTTAAGCTGCTAAATGCTCCACTTTAGTCTCCAGCTAGTTAGCTAACTGTATCCGTTTGGTGCTGGGCAGGGAGTGTATATTTAGTTTTTAAAGCTTTTTTCACTGAAAGTAAAGTTGAGGGCCGGAAAACTAAAACAATGAGCTGAAAGACTCTAAAATGCTCTGCAGAGCTGAGAGGAAATGCAAAGTGGGGACATAATTCTCTGTGAGTTTGTCATTACGACTACCACTTTCACTTTACACAGTCTTTTTCTCCACTGTTGACATAAAAATGTTGCTTTAAGGTGGGTCCTGCTTTATTTTCTAGCTATTAGGCCCTGTCCTGAAGAGAGACCCTGTGTCATAATCCAGTAAAACGTTCATTGTGCATGTACTTTGTATGTTCCAACAACTGTGTGTCAAATATGTGGTGAGCAGATAATTTTTGCTCCAGGGCATCCCCAGCAAGTTGATGCGGTCATGGGTGGAGATATTTATGATTTCCATAATAACTGTCAATGTGTATGCAGATTAGCACAGAGTCAAAAGGTTACAGTATTACATGGTGAAGTGTTTAATTGTGACATATCTTGGGTGTACATCTTCAATCCCAATTTGAACCACAGCCTTAGTCTTTTGAACTGTCCTTACTTTTATATTTTATTATCTTTCTGTCCCTGTGAGGAGAGGAACAAGGAGAAACACATAACCTGCCTGCGCTTTGCTCTCCTCCACTCCGGCAGCAAAAGGGTTAAGCGCTGCAGTAGGGGAGGCTCCCTATCCCGCCCACTTTGAGGCTATTTGCATATCGGGCGGGAAGCTGTGGCTCTTTGTTGCCTGAGCTCAGCCAAAACCCCTCCCACAAAACGCCGCACTGGCGGGAAAAAGCCGGCTCCAGCGCTTAAGTCACTGACAATGGAGAAACCCAGAAACACACACACACACACATACACACACAGCCTCTTTGTCTCACATACAGTACACTGCAGAGAGTGCTCCCTGTGTACACACATGCAATAAAAATGAACACACTCATAGCAGCCAGGCTGCATTGTTGGTCCTTTCATGGGCTGGCACACCCATTTCCTGCCTGGGAGCAAAGGTGAAAACAAGTGGGGAGAAGATAAATTAGAGAGGAGATGGGCAGGAGGACAGAGGAGGGGATTTAATATGACATGAAGGCAGCTGAGGGAGAGTGAGAGAGAGAGAGAGAACCGCAGTCATCTAACACACACAAACACATACACCCAAAGTGTGTGAGGAGTGAGACAATGCCATTTATGTAGCCCACCAGACACAATACATCAAGGGTAAGCAGCTTTGTCTAAAATAAGCACATTACTTACAATATGTGACAATACAATATGTGCTCTGTGGTTGTGTGTGTGTGTGTGTGTGTGTGTGTGTGTGTGTGTGTTTGTGTGTGGGTGGGTGGGGGGTGGGGGGTGGTGGGGTGGGTGCGTGCCCTCCAAAGTGTTGCCCTGGGAAAGGAGTTCACTGGGTTGGTGGAAAAACAGGAAGGCATGTCATGCACTGGATTGGGGAGGGTAGAAGAAGGAGAAAAAAAAAGTACCGAGCGGCCCCCGCATTACATAACCAGGCAGGAAATATGCAGCAGAGAGAGAGCAAGAGAGAGAGACTATAGGAAGCCATGCATACACTGCTGCACCTATGACACTTTCCTTAAAGGCTTTTCGCATCTAATCACATCTGTTCTTCTTCTTCTCCTCATCCTTCTGTCGCGCTTTTTTTTTTTTTTTTTTTTTTGTATACAGCCACTCCAGGAGACAGACAAAATGACAAAAAGAGAGAGAGAGAGAAAGGAGCTCCATGAACTCATTGAACCTCGTTTGTCCCCAGACATACACGTACACACACACACACACACACACACACATCAATAAATGATGGTCTGCACTTGGCTCTTGATGCATACATCACATCGCATTGAAACGTTATAAAACATCGTCTCCAGGTGGGATTAGGCTGCAACACACTCATCACTCATAGTGCAGCTCTGGAGATGTGTGTGTATGTGTGTGTAATCCATAATACATATAGATACAAACACACAGCTGTTAGACTTGCGCTGAAGGAACCACAAACACACACACGCACACACCAGCACTCAGGTGGATGGAGGAGGTGCAGTAGCGTGTGTTTCTTATTATATTGATAATATGAAACATGCAAAGATCCGTTTTCTCACATGTGCACACAAACACAATGGTCCCTTATCTGATTGAGTCACACCTGACAGTGTTGTGTTTCTCACTTGGTTACACAACACCAAGTTCTGAATTGTCTTTGTCCTCTTCCTGATAGACAGCAAAACACCGACCCTGAACAGAGGAAGCTCACATGCAGGGACACACACACACATACACACACACACATATCAAGCTTTAAAAAGACTATAAATGAGAAGATGATGCCACAGTGTACAAATATGTGCACTGAGTTTACTCTGTACTCGGGATAAAAGATCAAATAAACTCGTGCACACAGCAGCTGGATGCCTGATAGATGACTTTTTGACACGCTGCACCGTCTTGCCAACAGTGACAAACAAAAGTTCTTAACATTCTTAACTAAAAAAAAGTCCTTCACATTCCACATATCTCTGCTCTGCTCTGAGATAATACGACTCTGTGGTGTCTAGTATTTTGCCACTGCAAAGGATTGACCTTCTATATATCTGTAAACATGCTTACAGTCCACATTAGCAGATATTTGCTGCAAATAAAGCTTATTCTTGGTAATCAAGTCAACAGTGTCTTCGACTGCAGCTGCCGCTCTATCTGATTAGCTGCTTGCATGTCTGTTGGCGTGTGTAGGTGCGTAAGAGTGTGTTTTTTGTCTCGCCAGGGCCAGATGGCAGGGAATGTTTAGTCAAATGGGATTAGAGATTAGGATTAAGTGGACTTCAAATTACCTAGACGCACAGTCACTGGATGACACACTACTACAGCAGAGCTCTAAGACAAGTTCAACAACACAGACTTCTGTTCTGCATTGTTGGGATACAAAGTGTGAAAATTCAGGAAAAATACACACAAAAAAAGGGCTTTGACTAGTTCAAAATGTAGTAGTGTACTTGCCAAAAGTTTTCTTATAGACCTCCAGTGTAATATTGATGACACATGCAACATATGCAACAATCAAACTAAACTTTCATTATGATTAAGACGTTTAAGGCTGCAATAAATGCTAACAACAGCATGCTAACATGCTCAAAATGACAATGCCAACATACTGATGCAAAGTAGGTTTAAACTTTACCATGTTCACTATCTTAGTTTAGCATGTTAGCAGACTAACATTTAGTAATTAGCACAAATTAGCATTAAGCACAGCTGAGGCTGATGTCATTAGTTCTGCAGGTATTGGACAAATTTAGATTTTGACCTGAGATGGTGCTACATGAAAAGTTAGATTGCTTCAGTTATGACTATTCATCCTGTGAGGAACATGAACGTGTGGACCAAATTTCATGGCAATCCATCCAACGGTTGTTGAGATATTTCACGCAAAACAAGTGTGAACTTCATGGTGGCATTAGAGGAAAAGTCAGAGGAGAATTCATTTTTTTGCCAATTCATTAGGTAGATCATCATATTCATTGGGATTCATCCTCTGGGCACAGTGCATATCTATAATAAATTTAATGGCAATGAATCCAATAATTGTTTAGATATTTCACACAAAAAAAACAAACATGTACCTCATGGTGGCGCTAGAGAAAAAGTCAGGGGATCACCAACATCAGTAGGATTCACCCTCTGGGCACCATGAATGTGAGATATTTCAGTCTGGGCCAAAGTGGTGACCCAACCAACCAACTTTACCCTCCCTTGAGCTATGTCTCAACCATGGCTAAAAATACCCATCACATTTTTCCAGAGCCCAAAATAATATCTTCAAATTGTTTGTTTTGTTTAACCTACAATCCAAAACATAGTATTTCATTTACATTTGAGAAGCTGAAACCAGCGAATGTGTAACAGTTTTTCTTAATAAGTGACTAAAATGATTAACCAATTATCAAAAACCGCTGGTGACTAATTATCAGTCGTCTGATCATTTCAGCACTAAATCAAACAAGCATCATCATCATGTATCCACCATGATAACAGACTAAGTGATATCCCACAGGCCAATGACAAAGTAGCATATAGAAAAACGGATAATCATCATCAATTTTTAACATGCCTTGGATCAGTATACATGCAGTAAAGCCAGAACCAGGGGCCAAAAATCCATGAGCATGCAGGCCAGACACAGACAACAAGCATCTATAGGCTGCAGCATGTGTTACATAAGTCAGCCTGCAGTTCCCCCACCGTGGGCCTCATGTATAGGACAGTGTGTGCTCTGTGAACATATACAGCTAACTGAGCCACTACCGAGCAGGAATGGACTGAGAGAGAGAGAGAGAGAGAGAGCAGGAGAGACAGAAATGGAGCGCTGAATTATTATGCGGCTCGCTGACTGATGCAACTATACATACGAGCAAACAAACACACACACGCGCACGCACGCACGCACACACAGCAGCTGTCATCAAATCAAATACTCAAGTAAAGCAGAAAACTTGACTTTAAGAGCACTTATTTGTTTGAGGCTATAGTTGCAGGTTTCTCATTTCAAAGCCGGTTCGGTGTGTTGACTCTCTGTGCTCACTGTCTACAGCTAATGAGTTCACTCAGTGCATGTTCATGCGTGTGTGTGTGTGTGTGTGTGTGTGTGTGTGTGTGGCGGTAGATGATCCACTGCATAGCGGTTCGTAAATCACTAATTAGCCTTGTGACTGTGGACGCTGCCCTAGTTCTCCACTTCTGTGAATGTGTGTATGCGTGGTTTAAGGGGCTGAAGCCTTATGTCATTGCATTGCGCAAGCTTTCTTCTTCAAACGCGGAGTGATTCAGCAGTGCCTGGAGGTGCCAGGCCAGACAAGCTGAGGCACTCGAGATAAGAACATACCGCACATTAAGTTGCCTAAGAAAATTTGAGGCATTTAAAAGTATATCAGATAATTGATTCTGTATTTTTTCCTGATTCAAATAACAGTCTCATTGTTTCTGTTTTGTTTTTGTTTTTTTATAATTACAGAGATGACAGAGGAGAAAAAAAAATCACTGAAGGGAAAAGAAAACAAAGCAGTTGTATGTCTGGTTAAAAAAAAAGCACAACAGAAGGAAAGAAAAACAAATCATCCAGACAAAAAAAGTATTATAAAAACCAGACACCGGTTGCACAGTGACCTTTGTTATCAGTGTGACTCCCATACTGTATGGTAAGGCCCCAGTAAGCTTGAGGCCTGACCCAGTTTGGAAATGTGGGACACACTCACACAAATATTTCCAGCTATTATATGGCTGGAAATATTTTTAGTCATGTGGATGAGGTCAAACACTGGGAGCCTGTGAACTAGACTTACGCTGAGAGAATATGTCTTAGTCTCGAGCTGAAAACTTAAAGAAAAGAGATGATGGAGTGTTAGACGGGAACAAAGGGAGGGGGAAGTGAGAAGAAAAAGTGTCAGATGAAGAAAGGGAAAGGGAGCGCCAAAAGAGGCCTTTGGAGTGATGCCAGGTATTGTGTAAGTGGTTTTACAGCAGGCAGGCAGGCACACCTTGGTTTGAAAGGGGTACAACACGCCACTGGATAAACAAAGACCTGCAATCGCTGCTGTGAAAACACACTCTCCCCACAGCCTGACCCAGTAGCGTCTATCGTTTTTTCCAACCCAGTCTAGATAAAACCACGCAGACTTCCATATGACGAAAACCTCGAAGGCCGCGTTCCCATGGAGACGGCGCTCACGCATGTCCCGTGGATGAATTTATTGTTCGTTGTTATTGTTATCAGACCACAATTAAGAGAAGAGTTAGTCGGCTAGTGTGCTATTTCCTAACTGTGGAATGCAGTCAGTTCAAAGGCCTTTAATAATGTTAACTTATTGATATGACAGCAGCTGAAGGGACATAAGTCAATGTTGTGTTTGTTAATCTTACCATTAATGAAGTACAGGTTTGCCAATGCTGTCAAAGACATTGTTTTTGATAGAGACTGGCTGAGTGAGTTAAACTATTCACATAAAGTACGCACCCATCTTGTAGCTTTTATAGGAGTAGATGACTATCTCTACCACATCTGCTGTTTCCATAAAGGCTGCGCCCCCACTAAAAGTCTTCAGTCTTTCACTGATTAACATTTTAATATGATACATGCAATATATTGATAGTTCACTTGTCAAAGTCCATCAAGTTCATGATTACCATTTATGGATGTTTGTTACAAAATCCTAATGCGTTATGCCAAGTTGTTATGAAATCTATTTTCAGGTCAATCCAAGTCAATGTTATGGTCACTGACTTACTTTTCTCAGAGCTTCAGAGCTACTTATTATTTTTTCAGGACATTTTGCATGTTTTGTATTTTCAGGATTTTGATTATGCTGTACAAGAAATAGTTTACCAAAACCTCAACGTTTTAGAAATGCAGACTTCTACCAAACATTGTGTGGCGTGTTTCATCCCTCAGAGCTGTTCTGAGCTTCTGCAACCCAACTGACTGAAAACAAGAAAGATTTGCATTAAAAAATGCCACGTGTATAGACAATTACGTTTTTCTACTCTACTGTATCCTGATGTGATGGCAATAACTTATGAGTTTATTGTGTTTGTTAAGCACATTATCCTCCATAGGCTGAGAAACTAACATCTTTTGGTTTATTGAACATTTTCAAAACCAGCTGGACAAAGTTAAAGGTGCATGGTAATGAAAAAAAAGACAAGAAACTTAAATCCTACAACGCTTATACTTTCGAAGATTTTCAGTCGACAGCAGCAATAAACCTTCAATTAAGGCACATTCTGTAAAATTAGAAAAATAAACCTTTTCTCTTACAATCGAACTTCGCCATTCAGAGAGTAGCACAAAAGAATCTTTAAAAGAAATCAGATTTCTTTGGCTGCACACATCACAAAACATCCAATTTTCCCTGCTGAGAATATAATACTTGAATTGTCCCGACCATCAATATCTCTACTCCAACAAAATGAACCTGTTTCAAGGATCCATAATCTGAGCCCATGAGAATGTAAAATAAGACATTCTTGCAGTCTATAAAATATGTCCATTGTTATCACATTCAGTAAGGATTAAGTGTTTAGTATGAAGGTCTGTCGTCCCATTGAAACTTTGACAAATACGAAGATTCAGTTCCAAATACTTCTATGGGAAGCAAGAAGAAGTAGCCTTGTGTGGGCGGTGAGGAAATATCCGCTTATTAATGCAGAGATGTGGTGGGAACCTGAATGATGATGTGTGTAGTCCACAGTCAGTACAGCTGTTAAAATGTCACAGGTACTTCCTCGTGTGTTGTCTTTGTGTCTTGGGAGGACTCCTGAGAGGTTTGGCTGCAGCCTGTGGCAACAGCAGCACAAGCGTCCTTAGAGAGGCTTTCCGCAGTCTGTGCAGCGGGGGCAGGAGGTGCAGCGGGACTCTGGGACCGGTCACAGGCCGGATTAAGCTTCCTCTTCTTCCTCACATGAAAGTGATGCTTCTTGGAGTTCAGGTGAGCTGCAGGTAAAGAGGGTAATCACAGCCTGATATGTCTGAAATGTACAACACACTGTATGAGCTGTGTGTGAGCTAAAATAAGGCACGGGCGTGTGTAAACTCAAGCTGGTTTGTGTGTTTTTTGACACATTTTATTGTGTATTTATAACTGCATGAAGAACAAGTGAGACAGGTGGTCACTTTTACAGGGTTTAAAGTCCTCCTCCGCTCAAATATGTGTTTTGCTTCTTGTTCCTACAGCTGGATGTTTGAGCTTCACGGTGCAGAGTGATGTATGTGCAGAGTTTGACACTAGAAGGATTGTTTTCACATTCATCTGCTGAAAGTGGAAAGTTTCTCTGTGCTCATGAAAATCTGAGTTTAAGGAGCGGGCCTACCAGCAGGATTTATGACATCACAACTAGTTTGGAATCTAATCCTGGTCCAGTATGCAATTTACACAAGTGTGATGTGGACACTTGAACTCTTACAGTGAAGTCAGAGACATCTTGTATCCAGCAGTTAAACTTTTAAAATGAAAAATATTGTTATTAATGAGGGAGAAGGAGTAGATTAGAATAGATCATTTTGGTGTGTTTTTATGAAAATAATCATTATAAGAATCATGAATTCCATGTGCTTATCATATGATGTGGGTCAACAGCCTCACCTGTCCACTCCAAGTCCCCGATGATCACTTTGTCGCACAGATCACACGTATGGTAACTCCGCTTGTTTCCCCGCTCCACCTCCTGTACTCTGATTGGTGCAACAGCTGGCTCCTCACCCTAATTGGTTAAGCCAAAGAGTTTCCAGTTTACGGCTTTAAGTTTGATGGAGTGTTTATGAAACACTGTGCTGTGTCTGAAATGACTCCCTTATTCACTACTCCCTTTAAAGTAAACACTTAGTAGTTCACTCAGTAGTGAGCAGCTAACTTAGATTTTGGGCAATGTCATCATTTTGTGTCATGAGAAGGAAGAGAAGGAAGACAGGATGCAGAAAAAGGAATTATGAAATTATGGAAAAGGAAGGAAGGAAGGAAGGAAGGAAGGAAAGGAGGAAGGAAGGAAGGAAGGAAGGAAGGAAGGAAGGAAGGAAGGAAGGCAGGCAGGCAGGCAGGCAGGAAGGAAGGAAGGAAGGAAGGAAGGAAGGAAGGAAGGGGAAGTAAACGGACAGAGGAAAACAAACAATCGTAATAAATCTACAGAGTTAGATGAGGCAGAATTGGACAAAAGGAGCAAAGAAAAAAGAAGGAAGGACATAATGGAAAGCAGAAGGGAAGAATAAAGGGGGAAAAAAGAAGGAAAGTAAAGCGAGGTGGAGAGGAATGAAGGAAAAGGTGAAAGTAGAAAGGAAGAAGAGAAAGGAGGGGCGCAAGGAAAGCAGCAAGAATTCATGCAAACGAGGAAGGGAACCAATTAGGATGTGGGGAGAAGGGAACGAATGACAGTAAATGAGGAGTGATGGACTGAAAAAGAAAGCAAAGAGAGGGAAAACAACAACATGGAAATAAGCAATTTTTTTTTTTTTTTAAAAAGGGGGAGGGTGGGGCGGGTGGGGGGTGGCAGTGAGTGAAAGGGCAAAGAAACAAATAAGAGTAAAAGAAGGGAAGAAGGCTATTGAGGCCACACCTTACTGAGACTGTCCAGTATCTGCAGTGCAGGGTTCAGCACCATCTCCTCCCACCTCGACACGTCTGTCACATTCAGGCCATACACTGCTGGCATGTTGTCTCCTGGTCCTACACACACACACACACACACACACACACACACACACACACACACACAGGTAGCATACATAATGCAATTTACAAGGCAAACACAGACTGCCAATAAGCATAATGGCTTTTCAAGGCCCATACTTTGATGCAATGTTGCTTTACAGTGTATTTGAGTTAAGGTCTTCCCGTCTCATTAGACATCCTGCTTACTGATTGATTTTGCATTTGAAGTGTCATTTAAAAAAAAGAAAAAAAAAAAAAAACACATCACATGAATCATATCAAAAGAGTGTGACACTGATATAAATGTATATATAAGATATATTGATGTAATGATTGTGTTGCCAATTATCTTGTATGTAATAAGAAATTAACATGCTGCAGAGTGAGTGATGGTGCACCAGAGAGGCTGACATGGACATGCATCCAGTGCATACTGGGAAATTTACAGGAGCAGTGATGTGCTGGAGCCACACCCTGAAGCTCTGTCAACCTGCTGACTCACACTGGCTCGATAATGTCTCTCCCTCCTTCCTTCTCTCCTTCCTCCCACCCTTCTCTCTTGTGCACCGTCTCTCTCTCTCTCTCTCTCTCTCTCTCTCTCTCTCTCTCTCTCTCTCCATCAGTCTCGCCAGTTTCACCCACTCTCTCATTCTCTCTCTCTCTCGCTGTTCCACCCCCGTGTTTCTATTTTGCATCAGTCAGCAGTCTCCAGGCCAGGCCTCAGCACTAAACAGCATCACCATACCCTGCCCAGCTGGTCTGTCTGTCTATCTGTCTGTCTGTCTGCTGCCTGTCTGCATCCAGAGCCACTGCCCTGCATTGATTGAAAGCACACAGACGCACAGGAAATCAAAGTGTGGGCAACTTGTAGAGAAAGTGATTTTTAACAACAGCAACTGTACATAAATAAAGATTTTAAGCATATTGTACATATTACATGTACATGTGAAATATATAGATTCATGACTATAAACAGCTTTTTTTTAAATTAGCAGAAAATACACCAAAAATAAATAAGAGTGAAATATAAAGGAAATATATGAAATCATTTTAAGGATAAAGACAAAAAAAAAAAAATCACAGGGGACACAAAGCTGCCACCTGATGAACAGGTGCAGTTTTTGCATGTAATATCTAAGTGTTAGTGCACACACACACTCATGTAAATGAATCCTATTAACCTGTAAGGCACAGTTAGCCAACTCAATTATGGCTTAAGCCTTTCCACACACAGACTGAACTGTGGAGTTGATGGCAGCAGACAACCTACAGACAGGAGTTACTAACTCTGCTGGGAAACATCTGGGACTCTATTATTACAAACCAATACAAAGTGCTTACTGTAAAACCGGTCATCTGTACGACTAACTGTATCGCCTCTGTCAGAGGAATGAGTGTGTGTTTGTGAAGAGGACGGGGATCGGGAACAATGCGAGTCTTCACTCACAACACGGCTGAAAGCAATAAACTTAAACCTGCATTAACTGAATCTTTTGGTCACTTGGGTGCAGCGGAAACAGTTGCCTGTTTGCACGTCTGGCAGTTACGGAGCAACGTTAACATTCATTTCGAGTCGTGTTTCTGTCCACCTGATGAATAGAAATCTAATGTTCCCTCTCTTTTAAGCTCTGTTTTTGATCTCTACCAACTCCTGAGGGAAATATCTGGCTCTTTAGTTGCTAAATGCTCCACTATGCTCACCAGCTAGTCGCTAAGTGGGTTTGTTTGCCGTTTGGCGCCGAGCAGGTAGTTTACAGCGGGTTTTTTAGATCTTTTTCTGCTGCACCTGAACACAACACTATGAGAGCAGTGAGAGTGAACCAAAACAGTAAAGTTGCAGGCCACACAGCTAAACAACTCACTATAAAGTTGTACAAAGCTGAATGATAATTCTCTGTAGGTTCACCTCTGACATTACAAATTAGCTTTCTTGCAGAGAGCGAGATGAGAAAATCGATACTTCTCTCCTGAGAGTGGTATCAATCTTCTCACCTAACGCTGGGCAAGAAAGCGAATAAGCGTATTACCAGAATTAATTCTTTAAATTTGCGACTGGTTCTTGGCCCGAGCCACATTTCAACTCCTTCTGGTCCAAATTAGCATAATGTGAGTTTAATTTACCATCAGCCACTTAAACATGTGATGTATTTCATTCATTTCACATCAGTGCCAGCTCTGTGTGTGCACTGTTGAAGCACAAAAATAAACAAAAACCCTTAATAGCAACTTCAAAGTACTCCTGCACCTGCATCATTTGGCTTCACAGTGTGTGTTTTTTTCTGCAGGCATACAGTAGGTCAATATGTCAGGGTGTGTTTTTTTTTTAAAAAACGGTAGTGACTGTTAATTAAAGCCTCAGGTTTCACTGGCAAGGCCGCTGTGTGTGTCTTTCTCTGTGTGTCAGAGGGGAAATCTTTTGTGTCAATGGCACAATAGCAGGCAGGTGGTGTTGGCGAGCGTCACATGGCATACCTATACCAGATGCAGAGTTGGAGCTCTCCCTTAAGTGCTCTAAAAATACTTCACCTCGCCAGTCACCCTGCTGTGGCCTCGTGTTGCCACTATCTCTCGTCTTACTTTGTTCTTTTATCTCCTCCAACATCCCCTCCCGTCCTCAATTCCCTTTTGCAATCACCAACCTCCCGCCGGGCCAAGTGTAGGGGGTAGTAAATAAAGAGGGAGATACTGCATGGTGGGTTGCCAGATGCTGCATGGAAACCCCCCCCCCCTCCCTCCTTCGCTCCACCGTTCTTGTTTAGGATCTGGTGAAATTTAACTCTGCTAATCCACTCTGTAGAGAATGAGGGTTGATAAGAAATGCTGAAGGGACAAAGAGCAGGGTGGTCGACACACACACACACACACACACACACACACTGTGAGCTTTCAGGCACACAGGGGAGCTCGCTTTGCCAACAAGAAAGAGCATCTCCTGTCGCCAGGCAGCTGCTTGCCAGTGTTGAGAGTGTGTGTCTTTGTGTGTGTGTGTCTGTGTGTTGAAACAGTAGTCCACCTGTTGCAACAAACGGGCCAGGAGTCATTTGTTGCGTTACCCTTGTGTTTGCTGAGTGAGGATGTGTGCCTGTGTGTGCTTTACTATAAAAACTCGACTAGCAGCCTCGGTGCAGCGTCCCATGGACCAGCTGTGCTTCTTTGGCTGTCGTCCACACTGGAGCACGACAGCTGCCTCCATTCACCCAACAGCCTCCTTCCTCTTTACTACGGTTCCTCTTCCGCTTTTTGTCTCCCTCACCTTCTTTCTTTGTCTGTTGTTCAAGTTTGACATTTCTAGAACAGGTTAAGTGTCTCGGTCGAGGATATTTCTGTAGATACGGCCACAGAGGATAAAAATAATAAAAAAAAACAAAAAATCAGAACTGTAGAATTTGTTATACTGTTCTTGTACCTTTTGACACAACAGAAATTGGTGAGTTTCGACTGAATAACCCGGTCACCTTATCCATTATCTGTACTGTCACTCCTCCCAACCCTTCTCAGTAGGTTCTTTTCCTTTGCTCCAGCTCCATCACTGATGGGGTTTTTTTTTTTAGATATCCCAGCGGTTAAGACACACTATATAACTGCAACGTCCTCTCTCCCCTCTAAATTCAAGTTATGAATACATACATAAAGCATGTGTTATAACTGGTATATAAACAATAATAAACCCTTATATCTGCTAACAACTACATTATAGTGTGTTAAAACCACAACAACTATTACTAACTGTTATTAATACTGCTTATAAAAGCTAAAAATGGGAGGTACAGACAGGAAATATGGCAAATGAGAGCGGTGGACAACACACGACAAGGTCATGTCTTAAACCACTAGGTCACCAGGATGCCCCTCCACTCAGGGTTTTTTTTATGCGCATATTGAAACAAGCTCTACCTGTATCCAGGATTCACAGGTGTAGCACAAGGAGATGGAAATGCAGCCACTGTCTCCTTTGAACCCTCTGTGCCATTCTCATCTTCTCTCTCCTGTCTGTCTCCAGAGTGGAGGTGACAGAGAGGTCTCTGCGGCAACAACAACCCCAGCTTGGCATTCGTATGTGTGTGTGTGTGTGTGTGTATGTGTGTCTACGTATATGAAAGCTGCTCACTCCCTAGAAGACAAGGGTGTAAACTCGCCCCACAGCTGTTGCCCCAGCTGGATCAGATTACCTCCACTCTCTATACACCAAGCTACCCATGTGTCGTTCCTCTCTTTCGCTCTGTGCGTCTTCCTTCATCCATCCTGTACTCACTCACTCACTCACTCACTCACTCTTGGGACTGTAAGATACCTACACCCCTGTTACTTAACACTCACGAGGCCTCTGTCAAACTACACCTGCGTATCCTGGTTACAGGTGGAGTGTGTGTGTGTGCATGCAGGTCTCTGAGGTATTAGAAAAAACAAAAACTCCAAGGGCGTTGGGGCTTTCTGCATAAACGTTGGCACTTATTAACATTAATATAACCTCAAATTACCATTTTTCTTTATAGGTAATTAAGTCCACTAATTAAACATTCCCCTATAACCACACAGACACACTCACACATATCCTATATGCGTACTCCCACATACAGACGCGCTTAAAGGCAAGATAAATTAAGCTTAATTTAATTTGAGCTGGGTGACCTCCTGTTTAAATCCCCACAGCAACCAAAGCTGAGTCGATCAAGAATCACGTACCTTACTGAACAGTATTTAAGATACTGAACGCCCACCTGCTCACTCGCTGACAGTGTCTCCACATAACACGGCCTGCTAAATGTTGAACTGTAAAACTGGGTTGAACTTGTGCCTTTGAAGCATGTGATTCTGCCTCTCGCTATATATTTACACGTACGGTCAACATTCAGGTCATTTTCCAGCTTCTCTAACCTACTTCATTGTGTCTGCCTGGCTGAGGCCGGCTGTCATTCTATGTTCGTCTTTCCCTTTGACCCACTAGTCTCTATATGCTTGGGTTGGTCCGTGTAGCCCCCGCTGACCCTGTTGCTCGAGTTTGTGTGGTCGGGGCAAATTCCCGGCAGCTCTGTAATGCTTCAAGAGATTAGCCTACTCAGCTGAGGCCTGCCAGTATCTGTGTGTGTGTGTGTGTGTGTGCGTGCGGGGCTCAGACGAAACAGAAAAGAGGTCAGCAGTCACAGCAAGAGGGGGGAGGTGAGGAGAGACGATGCAGGACAGTAAGGTGGGATGAACGGGATTAAAGAGCAAGAACTTGGATTAGTGAGACCGTGGCCAGGGGTGGAGTAGATATCAACATGTGGGACTGTGTGATTCCCGTCAGCTCGGTTTATGTGTTATTACAATAACATTTTACTCGCTCGTAGAGATGTGAGATACACACTCGGGCATGAATAACATCAAAGGAAAGGAGCATGAGCCTCCTACAGCTCTCCAAAAAAAGAGAGTCAGATCTAACAGAAATCATCCTAAAGACTTGTAGTCCCTGCTCTATAGTTCACTACAGCAGCTGCAGGGATTTTCTACTCCTTGTGGTCACTTTTAATCTCAGAGACAATTGAGTGTTTGAGAAGATTTCTGTTAAACTGAAGTTCTTTGGAAAGCTGTAACAGGCTTGTTCTTTTTGCTCCGATTGATGTTGCTCTCGCCAGAGTACGCCTTTCCCCAATCTCTACAACAGAGGAGATAAGTAAAATAGATCATCCTGGCCAGTAGCCATAAAAAAACAGATACAATTCTGAGAATAATAGCTAGGTTGACAAATATCAGAATTTCCCTTTATGACCGAAAGACTGACACTTTCATAGTGCCCTGGGCGAGAGATGTGTCAGCAATGAAATACAAAGTTTCAGACTTTTAACACTTAAAAGAGTTGATCTCATCTGCTGCAACCTGCACTGTGAGGACCGATATTGCAAATTGTTCTGAACCGAGTCAAAGCAAAGCGAGGTTATGGACAATTTCAGACAGATACTGCACGTTTAAAAGCCCACAGATACGCATACACACACGCGTGTGTGATGAAGACCATATGGTGTGTGCAGCGGGCAGGCAGGCGGTCAGAAAGAGGGGTATTGAGGTTTAGGGCCTGGCGTGGCCTAAGCCACTTGGGCCTAACAGGATTAGGCGGCTGGGTTACTGCAGGGCATGCTGCTGGTGGGACACAGAGGCCAGGTTTCCGTTTGGGACACAGGAACACACTCAGCCTTTATACACATTTTAAAACACGTTTGACTTCCATGAGTTGCGACCAGGGTGGGAAATCACCACCTGCCAAATCTGGGCTGGTTTTGGCTGTGGTGGGTATATTTGTCCATTCTGCAGTGCCAGCCACTCTGACCGCTATAGTTCATCACTATGCATTTGGTGCCACAGGGGACTTATAGATAGAAAAAAAGCATTCAGGGGTCCAAGCTGCAGGTGTAAACCAGGGATAGATTTTGAAACATTGTCCCCTCTGTAACGTCACAGCAGCTCACACACGCAGCAGAAAATCCAATTTTGTGCCAGTGAATAAATTAATCTGATATCCAAAACTTAAATATATAGCACTAACAAATGCTCATTTATTTTTAAGGACAAGTACAGATGTTTTTTAAACCAGTATGCCATTTCGAGTGTGGAAATTTGTCTAACTGAAAATTGAACCACTAGAGGACAAGTTTGACATTTTTGGATTTGCTTTCTTGGCGAGAGTTAGATGAGAAGATTGATACCACTCTCTGTCTGGAGAGTGGTATCAATCTTCTCATCTAACTCTCGCCAAGAAAGCGGATAAGTGTATTTCCCAAAATGTTGAACTTTAATAAAAAGGTATGTGAAGATTAAAGCGGCCTTAGATGCTTTATACAGAATGGCTCTCTAGGATCAAACAAAACACGAACAGCTCCATTGTCAAGTGAAAATGTAAATTTAAACTTGTTGGGAGATTGTACAGATCAATCATTCACGTAATGATGGCTTTGAAAGTGACATCACCCCAAATCTGCTGTGCTCACATAAATGAATACAAACACACACACACACTACACTATACTACACTACACTCTGTACCCTGGATAAACAACACAATGCGGTGGCTGAGAGGCTTATTGTGGGTCTAATGGAGTGCATGAATCTCATCTTGTTAAAGAGAGTGCTGATTGCTGAGGAACTGGAATGTGGACCAACACTCACACACACACACACAATTATACAGACACAAACACACAAACATCTTGAATGAGGTGAGTGAAGAGTACTTACGTTTAAGGAAGCGGTTACGGACCCATTTATTCTGTTTCCTGGCGTAACGCCTCGTAGCGATCTTCAAAGCTTCTATACCTGAAGAAAGTTAAAAGGAGGCTGTTATAGATGAAGGGTAGGCCAAAAAAAAAAAAAAATCTTTAAATAGATTCTTGTGGTTGATTGGTCAACCGGTGCATCGAAATCCATCTCTGTGACTTTGATCGGGTGTTTCTCTGACCTTTGTCTCGGAGCATGTCTTTCTCCTGCTGGGTGCTGCTTTCAGGAGCGGTCAGGTACTCATGAAACTCCTTAAACCCAATCGACTGGAAAATCCCATGTTGATAGTCCTGACTGAGAGGAGAGGAGAGGAGAGGAAAGGAAAAGAAAGGACAGGAAGGGAAAGGAAAGGAAATATTATCCATCAATACAATAAAGTTTCCATCTCCCGCTTGACATTTCGAGACACCCGGTGGTGAGTAATTTCACCTTCTCCTCCTCCTCCATCCCTCCTTCCCTCCCTGAACAAAGAATATCAGTCTGAGCAGATGTGAGGCCCTTCGGGGGACAGATTGACAGAATGACATTAAAAAACTGAATGGCACTGGCAGAGGTACCCACGGGTGCTGGAACTCAGTAGCTTGACCACAGTGACATCAGGTTGGGGCAGAAGCCTGCTGGTTACCTCACCAGACAGCAGAGAGAGAACATTTCTGTCAATATCAGACCATATCAGCCCAGTTTGAGAGGAGCTGCCTGTTCAAGCCCACGCAGTAACTTTCAGATTTTTGTGATAGCTCCACCATTGGTATGCGTGTCAAGTTTAAATGACCTGAACCTTTTGAGAATTTGGAGTGATTGCAAAAATAGTAGAGGTCAGGTGTGGTGGCAGTTTCCCTTCTACCACACTCCATATCAAGTCTGCAGCTGTTTAAATGGAATAAAGCGAAAATTTGCTTTGCATTTGGCCTGAATACACCATTACTGTATCATGTAATACTGTGTACACTGTACAGAAATACTAGGGTAACGCAAAGTTACCATCTGTATCTGTTTATTTCACAAAAACCCTGTTTGAAACCCTCTGGATATTGTGTATATAATGGGAGGAAGCCCAGATGAATGTAAAGTTGGTCTGAGGTATCTATGATTTAGAAAATGAGAAAGCTATTGAAAAAAAAAAACAAGGCATAATAATACATTGAGCCATTATCGGTCATATTACATAATTTCTTTTAAAAATGGTTGAATATGAAATGGGAGGCGGTCCTGATGAGAATAAAGCATCTGTGAAAAAAAAGAGAAAGCTATCGACAAAACTACAGAAAGCTCTCTTGGTGATCACACTGTGCATGTGGCACACTTCAATAACAGAGGTAAAAATGACACTCAAGAATATTACTGCCAAACTTCAGATGTTGTCTATATTTGTTCAGAGCACATTATCTATTTATATCTGAATAATGTGTTCATATTTTTTTAACAAATACAAAAAGTACTATTTAACTGCAGTTTTATGGAGCTTTCTACCATGTTGCTATAAGCCTAAGAAAATATCAAAATGTTCATGCTATTTAAAACTTCTTCAGATAATATTAGTGTGCACTGATGATTTTGTTGATATTATATAAAGAAATTTTAAATATGATTTTTTATTCATAATCAGGTGAACAAATACGCAAGAAAACCTATTTGGACCCAACGAAAAACAGAAATGGAAGAGACACAATTTTTGCAGAAGACCTGTATTCTATTTTTTTGAAAAACACTTCTTTTAAAAAGACATCAGAGCTTTTTGTTTTTTGTCTTCTCTGATTTACTTTTTACCTTGAGTTCATTGTTCCTGCTGTCAATTTTGTCTCTTTGTATAGCACTTGAATTCTCTTTTTAAATATATTGTAGAACAAAAACATTATAATAAAACTATTTGCGGTTTGTTACTTAAACACTTGTAACAGAAACAAGGAGAGGAAATAACAAAAATAAATCTGGCTAGACGTGCAGAGACAGAAATTTGAGAATAGCAACAGAGCACAGGAAATGTAGAGTCAATGGAGGGAGAAAAAGAAAGACAGAGGAAGAGAGAGAGGGAGGGAGGGAGGGAGGGAGGGAGAGATTTGACCTTGATGTCTGGCCACAGCAGCCAGCCGGGGATGGAGACACGAGGGTAAAGGAGAGAAAGACAGACAGAGAGAGGTGGGGTGGGGGGAGTAAAGTGCTTGGGTGATCAGATTGCTGAGAGGGCAATAGTGGCAGAGATGGAGGGAAAGAGAGAGAGAGAGAGAGAGAGAGAGAGAGAGAGAGAGAGAGAGGAGGCTGCCGGCTGAGAAGCAGGGATGGGGTGATGGGGTGATAAAAGAAAGGAGGGACGAAAGAAGGGAATTGGCAGCTTCCTGGGCACCGTTCCACCAATGCATCAACTCCCCGCAGCCACACCCCATCACACACATACAATATCAATATCTGCTGCCAAGAGACCCACACAGCAGAATGTGTTCACATGACTGTTTCAGCTGGCAGTGAAGCCCACATACACATTTATATATCTTTCAGTACATACAAAAGTCTTATTTTAAACAGGACACATTTGATTAATAATGAGGTCCCGTACTTAAAAATACCATATCACTGCGATCCGTAAAAAAAGAAGAAAAAAGTAAGTCTGCTACTACAATCTGATGCCATTTATTTCTTGTATTGCACCATATGGTGAGTAGGTAGCTGCTGTAACTAAATCTGGTGGAGATAATGGAGCATTTGTTCCTGCCCAAGAAAATGCTTGTTGTTAAAGGTAAAAAAAAAAAATGAAGCTTTGCAGAATCAATTGGTGTGTGCTTCTAAGTGGAAATGTCAATCATGACATTTTCCATCTCGACTGCGAGAGGTAATTCAAGGACAATCGCAGAGATCCTTTAACCTACAAATTCTCCTCTGCGCTGCACACAAAGTGCTTGAACATTACAGCACAGGGAAAGTAAATATAATTTGAATTGTAGCAAATAATGACAAATGTTACAGTAGAACACATTTGACTCCTATATCATTATCAGTATATGTAACACGTATATTTTATCCTGCCAGTCTATCCATAACCACAAACTCATATATAATGTTTGAAGGTCAATATTGTTGCGTAGCATTTGGTAAGTTGAGAAGTAAGGGTGTGGCTTACACACATGGAAACAAGTACAAGACAACAACAAAATCTATAACTGTGTGACCGGAGAAGTTCGACCAAATGTGTGGAGTTAATGTGGATTTTAATAACTGAGCAAAATGAATCCAAACTGTCATTCATGACAAATCACAGCCCACACCAAAATAAGGCAGAAGGTTTCTTTACCCTATCATTGACAAGATTTCTGCTCATTTTGGCATTCACACTAGGAAGAGTATTTTAGTTTTGGCAGAAGTACGATGAAGAATTGTACTTAAGCACCGTCCCTTATAAAAACCAGTTTCAATAGTCTCACTCTTAAAATCTTTGAAATTCCAGACACGGCAGATTCAGAGGATCACATGAAAGTATCAGAGAAAAGGGCCACGATAATCAGCAGAGGAGGGTTTTGTTGGATTTTAAAGCACATTGAGAAATGGACAAAATGGCCATGCCTCTGGATCGTAGTAACCCAGAAACACCAACGCACAAAACCACTCATAGACAATGAAACAATGGATCCGTACCACTAAAAGAGGGATGTAGGTCCAGTTAAGTACTGGTCATATGATAGCTATTAAGGGAATGTCGGGGATAAGTTCACATTTGTGTGAAAAATCATATTAAAACAGACACCATACTAAGTAATTTGCTCTAGGACCACCAGGATATCCATTCAATGTGGCATAAAATTCTGCAGCACTGAGTAAAAAGCACCAATTACTGCAATCCCTTGATAGTGCTTATGTCATATGGAGAGGGCTTGTCTCTGCATTTATTAATAATCTAGAGACATCTTAAAGAAATATCAGTCTCATCCGAAGTGAACTAGCAACAGTGTGGGCTGTTTCTAAATTGGTCTTGCAGGCCTTTGGGAAACGACCGCGTACAGAGTGACCTGTCAGACTGGGAAGAGGAAATAAATAACTGGATAGCTGCTTGGCCGAGTTTACCCGACTCCTGTCACCCTGGTTACGAGAAAGAGAGGCGTTAACTGTGGACCCAGACTGAATGTCTGGATCATTAATTTAGCTAGGAGGATGAGAATGGGATCTTGAACTTGTTGCACGGACACTGAACCCTCAGACCACCTCGTAACGCTGCACAGTAATGACTACAGGGACAAAGGAAACAGTCCTCATGAGTATAAAATACATCAAAATATACTCAAAATCTGTATTCAATGAGGTGAATTTTGATTGGCTTTGCAGTGAAAAAGGGGAAAAAAATAATTGCTTGAGACAGAAGCTACATGTAGCATTCCAGTATTTCTTGGCTTAATGAGGGGAGGATAATACAACATCCCCCCCCATGAGAGTTAACAAATGATCCTATTAATGTAATCCTACCATCATATAACATTTCATCTGACATGACTGGCAATCAAGGTTGTAAAATCTTGCAAGAAAACAAAATTTTTAAAGATAAAATCTGAAACAATGACAACACTTGGCAGCACTACAACAATATGAATTCAGGATGAACGTCAGGTTACTGAGTGTATGCATTCAGGGGTTTGAACCTTTTCTCCTGCTCACGTCCTTACCTGCCATCCTGGACTTTCTGCTGATTGAAGCGGACATGGAAATCTCTGAGCTCCTCTATCAGTCCAGCAGACAACATCTCATCAACACGAGCATCCAACCGCTTGTCCAGGACAGCTATAACAAGTGCAACAGCGAAATAAGACCTAAATTGTTATTTCACGCAAGTTGTGTTGTTTTAACAAATAGCAATTTAGAGTAAAATGGAAATCCATACGATTCTCCTTCCTTACCATCCACATCAGTGTGCAGCCAGAGGATGCAGGGGTCTGGGTACCTCAGCGGCCCCCCGAGCTTAGTGCTTCCCTCCAGCTCTCTCTGCTCCTCCAGCCAGCGACTGTGGGGGACGCCCGTCTCCTCGTGGATTTGCAGGCTCCTGTAGAGGACAATTGCACAAGCAGAGATGTTGTGGTTAAATAAAACTCTGGTGTACAACCAACCAACCAAACAAATGATTTTCTACAGTATGCTATAGATTTATATCCCAGTCCCTCAATGTAAGGCCTCAATAGGTAAAATGAGATCAGATTCGTTAAACATCCACTAAATCCAATGTAAATAAAAACCTTCAACGCTCCTCTGTGCTACAAATTGAAAGTCTAGTTTGAGAGCAATCTGAATGTTATGGAACAAGATGATTACCACACCCGCAACAACAAATCCCAACAGTTAAAAAACAACCATGAGCAACACAAGATACAAAGTGAAACAGCTTGAAATCAACAATTTTCTCACCAGGACACAGTCTGAATTCAGCCTGAGCTAAACAAACTCTCGAGAGGTCGAGATTCAAATCCAAAACCCGACTCTTTAGCCGTGCCTGACTGCACTCTGAGGTTATGAAGAAAAGATGATTCCTGTCGTCTCCTGTCATCTAGAAGAGCAGGGTAACCTAACCTGCTCACACAAAAGACCAGAGTGCGCTGACTGCTACTCATCAAGTCGCGTGTGTGTGTGTGTGTGTGTGCACGCGTATGTGTGTAAACAGACACTCATCCCGTCAGCGTGGGTTGGGTGGAGGCTGTGACTGTCAGACAAAGCATTAGCCCTTCAAGACCTCAAACAAAACAAGAGAAAACTCAAAAATATTATAATAATATTAATGAGCACAAAGAAAAAAAATTCTGTATAGGCTCTACTTTTTCTCACAGCCGATGTAAAAAAAAATATATGGTGTGATTTCAACTCATGCTTTTTTCATTTTTTTCATTATTTTCAATTTGTTTCACCTGTCATGTTATTCTCTGGGTCATGTGATTGCCTCTTATTGGCTGTTGCTACTATATATGTGAGGCCACACTCATATTGTCTGTTTTAAAGCCCTGATGAAGACCTACAGTGGTCGAAACATGTTTTTTTTCATGATTTAGCTGCTACAATAAAGGATTTTTAATACTTCCTTCCTCTCTGTTGCATTTTCTTAGATTCGGAGTGCCTGGATTGTCTTCTTGTTTGAAGCACCCCATTTTTCCCTGTTTTCCGAACGCATCCGTCACATTTTTGATCTACGTTTGATTCTATAGAGCAACCAGTCATTTCTTTTCTGAGCACAGAGAAACTTTCCCCCTTCAGCAGATGAATGTGAAAACAGCCTTTAAGTGTCAAACTTTGCACATACGTCATCTGATACAGTGAAGCTCCAACATCCAACTGAAGTAACAAGAAGAAAAACACATTTTTGACTGGAGGGGGACTTTAAGTAGAAGTGCTAGCATAAAATATTACCAGTAGCAGTATTACACTATTACAAGTACAATGTTTTAAGTTACTTAAATAACAGAGAATCATGTTTCTAATTAAATGTAAAACAGACAAATGAAAGAAATTGTAGCTGTTTTTGTTTTTGAACACATACTCCAAGTGAGTAGAGAGCAGTGAGATTGCTGATAAGATACATTTCAAAATTCAGTTGCATCACACACATGAGTATGATGCCAGTTGGCTAGCTTAGCTGCTAAACACCTTGACTGTTTCATGCCAATTAGGTGACACAATGTATTGCTACACATTTCAAAAAAATCAAAGCTGCTTTTGTTACTAATGTTGCAAGTGTTTCTTTTGCTATTAGCTCCAACTAACTAGCAAAAGCAACATATTAGCTACACAAAGCACAGTTGACTGTTAGCGTAGCCACATGGTTGTGAAATTTTGATTGGTAATTTAGTTTTGATGGATAAAGACAACAATGTCAAATGGGGGTGATTTTAAAACTGTGAATTCATCTCGAAATACACAAAAAGCTGACAAAATGTGATATCTAATTAAACGAGCACTAATAAAGACATTACTAGCCATATCACCTGGCAATCTTGCGTTTGTCATTGGGGTGCAACATGGCAGCCATTTTTGGGTCCACCTCCATCAGGCGTTTATGTAACTCAGCTCCTCCAAGTTTCTCCAGTTCCAGCTTTCTGTTCTGAGCCGCATCTCCTCCGTCCCCCGACTCATTGTTCTCCTGTTGTGAGACATTTCATTTAAAGTTTTAGAGTTGAGAAAATTCTGCCTTCAAATACTCCTTGTAAAGTTCCTACCTCCAAAAGCTTAAGATATTATTACATACTGTTACAACAGTGCATTGGGACAGAAATATAAGAAGAAACAAAATCAGAAAATGCACCTCAGGCATTTTAGTGTTTCCACGGAATTAAAACGCAGCATGAAGATACAGCCCTCAGAAGTCACATCTTGGCAAATGATAAAATGAAAAAAAGTCCCATTTTTTAACACTACAATAATCCTAAGCACTGAAAGCAGTAAACAGCGTGGCCTTAAGTGGTGCTTATTTAGTGGTAAGTAGTGCATGAGTGAAGTAAACAGACGATGTGTTAAGAGAGGCACATAGGTCAAAGGGAGGTTGTGTTTGAGTTGTGCTGTTCTTGTACTTACCGCTGTATCAACCAGAACTCTCCACAGCAGGGACTCAATATAATAGTTTGTTCCTCCAACAATGATTGGCAGTTTGTTTCTGCTGTGCATGTCATCTATGTCGGTGTTTGTTAAGGAAAAGAAACAGATCTGTGCACATTTGAGGTACATGAACAATTTCAGTGTGACTTTACCTGTTTTTTGGAGGGTTTTTTACAGCTTTTACACAAATGCGCTACAATTAAAATGATTATGAAATCACCTTTGGGCTCAGTAAACGGCATTCAAAGTTTGTGTTCAATCTGTTATCTGTCACTGCATCCCTTTTACTTTATGCCTCTTTAATGTCAGAGTCTTTCTATCTCAGAGAAAGAGTTAAAATAAAAACTAAAATTCATTTCAACAGACAAATAGAAAAGGACACTTCTGCAAGCATTACTTTAGCCTGATTTTAAAATAAATACAGCTTTGAATCAGCAGTTTCCACCTCAGTGGAAGTACGTTTTTTTCTAAATATCTACCTTGAAAAATACATTTAAAAAAAGGCTAAAAATCAACTAACATCTAGTGACAGAAGTGCTGCAAACAGCGAACAAGGGTCAAAACAGGCAAAGTCAATGCAGGAAATTGGCAATATTTCAGCATGCTGGGACTGTGATTACATGCCTCAACACAGTTTGTAGCCCATGAAACTAAAAGCCTCAACAGAATACTTCATAAACAAGAACAACAATACCACTTAAGGTAAATATTAGACTGTCACTTTATAAAGAGGAGGTATTAAGCTCAGTATTGACTCTCCATGGTTTACTTTTTCTTGTCAGCATTTACAGTAACTGAGTGCTGTGTGGCTGATAGGATGATACACTCCTACTGTGGACATTTAATAGAACTGTGTGTATAAGGTCAAATACTCAACCTTGAGGTCTCAGCGCGCTTCAGATGAAGTGCTTGTCGGATCGTGTAACAGTGTCTGAACCCCTCCCTCCCACACGTTTCTCACGCTGGAATTACGGGTGTTTGGTCAGACAATTTTTGCAACCTCACTGCAATTATCCAGGTGTGAAGAAGTGAGAAACTAGGCAGAGTTTGAACTTCTCTCTCAAACTCGCTTTTTTTCCCCCCCATTTGTCACACAACATCAGCCAACCAACTATTTGCGCAATTCATTGTTTCTCACTGTCTCTATGACAGAAGGCTTTTCATCTCACCTTCAAAGCCAAAAAAAGAAATTCCTGCCTCCCAAATGTGAAGATGTACTGCTTCTCTTTGACTTCTATCACAGTAAATTTCATCACTTAAGATTCTGGACTGTTGTTTGGACGAACAAGCAATCTGAATATGTCAACTTAAGCATTTTCTAACATTTTACATACCAAATAATTCATTGATTCATTATTAATTAATAGCTGCAGTCACAGAGTCAATACTGGCATTTTATTTCAAACACAATATCAATATTGAAATTTTTTTTTTTTTTTTTTTGAAGAGCAGTCAAACCTTACTGGTCACACCGACAGCGCTTGCGTGCCACACCTTATTTCCTCTCCCTCTCTTTTTTCTGTCGCATCTTCTCTCATCTTGCACCTTTCCCTTCCCTCCTCCTCCTCCCTCCCTCAACTCGCCCACCTTCTCTACACAGGGATAATTTAATAACCACTCAAACAAGATAAAGGCCTATCAGCCGTCGTCAGTCACCTCCTCTCTCTCTCTCTCTCTCTCTCTCTCTCACACACACACACACACACACACACACACGCACAAATCAGTGAGGGCTGCATCGCCGTGTTTGCTGAGGAAAGGAGATGGGAAAGAGTGAGAATGATCGCTGACAAGCAGCAAGAAAAAAAAAAAAATCAAGGGAGAGAAAACAGAAAGACGGCTGGAAAACAAAGCAATAAAAGGGGAGGGGTTTAGACGGAGGGAGTTTATGTGAATGGCATATTGAGTGAAGGATTGATAGCTGATGATGCGTCATTAGGTCCCCCGCCTGCGTCTTTGAACTTCTCAAGCATGTCAGCCTTCTCCAACTAACACACACACACACACACACACACACCCTCCTCTTTCCCCTCCGTTGTCTCTCCTTCCTCCGTTACAGTTTCAAATCTTCCACACTGCTTCTATCCCTTCTAATCTGTATTCATCTCTTTTCCACTTTTCCCTCTTCCCACCAGCAGGCTCGAGCTGCACTGAGCCTATTCTTGGAGCTACCGCATCCCCTCGCCGCACTGGTGAGAGTGTGTGTGTGTGAGAGAAGAGTGTGTGTGTGTGTGTCTTCCTGATCTATTAATACCGTCTCTAGTTATTGCCTCCTCTCTCCACATCTGTGTGATGGCCGGTGTCTGCGAGAGGGTGTGACTGCCTAGAGTATGTGTGTGTGTGTGACACAGGCTCCACTATAAATACCATCCAGTGATCTCTCTCTCTCTCCTCTCATTTTCAGTGCAACATCTGCAGTGAAAGACACATTGACAAAAGGAGGACATAACAGATTGTCTTCTACACACACACACACCCCCTCAGACCAATTAGTAAAAGTCAAATCGACTGAATTCTTTCCCTGTAGTTACCACTTAATAATCAAGGCGGGAGATGTGACAGAGGTGATGGCAACGTGTGGAGGGAGGTGTTACAGAAAACATTGTTCCTTCTGCTTCCGCGCGTTTCCAGGAAAGGATATTAGAGCCAGGGCTTTGTTCCTGAAGTCCACCACCGTGTAGCTGCTTACCAACGGGTCCACGAAGCTGATCATGTGATGTCTGCACTGGGCGCACTCCTCAGCTGTCACCTTATTAGTTATGATGTCTAGACCCTGGTACACCTGAGGGGCACACAAAGGAACCAGTCAACACAGAGCAAAAAGGGAAATTATCACATCAAGGGAGTGAAAACAATCATAAGAAATAAATGCTTTACAGGAAGGTACCTTACAATCATAGTAGATGTTCATTGTTACGGCAATTACCTCACAGTCTACAATTATGCGCTCTAACAATGGGAGTTCAATCAAAGTTCTTTGTCCTAGAAAGCCTAAAACCCTGGGCAACACTGAAAAAAAACCCACCTTTAATAAAACAAATATGGCAGGAGATTGGAATCTATGCTAGTGGTGAGGTTGAGGAGGAAGCAGTGAGGGGTGCTGCCCGGTGTCCACGTGAAAATTACTCTACAAATAATACACAACTCCTCTGTCCATTTTACATCACCCAGCGAGGGGGCTCCTTCTCGGAATGTGACAGCTGGGTGTAATAGTCCGTCATGATTTTCATTCTCACACACGTACGTACACATGCAGAGAGTCAGCAGGGGAGTGTTGCCAAGAGATGTCTCCAGATGCAGAACACTTCTAAAGCAGGGCTTCTCTTTCTAGAGGCCTTTAAAAACGCCTAATCTTGCTTTGTCCATGTTTCTTTCCAGGTTTACAAATCCTTCCTGATCAAAAGTTTAGTTCTGTTACAGTAGTGGAGTTAAGTGAGGATTGACACATTTACATTTGTGTCTTCACATTTTTGTTTTTTGAAAGATTAGAGTTTTGTCTGTAAACTTGTCTCTACAGTAGTACAGTAGATGAAGGAGAAAGGATTCTTCTCTGGGAGGATACACCATGACAACGAACTTGAGAAAAATGAAACCTTTAAGAGAACAGCAAGAACTGTTTCAAAGGGCACATCTGTTCTGCTTATAACGTTTGTTTCTATTGTAGTATCATTCTATCATTATGTCAGTTATGTTGGTAGTGTGTAGTCATAGCACTGCGCAGCTTGGTGGAACGGTTTGGTGGTATGGCACACCACTGAGATGTGTTTACATCCCTATGAACTGACTGGCTCAACATGTGAAGTGACTGAAAAGAAAGATGACTCGCTACGTTCAGCTTTCAGTACATTTGTAGCTCCTGCATAATGTAGGAGTCACTGTGGTTTGAACTTTTGTTACTCTCCTCGTCTTTGCTGAGTCGTTGGAGCTGCAATGTAGTCATGCTTGCAGAGTTAATAATCTACTGTTAAAGACATCCAAAGGCAAACCACTGGAGGGTTTTGCAGCTGATAGAGGTTATCGTCTAACTGGTTCACACCTTGTTCGAGAAAAACTGGTGAAGATCTACATTAAGATGTGACATTTTAAATGTTTCAAGGGATGAAAAAAAGAAACTGGTTGAAGGTGACGGGCGCTCATTGTTGAAATCTGGGAGATTCTAAAACTTTGAACTTGTGGTCAAGGTAAGTAATGACTTTCCCTATACCATTCCTGTTGGATTGTCTATGTCGTGTTTAAACCTGGGGGAACAACAGTGCCACATTGCCCTAACCAATTGAGGATCACTGGTCAAAAGGTTAAAGAGAGGTTCACAAATGTGGAATTGGTGCATTTACTGTACTAAAACATAACAAAAGCAAGAGGTAATATATGGTAATGTCAGTCCACCTATGGGTTCGAACCACTGTGGTATGTATTGTACATGGTACAGCATGAATTCTAGGCCATGCCAATACAATATATTTTGGCAGCAAAGAAACAGAAATTAAACTTTGATCTGAACCTTGTGTCATTTATTTTGTTTACGACACCGGATTACGACAGGATTCAGGTGGCAAAATATTAGTATCGCCCATCGTTTTTCATGTAATACACCTCTATGACCTTGTCTTCTGTACAGCATCTGTGTGTAGTCTGCCATCAACCATTCAAAGTATGTGTGTCACTAAGAAAGTGAATCAGCCTGGAGTTGCCAGGAAAACTTTATGAAACCTTTTTGCGTTGAGAACTTCCAAAACACTTTGACCAGTAGGCTGAAACTTCTGGTTGGGTTAAGCCTTGTTTTGGGTAAAAAAAACAGCTTGGTGAAGCACTCTATTGTTCAATAATTCAGCAGGAAAATATAGCCTATAATCATGAGAAGCCAGCCAGGTATTGAGACTGACGCTGAAGTATTATTTTTACAGCTTGAAAGAATGGATGAATGAAGTCACTCCTGACTTTACTCGTGAGCTGATTTTTCCCCTCAGTGAAAATGATGATGGCATCTTACTGACTAGAACCTTTGTGAGGCAAGGATAGTTGGGACAATGGTGGAGGAGGAAAGATGGGGGCGGAAAGGGTCAAAAACGTTTTAAATGTAAATGACAATGGTTTGAACTGTCACGTGAGTAGCCACATGTTGGAGCTGTTACCTGAGGCCATATGTGAATGGTTGTTAAACATCATCCTTTCATCCCTTCCCAGGAGATTTAACAATCATTCACACTTGGACTCAGCTGACTCCAACGACTCTACAACAGCTAGGAACGCTAACAAACCAAACGGTATCAACGACCTTGATAACGACCCAACGGAGGTTAAATACCTGGGACTCCCCACCAGTCAGTCAGAACTAAAGCCCCTTGGATGAGAGATGAAACGTCTAAAAATAGCTACAACCGAGTCCAGTTGCCCTTAATTCAACCCTTCTTGGATTGATCATATCCTTGGTGGCAGTGCGTGTGTGGGTTGCGTGTACTTCACCAAATGTTCTTCAGCATGGTGGCAAGGCAAAATTGGGGAGCAGGGCAGGGCAGAACAACCCAACCTGATAAATTATTCACAGCTTCTCTGCACGACACCACTGTCAGCCAAGCAAGGGCTGGACGGACGGATGGGTGAATGAAGGAGATGGAGAGCAAATGAACAAGTAAGAAGATTTTTTAAGGGATTTTTTAGAAAGATCAAGATAGTTGGAGAGGAGAAGTGAGAGAAAAGATGAACAGACATAAGAGGAGACAGAAGAGCGCTGTGTACTTGTTACAGAGAACAGGATGCTCCTGACAAATTTGCACACATTATCCAGCACCACCCCTCCTTTGGCTTCACTGCTCTCTATCTTTCCTTTTGACACACACACACACACACACACACACACACACACACACACAGATTGTACAGAGAGAAGACAGGATGATAGGTAGCCGAAGGATGGCGAAATGATGGTGAGAGAAAGACAGAGACAGATAGAGATGCTCAGAGCGATAAGTTGGCATTTATTTGTGTGTGTGTGTGTGTGTGTGTGTGTGTGTGGGTGTGTGTGGGTGTGTGCGTATGAGAGCGAGCAACACAATTAAGTGAGTGAGGGTCATGTGTCTCTCATTTTGAGCAACACTCCTTCCAGATTAACACAAAGGCTCTCTTTAAAACACAAACAAACACTATTTAAAAGTAGACAAAACAATCTCACCCCAAGGTCCATTCAGTAGCTGTTCTGGAGCTCTCGATTGCATCACACTATCTTTTTTTCAGCAGATGGAGTTTGTCACTCAAATTGAACATTTTCCAAGCACTTTAAAAGACTTCAAAGTAAGATTTCATGAACAACTGGGCATATTTCTGTCACTAGACACCAAAAGCTACTCTATTATCCTTAATTTAGCATTTTTTATTGTCTCTCCACCTTTATTCTCAACTTTACCTACTCTCCTTTCTTTCATTCCAACAGTAGTGAAGTTTCCCTTCTTCCATCTGTCCATCTTTCCTGCCACTGAGACAACACAGTGACTTGTTATGCAACCACTCCTGAATGTACACTCATGTTCTCGTGTGAGAGTATTGAGAAACAGATTGCGATGTGTGTGTAATATTTTCCCACTGTGTGGAAGTCAGTATTGGATGCTATCAGGGTTTAGTGTAACATTAGTAGCTATCTTGTTCTTTTTAATGAATTTGGCAAATTTATGTTTCAGCAACTCTAGCTAACGTTACATTTGGCAAACACATTGGTTAATCCTCATCCTAGAAGCTTTTTTTAAATAACTAACATAACAAGTGACAACATACTGTTTGAAAATACAAAGTTAGATAATCTGCCAAACAATAAAAAGTCTGTTTTGTTATTTCCATGTTTTCTACATGGATCATCAACTGGTGAAGATGTTCACTTTTTGGGACATGTCAAGTCTTTTAGCACAGTGTATGTATGCAGACATACTTAACACCCCTTTTACAGAGTTCTCGTTTTGAAGAGTCAGCTGGAAACATTAAAAAGTTACCCAAAGATGGTGTTTTCAATGAACTACTGGAGATAAGAGCTCAATTTGCTTTCTAGCAACACCCCATAGCCACTAGTTGTCATTTCAGCAAAATCTGTGGTTTTCGGCTAGAAATGAGAAGCCCAATTTTGTGTGCCTCTGTCTGGAATCAAGGAGCCATTGTTTCAACAAGACTAGGTCAAAACAGAGTATATGGCTGGACTGTGTATGGTGAGTGTGTGAAATTGTGGCCAATGTGTTACAGGGATAGTCAGTGGTAGTGTCTATAATGTGAATTCCTGGATATTAAATGTTCCTCTGCAGTGTTCTGTTTGTGGTCCCAGTAATATTTGCTGGTAAAATGTACTGAAGCAGCATTTAACATCGGAGCTGAGAGTGTCAGAGCTCGGAGCAGGAAACACAGTCACTCTGCAGCGTGCTGCTGGCCTCCGTTTCTATCATCTTGCGCCGATTCATTTTGAAAGAGCAACAGCCAATGGGGAAACCCCAAAACTCAGCTGGCCGACCAATGGTGACACCTCATCACTCCCTCAGTTAGCCACTCATGCATGGACGACTGCGGTTAAAGTGCTGATCCGTGGCCGGTCCGCCCAAAAATTAGTAAGCATTACGAGTGATAAATATGTCGATGTTATTCTACATTTCATTATGTTGCAAATGAGAACAGAAAGCGTATCAACAGTAATTAACAGAGGTGGGGCTTAGCGAACAATCTATTTTTTGTACTTCACAGTTAGTGGCAAAATAACAGTTTATGTGAGATATCTTTTTTTTTTTAATGTATTTATGTCCAATCAGATCATGTTAGCCAGAAGCAGATGATACAGTTATTCTTTTTCAGCTTCAGTTTAAGAAGCATTTTGTGGTGCAAGGCGTGCCCACATCCTCTTGAATACATCCTGATTTGGTTATCAAGCATCTCTTAGTAAGTGTTATATTTCAGACTGTTTTTACCTAACTGACTGTGTTTACCCCACATATATGCATTGGGTAATCAATGCATTTATGCAGGTTATAGATCATATCCTTGGTGGCAGTGCGTGTGTGGGTTGCGTGTACTTCACCAAATGTTTTTCAGCATGGTGGCAAGCCAAAATTGGGGAGCAGGGCAGGGCAGAACAACCAACCTGATAAATTATTCACAGCTTCTCTGCACGACACCACTGTCAGCCAAGCAAGGGAGGGGAGGATGTATGAAGGAGATGGAGAGCAAAGGAAAAAAGTATGAAGGTTTGAAGGGATTTCTTTTTTACAAAGAACAAGATAGTTGGAGAGGAGAAGAAAGAAAAGATGAACAGACATAAGAGGAGACAGAAGAGCGCTGTGTACTTGTTACAGAGAACAGGATGCTCCCGACAAATTTGCACACATTATCCACCACCACCTTTCATTTAGCTTCACTGCTCTCTATCTTTCCTTTTGACACACACACACACACACACACACAGATTGTACAGAGAGAAGACAGGATGATAGGTAGCAGAAGGATGGTGAAATGATGGTGAGAGAAAGACAGAGACAGATAGAGATGCTCAGAGCAATAAGTTGGCATTTGTGTGAGTGTGTGTGTGTGTGTGTGTGGGTGGGTGTGGGTGTGTGCGTATCAGAGCGACTGACACAATTAAGTGAGTGAGGGTCATGTGTCTCTCATTTTAAGCCACACTCCCCCCAGATGAACACAAAGGCTTACTTTAAACACACACAAACACTATTTAAAGTGTGACTTCACCCTTAGGTCTGAGCCTAACTCCACCCACTGCATAATTTTGAAAATTGCTAAAGAAGTAGGCAAAAGGCTGAGAGGGAAGGGGGGCGTGAATGTGTGAGGGAGGAGGGCAGGAGTTGCTCAGTGATATCCCCTGACCAGAGAAAAATGATGATAATAATAATTATAATGAGAGGAAGGCAAACAGTGCGGTGACATTTAAACATCATTTTTAAATAAACCTGTCTGTGTTTAACTTGGTTTATTTTCACATGAAGACAGTTTTAGCTTCAGCAGCTAACAGCAGCTAACAGCAGCACTGATGTGCTGGAGGAAATCTCTCCGTCTGTGACCGTCGGCGGGAGGAAGAGCTGCTGGCAGCCATAAAAACAACAGAAATCCTCTTCGCATTTTGTCCTGTAGCTCTCTAACTCTCCGGCTGTCTGTTCCTGCGGTTATCAGCTGGTAAAATCTTGTTTTAAAATGCTAAATCGCGGTTTAACCAGAGCTCCAGTGTTACTGAGCCTGTCCCAAGATTTTACCAGTTGATAACTGCAGGAAAAGACAGCTGGACAGTTAAAGAGCTAAAGGACGAAATGCGAAGATTTAGATTTCTGTTGTTTTTGTGGCTGCCAGCAGCGTTTCTTCCCGCGGACTGTCACAGACGGAGAGATTTACCCCAGCAGGTCAGTTCTGCTGTTAGCTGCTGTTAGCTCCTGATGCTAAAACTGTCTCAATTAGCATATATTTGAGAATGAGCGCGGGTGGTTTCACAGACTCGCACTCAAGGGTGAGGTCTGGGGGAGGTGGGTGTTAACATTCTACCATTTATATAAATCTCATGACGTAGAGAAATCTCAAACGGTCAACTCTACTCGACTCTGGAGTTTATTCACTCCAACAGTTCGTAGCGAAGTTTTCCGCTCTTCAATCTGTCCTCCTACTCATGATCCCTCTCATTTTGTCTATCTCACCTGCCAATGAGACAACACAGCGACTTGTTATACAACCACGCCTGAATGTACACTCGTGCTCTCGTGTCAGAGTGTCGAAAAACAGATTGTAATAATTTAAATTTTGCCTTAATGAGGACAAGGAGACCCGAGAGTAAAAGCAGGCAAGACGAAGACCGGAGTGTAAATCAGAAAAATGAAAAGAGCCACTTGAGTGGAAAATATGAAGAAAAGATGCTTTGAGGGAGAACTGCAAATGAGAGAGAAAATGAGAAAGAAATTAAGATTTTCAGGTAATGATGGTCATATTTCTCACTATCTGAAGACCAAACAAGAAAATGTACACAGCAGTTTTCGATTAATTTAGAGTGTATACGTGGAGATGCCAGAATGCACCAAATTTCTAGGAGGTGGAAATATATTTTACAGTGACCTGCAGGGATATTAAAAAGTTAATCAGTGTGTGATAATCAGTGTTATCTTTTCCACAAATGTTTCCATCACTCTGTTTTATGTAATTTCTTTAAAAAAAAACTGCTTAAGGAAGCATAACGAGTGTTTTTTGGGAAGTAATGGAGAGAATATTGTAAACTTTCATCACACTCAGCTTTTCTAATTCCAAACCTCATAATTCATGCTGATATACTTCAATGGAAACTCAGCCAATGTGGGTTCAGCTGCCTACTCCTCCCTGTCTCGCTTTTAAATGGATGTGAATGGATGTGACCGTGCGGCTTGTGTGCCAGGAAGAGAGGAATGTGTGTGTGTGTGTGTGTGTGTGTGTATGTGTGTGCGTGACAATGAGCTCAGTGTTTGAGTTCTGCAGAGCCTGCAGCCAGCCTGCCTGGCCAACCTTACGCCCTGCACGAGACAGCTGTTCCTCTGCCACATAAATAAGGGGGGAGCATGGCAAAAAGACAGAGGGTGAGAGACAGAGAGGGGTGAGGAAAAAAAGAGAGAGAGAGACAGCAAGGACAAACACTCATTGAGAAATAAAACAAGATTCAGAGAAAGCCAAAAGAGGATGAAAGAAAATAAAGCAAACCTTTCAGAGTAGTGCCGTACCAATGTAATGGTTTACCAGTTTTTAGACCACGCCGTTCTTTTAATGCAATAAGCAAATGATGCGTAAAGATTCTGTCGATATGCCATTTCCTGCATGTGCTTCACAATAAGTGCATTTGTTGTAGACCTTTACTGGGAAACCAGACGTTTTGCTAATGACATTTGGAGTTAGCTAACATAGATTTACTCTATGGAGTTTTGAGGTCGTTTTGAAACACTGCATGGACAACATACGTTTTATTACATAATTAATAGTGACTGAGAACAACTCAGAGCACGAGGACTGACATTACATCTTATTAACAACAAGCATCAACTGGAGTTTAAAAAGATTATGGAAGAGCTACATTGTTTAGCAGGCTGGTTTTACTTCATGAGGAAAAAGACAGAGGCAGGTAGGGATGAAATGGTTTGGTGAAGAGATGTAGAAGCATGTAATCACTTTCTGTGAAGTACGAAATATAGGACTTTAGGAGCTTTGTGACACAGTGACTCCTAACGGGGCTAGTTAGTAAACTACTATAGCTGGAGAACTAACTGCTAACAAGCTAGCCAGATGGGACATGCTAGCGCTAGTCAGTCACAATAAGTCCCCAAGTTTCTATTTTCTCTGTACTGTGCCGTTTACTCCCCCCCGGCTCTTTGTTCTCAGGGTTGTGGATAATTTCATTCAATAAAAATTTTTATTGTCCACTTGCACAATGCAGTGTGACGTATAACATTATGTGTTTTATGAACTACACGTCTGTTTACTTCAGGTCTACCTGCTGTCAACTCTACAGTGACGTTGCCTTCGCCTCCACCTCACAGTTACTTCACTTTTCACAGTTAATTTTGTACATATTGTTAATAATATTTACCGTTTGTTTTTGTATATAGTGTTTTTACCATTTTTGATCATTTTCGTAATCACCTCAGGGTCTTTAAAAAGTGTGGTTAGCCAGTCAGCTAGCCTAACTGGCTACTAAAAGGAAGAAAAGCAGCATTAGGTTTATGAGGAGGGCAGTCAGCTCTACAGAGTTTTGCTCAGTCCCTCTTTGCTCTTCATCGGCTAAGTTCTGCTCCGTGAGCTTTCATTCCTTTCCAGCTGATGCTGAGCTTAGGGCAAAGTAGGAAGTTAACATTCGAAGGGAGAGGTTCACCGACACCAATCAGTCCAGGGTGCGTAGCAGGCATTCTCTAACGGAAGACCTGATCAAAACTCTGAGCAGATATCGTCGTCTTAGATCATCATCTTCAGTCACTTTCAGTTTGGCAGGTCTTCCAAGCACCGAGTGTAAAAAATAGCCATAGCGACCTAACGTTAAAGCTGTCAAAATCAGTGATGGTGCTACACTGAGTGACTGTACGGTCGGGGTGAAGGTAATGTTACTGCAGCAGGTTGACTGGAAACAGACGTGCAATTTGTAAAACAGATATATGTCAAACTACATTGTGGAGAATGGAAGAGGGGAAAAAATCTCTCCAAGTTTGCTAATCCACTCACTCTCAGGTTAGCAAGCTCTTTAGCTCACTCGCTAATGAGACAATACGTTCACACAGTTTATTTAAAAGATGTATTTGTACCATTGACTCCTGTCTCATAATTGTCTGCAAACTATCCTCATTTGTGGAGTAGTTAATACTCTGTTCCCTCCGTGTACAGGTTTACTTTACCTCTGTGATCAAATGCAGTAATTGTGCAGATACCATTGGAGTGAGATGATTTTGTCTTGAAACTTTGTCATTTTAAATATTGGTGTGACCAGGTATTCTGGCAAATTGTGTCTGTCATGAGGTTGATGCAGAGTAGCATCCAATTTTATAAACGTTAGGCTATAATTAAAATTTGCACAAACCTAAATAAGATGTAGGCGTATTTTTAGGAAAAGATATGTGGTTAGAGCCTCACGCCCTCTTACCCATGAACTAAAGATTGTAATCAGTTCTGCAAAGGGAAGTTTACTCGTATCAGATTGGTACATGTTATCGACTGATACCCCGAGTTTGGGAATCAGAGTCAGTACTGGGTAGAAGACGTAGGAATGGTGCATCTCTACCATTCTTAAATAATAAATGACTGCATTTGTAATTCACTTTTTCTCCAAAAGCCTAGCTACAATTTTCATGTCACTGGTAGTTTGACTGAGCAATGAGCCCATGATGATTTAAATTACATTTCATTGGCTTTTTCTCTCGGAAGCCAAAAAGAGGAAAACCGAGGAAAAATACTTGTCCTTGACATGTTTTGCATGGAAATTGCTCCATTTAGAGAAAAAAAAAATTACTGCCATAAAATGCCAAAATAATATTGAAAGCTTTAATTAAAAACAACAGCAAAGTCATTTGTAATAAGTCAACCCTGGTCCAGATGACATTTGAGGCAGACAGTACAAATTGTCCTTATTGTGACCTCTCAACATGGCCTTACACATTCAACAACCAAACTGTAAGAGGGCTCTATATTTTCATCTTTCTCTCTGAATCCTTTCCTCCGTTACAGCAGAATACCTACAGTATCTGCCCATTTTCTTTTTTTACCCCTTCTATCCTCCCCCCTCAAGGCGCCATCCTTCAACAGTGTATCCTTCCATCTTCCTCTCCTCTCTCTCTGTGGGGAATGGCCCAGTAATGCCAGACTAATAAATCATTCATGGCGTTGTTCCCCCACCTCCTCTTCCTCCTCCTCCTCCTTCTCCTCCTCCTCCTCCTCCTCTCCCATCCTGCCATCCTCCTCTCCCTCGTTGCTTTACTATAGCGGTGACCACACCACCGCACCCGCAGATTGAAATTTTCACACACATACACAAGCACGCAACAAAAATAAGAGTTAATCAGCTCTTGTTTTTTTGGCTCGCTCCTACACAGGCTTAGATAACTTAAAAAAGATGCATCATAAATCGGATGTGGGAAGCAGCATCGCCTGAGTTACAATATAAACAGATACGTCAAAGCCCAGACAGGTCATAGCCACACCAGACTGACAGAGAGACAGTGGGAGGGGGAGAGAGAGAGAGAGGGAGAGAGAGAAACAGAGGGAAAGAGAGACAGTGGGAGGGGGAGAGAGAGAGACAGAGGGAGGTAGAGAGACAAGGAGGAGGAATGAGTGTGAGCAAATTAGAGGGATATATAACACATAGCTGCACAGTGTGAGTGTAGGATGTGTTTAATACGTAGATAAGCAGTTGGTGTATGTGTGTAACAACCTCTGGCCAATAACAAGCATAACTTTTGAAAGAATAAGCGGTTCGCCCTCACAATCACACATTCCAAATTTACGACTTCAAAAGCATATCAGCCTTTCCACCATTCAACTTTTATGAGACTATAACAGCCAAGATGACGCCTGACAGCTTTCCTGCTGTTTAGGCCCATTTCTCACATTCAACAGAAAATGAGCAAGCCTGACAAATTGTCCTCCTTTGTCGTAATTTTCACCTCTCACGTTGTCTTTGAGAGAATACGGCAGCGCTTCCTTTCAAACAGGCATAAAGCAAAGGGTCAGCGGCCACCGATACTTCCAATAGTCCCACAGGCTCACACACAAACTAAAGTAATGGTGCATGCTTGTGCATGACCTGTTAAATTGCCCCCTAAGACCACTAGAGGCCCTTCACTATGATACCCCCACAGTCCCGCCCACACACAAACCCAGACACGCCCCCTTTTTTTTAACATCGTGTGGTGAAACAATTTATTTTGTGGTAACAATGTGTTTTAGTTAACGCGTTTAACAGGTGATTCTCAGTGTGCGTGATTAATCTGCCCATGCACAAAAAAGCATGACAATAGGCATGAAATGTGAACCAACTTTTTTCTTTTTTCTTCTTAGAGAGTGTGTGTTAAATTGAAATCTAAAGCTGCAAAAATTAGTCGATCAACAGAAAATTAATTGCCAACTATTTTGATATTTTTTAAGCACAAATGCCAAAACTTAGCTAGTGTCAGCTTCTCAACAATCCCCAATTGATTATTGTGTCTGACGGCCAGCTTTTCACCACACCATCGAATGTGGCTGTTTAAAAGATCACAGTCGGAAGACACATGTGACACATATGAACCAGCTCATTTCAAGCAAACTGACACCTTGAGTCAACTGTCTTTTTTTTGTCAAAGTTCAGTAAAAGTTAGGAAGTGATGCAGCTCTTTTTGCTCTGTGATGATGTGTTCAGATGCCCCTTGAAAACGCAAACATCTGAAACTTAAGAGTTGCTTGCCTCTCTTTTTTTAATCATCTTACTTATGTAATTTGCAGCAATGAAGTATTGAAAACACTGAAAACAGAAATTCTTAAAAAAAAAAAGAAGACTGAATCCCAATATGACAGAAAGACAATACAAACTGAATCATCACTGTAAGAAATGATGCAGATTGTAGCAGGCACTCCCTGCTGTTTAACATCCATAATTAAAGCATGTTAAACCACCAGTATGGTCGAATGTAGAAAATACAGACAGTCTGCACATTGACAGTGGCGTAGCCCAGCAGCTGCCAATATTCTTAAAATGAAGAGTAAGACAAGGAACTCAATAGAACATTTCACTGTGCAGCAGAACACAAACAAGGCAGTGTATGAAGGATGATCACAGCTCTGAGTACGCTGCTCTGATGTTTCCGTCTGAGCGCTCCACACATTAATCACTTCTCAAGTGCTCTCACTCTATCCCTTTACTGCCACTATCCATGTCAACTGTTTCTTATTACCAATAATTTATATTAAAAAAAAAAGTGCTGTCAGTAAGCAATGCCTTGATAAATCCTCCTCTCCCCTGAGGTGAAACCTGATTAACAAGTGTCTCTCCATTACAGCTCATCAAAAGCCTGATTCACCCAATTGATCCTACACCTTGTGCATTTCAAATAATCAGTGCAACGATAACTCACGACCTTGATTTAATGTCTTTGTACAAACATATACAGACTCTAGATTTCTCAAGTTGTCCACTTCAACTGTAAAAGTTTCATCTGATCTCACTTTAAAACGCCCTGAAAACTATTTTTCCCTCAATCAGTCTGTCCATTTTCTGCCATATTTGAACTGTTTTGGTTATTTAAAAGAGAGATTTCCTGTATTTCTTTTTTTTGTTTTGCATGTTCACTTCTCGCTTAAGTTTGCTTTGCAAATGTTTTATGAGGAAGGAAGTGCGTTTAACAGGTTAGTTAGGCCTCGAGCATTCTCAAAATGCATTTTGATCAGTAACGCTGAATATAAACATAACTTTTGTTTGTTTGTTTGCAAGCAATCCCCAACAGGACACCTTTAAGATTTGAGACCACCAAAGCAAAGCCTTAATAACACACCACCCGTACATCCCTGCTGGGCATGGATGAAGGGTTGTCACCACTAAAGTGTGACTTTAAACAGCCAAATTGAAGCCTCTCAATGCCTCTTTAATGCTACCTGTATATTAACTCAGTGCACAGTACAAGAAAAGAAAATTCAATGTAAGAGAGCAGTGAGTCCGGTTAAATTTAGTAAAGCATTTAATACACTGTACTACTAACCCACTTCCATCTAATTGTGAATATGGTGCCTGTGATTCTCTGTGTGAAATAATAAGAAATGTTTTAAGTGGCTAATTTAAGACTTTTCAGACCTACAAATACCCAGCAAGACTATTCTGCTATATATGGGTGAGGTGACAGGTACAGCGAGGGACTGTGAAACCTAAACTTAAAGTCATGCGCTCACACATTTTCCCATACTGCTAATTTGTAGGGAATAAAATGATACTGACATTTTTTCTGGAAGCCTCTGAAGGACCCCCCGCTGGTCCCTGGACCCCTCTTTGGGAACCACTGGTTTAGACTATTTGGCAGTGGCTCATTCACTAACAGTACAGCCAAGCACTTGTGTGTATGTGTGTGTGTGCCATAGATAGCATGTTCATTTAATGAGTGAATAATATCCCCCTGCATGTCCAATGAACTGTGGGTTAGGGGTATGGGCCAGGGGCAGGAGGGGGTGATGATAACACAATAGGAGTGTTAGGGAGTGTGGGAACCAATTCTCCCCGGGACAATAGACACTTCCCAGTGGCCACAGCGTGCCCATTCACTATCAGCTGCTGGGCCGGCGTAGCACGGCGCTGAATATGCACCAGCTCAGCACAATGCTGCTTTCTCCCAAACAAGACCAGACTGTTTCCTATCCCAAAGACAACACAGCCCAGCTCTAGCCTATACACAGCCTCATTCTCACATAAGCAGTCTCTTTCTCACTCACTCCATGTCTGCACGTCTTTTTCGCTTTCTCTCGCTGTCACACGCACCAACAGGAGGGTAGCAACAAGGCCAGGGATTGTAGAGATAGGCTGGGTCTGCTGTGCTGTAACTAGGCCACTGTTCCTCTCCACCAGAGCTGCTGGTCGTTGAGATATTCTGGGCTGAAATGTTATTAGCGTAACCCAGTTTACCCAGTACCAGGTGACTGCTGGAAGAGTCGCTCCCCCGCAGGGACATACACTCTTAAGGACAATGCACACCAAAAGGCAGGAAGGAGAGGGAGGAAAGGTGGTGCTGAAGCAAAGGAAAGGTGACGAAAGAGACTCGGTGAACACGACGTGATTAGGTATTGAATTCAGCTGTCAGAGGAAACGCTGCCGGACACTGCCACAGTTTGTGTGTGTGTGTGTGTGTGTGTGTGTGTGTGTGTGTGTGTGTGTCCACGCTGTGCTCTGATGTGACCCAGACTCAAACCAGTACCCAACCTTTTCTTTTGTGTGCGCGCCCTCTGGTTGCTGTGGCAACGGAGCCTGAGAACCAAAAGGGAGGGCGGGGCTGAGAGAGAGCAGAGCGAAGTGACACCAGCATGAGAGTTTTTAAATGTCGCTGCGTTGACACACACACATACACAGACCAACGGAAGTATTAATCTGTCATTTGATCATATGATCATCATTATACAACACTAAGATCTTATCTTTTATCATATAAACCTTTCACTATTTACTGTTGAATACCATTTTACATAAAAAAATACTCCCAGCTTTACTGTAACCGGATTAACAATAAAATAAATATATTATTGTAAATATAACATTTCAGTGTTTCTGTGCACATGGTCCATCTGCATTCAGGACCATGCTGCTGTACTACAGCATGTACACAAATGACATTTCAACTTCACCTAAAAAAAAAGGAAAAAGATATCTTGGCTCTAATTGACATATTTCATAATCACTGTCACATTTATCCTCCAGGCAAAATGCTATTTAAATCAAAGTGTCCAGAAGTGCCCAGTATACTGAGTTAATTAATATGGAGTTATGTTATGGGAGTTAGGCCAATATTCCCTCTTAAATATCTTGGTAATATCTTTATTTCATGCTGTTAACGCAGCTAACTGCTGAAACAAAACACAACTGATGTCATTCCTCTAATTGCAAGTTTTGTGTTTATTTATTTATTGCAACTTCCTGATCTTCTCATTTTGTGATCATTTGTGTCTCAATACACGTTGTAATTACTACTCATGTATTATGTACAGTATATAATATGTTTCATATTTATGTATAGTAGACGATCATAATATATATAGTTTTCTAGTTTTTACTTCATTTTGCTGCTCTGATACTTTTCAACACTTTCTTTGCTTATCTTCAATTTCAGGATTTGTTGTTTCAATACCATATTAATATCTACATTATAAAGCGGTTCCCATAAGAGAAGTGCCACGTTAACGGTTAAATAATGAAATTTAAGTTCACTGCACTAATAAAACATGCTTATTTTGATACCTTACTGAATATAAAAAATACTGAATAATGAGCTCTACCTGTTGTTTTCAAGGTATTAAAATGGGAGCAAAATTCTTCATCATGACCAAGAGATGGGAGTAACACTGTGTGTATGTGTGTGTGTGTGTGTGTGTGTGTGTGTGTGTGTGTGTGTGTGTGTGTGTGTGTGTGTGTGTGTGTGTGTATGTGTGTGTGTGTTCAGAAAGACTTTGAAGACGACTCTATCTTTCCTTTAAATGACTTCAGTGTATTTAAACTGACTTGTAAGGAACAACAACCCCTGCTGCATGATGTTTGTGTGTTGTCTTGTTGTCCTCAGCTGATGTGTCCCTACAGATCAGATCATGGACTGTATATTCAGATATTTATTATTGTATTTTAGATGTATATACAGTCTATGCTTTAGACACATGACAGGCCCCTCAGACTGAGGCTGATACACATCAGACACATTAAAAACATTGAATCCTCTCCACACGCATTTAACACGATTTATAGAGCAAACTACGAGTAAGTGAGACTATAAGCTGTTGACAGTAGAAGGGTTGTCTGATTATAATGACAGCTTACTTCAGTTTTCACATTTCTGACTTCCGATGTTGCTGCTATCTGGCGCAGCAACGTTTAGCTTTCAACAAACTCCACACTGGGAGCTTAGATGGCAGCAAATATTCGGATGTGTATTAGTTTAAATGAAGAGCAGATGTTTTTTAATTCCCTACTCGAGTGTCATCGGGAGAGCATTATTATGGCTGCCATGTCAAGGACTCCCTTTCCTCGTGTTAACACGTGTCCTACCTGCATGGAGTCGGCGCTGATTATTTCTCCCTGCAGCCGTTTTCCGAGCTCGATCGCCAGCTTAGACTTGCCGGTACCGGTAGCTCCCAAAATCACCACCAACGACGGGATCATCGCTCTCCGCACGGCGCACCGCACGCTACGAGTGGCCGCCGCCATGATGCTACTTCCTCAGCAGCCCAGCTGACTGACTTCGCGCATGCGCAGTGGGCGCGGAGAGGAGAGGAGGGGCTCTGTTGCCGGGCAACAGGCAGCTGTTACTGTGGTAACGTTGATTGATGGGGGATTATGAGGAGTCGTCTGGGAGGATTCTTAATGCTCGGAGGTTAAATAAGTGTGATAATTTGAACATTTCAGCCTTCCTGGTGTAAATTACACGCTCTGATTGGTGCCTGCTGCTTCACCATCATTAAATCACGTTCAACCCAGTTCAGTTTACAAAATTAACCAGCCAATCGGATGTCAGAATGACTCATCTCTGCTTGTTGCTGCATTTGATAACAGATCACATTTCTGGCAACATCTAATGTCTATGAAATGCCTTTACAGAGATGGCAGCGTATTTGGTATTGTTGCTATGGAAACTGTTGGAGCTCAGTAGCAGTAAAGCAAAGATGCTTGTTGATGCAAAGAAGCCAGGATGAGTTACCATGGAGACTGCTCAGGATAAATGGTGGAGAGGGAGATTTGTGTTCACTCATACAGGTGTCTGTTTTTTGTTTTTTTTTTTACGGAAAACAAATGATGTGATACAATAATACTCTGATCTGCCTCAAAATGAGACACTAGATGTCAGAGCAGTTATATCCAGCTGCCAGTGAAGAAAAAACAGCTAAATGATCATTATTATTCTGCGTAGTCTGTGTGTGTGAAAAAGACAAACAGATAAGACAAGCAGGTCATTTATGATGTCAAACCATGAAATTTATTAATTTTCTGACTTACTCTTCATACATAGAGGCTTATGAGGTACAGAAAAAAACAAAGTGCTGAGACAAGGCTCCAAAAGTCACCATAATTGAACTCCCAAAGTTAAGTAAGCAATGTCCACTGCTACAATGACTATGCCAACAGCAGAGACCACTAACCAATACAAGTAAAACAAATAAAGAAAAACGGGGCAAAACCACTGCAGGTCCACCCAGTGTGCTAAATACAGGAGGTCCCAGGGGGGCTGTTAACCCTTGATTGACAGCTTGAACTCTCTGAAAATCTTAAAATTAATTTTTTGGGGGGTCTCAACAATGGGCCTGATTATTTTCTATATATCTACACAGTAATATTTATTTTTATGTAAATACATTTTTACGAAAGATTTTTACGAAATCTTTGATCATTTTTATAACAATAAAAATACATTGCAGTCGAAACATTTACGGCCTCTGCATATTTAATACACCCAGTAAAAAATGTGATATGTGAACATGACTCCTTAAACAGTCCGTCTATCACAGATCAAACAGAGATCTTGTATAGCTACTTGGATCAGGTAGCTGATTGTATGCCTGTTCTGTTTTGGAGGTACCACCCACGGCACCGGGACCCCCTAATCGTCACATGGTATTTCGCACACTAGGTCCACCCTTCTGAAAATCAAAAAAAAAAAAAAAAAATCTAAAAAAATAAGGACTACTGGTGGTTTGTGCTGAATTGATTAGCAGAATAATTATCACAGCCGATTCAGAAGGAGGAAGGGGGAACGTTATTGATGATTCCTCTGATCTAATGCTCTCTCATTCTGTCTCTGAGGGTTCTGAGGTTATGCTATATGTACAGCTTATTATAGCAGGGGGTGTTTTTCTTCAAGCACAGCCTAAGACTCTATCACAAGAGCTACAGACTACTTGGAGTTTCCTGAGTGCTGGCAGGAGCAGGGCATGCTACTCGGTGGGATCGGGTCATTTACAGTACAAGTTCCAGGGCTACAGTGTTCTGTTGCATGGCTTATGGACAATAGGGAGCACCAGGCTTGCAAAAAAAGCAGTGAGAAAGCACTAACATTAAGGTCACTAAGGCTACACCCAGCCAGAAGTTTAATCGGTAGATCCTCTTAAGTCCCCCCCCCCCTCCTCCCCACCCACACCAGATTTAAGAGAGTGCTACAGCTACAGTGATTGGATTGAATACAGAAGCATTCAGGTGCTTTCCGCTCCAGAGAGAGCAAAGGCAGGACCATACATGCTAATGTTCAGCACATAACCACCAATAAAGCCCTGCCAGCTACGATAACAAAAACAGTCATTAGCTCACACTGAAACATAACTCGGTAGGAAAATATAGTATAAAACTTTTGTCAACTCTGACTTGTACAAATAAAGAAACCCCAGAGACAGAAAAAGTAATGAACAGTAAAGAAAACAAGTAGGCATCGCAAAAAGTGTGACAAAGTGGCTAGTGTGATCAATGTTCAGTAAGTGTTTTATTTTGACTCTTTTTCATAATCATTTTATTAACAAAAATATAAGCTTTGAGTTATCTTTGAAAAGCCAGCAAGCTTGGCCCCGGTTTAGGACACAGGGTCAAAGAGAAACTAGGATGAGTATAGTAGACAGCTCTGGTTTTGGTTTGGAAGGGACTGTACAGAGAGGGTATTATATACATAACATCCAACAGGATAGCCTACGTATATTGAAAGGCTTCTATAGGCATTACACCAAATGAAAAAAAATAAAATAAAATTTACAAATGTAATCAGACAGCAAGATGAAAGAAATGCGATTGGAACTCAGTGGGCTTCATTTCCAAAAGTTGGCATTGTTGCTCACACATACAGATTAAATTTAAGCCATTCTCTAAGTGTTTCTTTTGGTTGATAAATTGAAGCCGACATTCACCTTTTGGCTGGTCTCCATGGCACAACATTAATAAAAGATATAGTTAAATCATGGTGAAGATTTTCATAGTGTTTTGCATATGTTGCTTGAAAATAAACAGGATACATCTCAAACAATTGCCTGCATTGCAATATATCTTTTTTTTTTTCCCAAATAACGCTACAAAACAGGCTGTTACTGTGGGCATGGTGTTGCTTTCTAAACGTCTCTCAATCAAGAAGAAAACACTGAAGTTATCAAAAGGAACCTAGAAGTGAGGACTGAACCTGAGCTACTCCGGAGGTGCAGAACAAATTATATCCTTCCAGTTGTAACATTATCATTCTGTGGCTCAGTGCAGCCCAACAATAGCCTGCTGCATTTTCACTAGCGGCAAGCATAAAGCTAGAAACTTCAACTGCTGACAAGGAAAAAGTGTGAAAAGAGGAACAAGAATTAATAGGGGAGATTAAATACTATGAAGAATAACACAAACGAAAGGAAAACGGAAAGGAACACCGAGCAGAAAAGAGGCTCAACTTGACAAAACATGCAAGTTGTACACCAAGCGCTAAAGGAGCAAGGGAGCAAGGGAGCATGAAGAAGTTGGAATTTGAAGTGGAACCTACAGAGAAACTTCAGGGGCCCCTTCAGACTGATAGAAGGAGACATCACACCATGCCCTATCACAATCAAGGAGACGTCTGACTAGACCATGCAGCAGTTAAACAGCACTGTGTAGCACTTTTATCAATTGGAAGCTGCTCATTCACAGCAGGCCTTCCAGTAGCAAGTAACAGCTTTGAACATTTTTTTTTAGCAAGGGGGGAATATAACAGTTTGACGAAACCTATATTGAGTAACCATGGATATATTCATCTGCCCGTAAGATGCCACACAAACATCAGTCCCTAGCTTGCTGTCCTGACCGGCTTACGGCCTTGTCAATCACTCAGAAGCTAATGTGCAAACCACAAAAACAGAAAACAGAAAAAAAAATAAATCCACCCGCACTATTCCAACGTGATCGACTCAAAGTGAACGTCAGTGTCTTTTCTCCTTCATGTAGTCCCATTCAGATCTGAAAGTGTTGAGTGTACGTGTGTGGTGACAGCCGATCCGGTCGCTCAGGATCGTTTGAGCTGCGCCAGCCTCTGCAGCAGCTGCAGCTGCCTGGCTTTCAGCTGCTTCCTCTCTTGAGCCTTCTGCCGTTCGCCGGCGTGCAGCTGCTGCAGGTACTCCGTGGCTCGCGTCAGGATCGCCACCTTCGGCGTCTTGGGGCAGTCCGCCAAACCCGGGATCTCGTCCCGCAGCGACAGGAAACGCGAGCGCAGGTCGTTCCGTCGCTTGCGTTCCAGGAAGTTGTGGGCCTTGCGTTTGTCTGTGTCCTCGCAGTCGGACGACTGGGGGCTGGAGAGGTGGGAGAAGGAGTGTGGCTTCGAGGGGGAGCTTTGGGAATGGGAGGACGAGGACGAGGAAGAAGAGGAGGAGGAGGGAGGAGATGAAGGCGACGTGGAGGAGGTAGGAGAGGAGGCGCTGAGGTTAGGTGACTCCGACCTGACTCCAGCCACGGTCACATGAGACTTTCTACTGTCCAAGTTCAGGGGGGCGTGGCCGTGCCGCGGCTGGTAGTAATGAGAGTTCTGGTGCGGATGATGGGCCGCGTGAGTGGAGGCCTCCTGCCGAACCCTCTTCCGGGGAGGCTCAGCTGGCTGGGGGAGAGTGTCCGGGGAAGGTGCAGCGTAGTTGTGCTGCTGTTGGTGGATGGAGATGTGGAAACGCTTCATGCCGGGGTCCAGGGGGTCGGCTCGCACAGTTATGGTCACAGGTTTACGGGTGTTGACCAGTCGACGAGGTTTGCGTTGCTGCTTGTGCTCCACAGTCACCACATCGATCTCCTCTTCATCATCATCTTTGTCTTCCTTGTCATCTGAAAAGGGCAAAAGGGAAGATATTGAATTATGTATTAGATTCTACAAAAACTGGTTATGACTGCCGGTGCCAGCTGAGGTGAGAAAGATGGCTCACATATGGAGCGAGTACTCTGCCCTGCCTGCTGCCTCCTCAAGCCAATTAAACGCTTCTCTAAAAATGAACTTCACACAACCTTGTGAAACCTAGTAACCTAAATGATCTCACACACTCTACAAAAATACACACTCTCGCTGTGATGCTGTGAATCATCACTGCATTAGGTCAGCTCCCTAAGTGGAAATTCCCTCTCTTCATTCATGCGGACAGACTGAGGATGAGAGGTAGCGACAGGTTAAGTTAAGAAGCACTCAGGTGCAAATTACCAACTCTTCAACCTGTCAAAACGAGCCAACTAATATTCAAATGCCAAACACATTTAAAATCATTTGCTGCTCTATTTACTGGGAACAGAGTTTTAAAACCTAAGGAGAGGTCTTATCGACTTGGTTCCTGCCAACTGACTAGAGTAGGGAGGAGGGGAGGGGGAGATAATGCTCTTGTAAATTGAAACACACTTTTAAAGTAATTGCACCTCTGTGTATTTGCTCAGAAAGTGAAATCTCTATATGAATTACAGTAAAAAGTGGGAGGGAGGTGTGCCTGCCTATTATTTCCGACAGCATATGCAGTTTATGACAAAAGATTCCCCTCAAGTAACCCCATAATGCTCTTTATTGAAACTTAAGCCTACATTTATTTCCTATGATCTTTGAGCACATATTATCCCGCTGAAACGGTGTGAAATGCTGCCTCAAACTCACGTCAAAGAATTCTGCAGGCCTAGCCGACCTCCTAAAACGGCTAATCCTGCTCTATTCACAGCCCCGGCTGGCTCGGACCAAATCCACCCACTGACACAATTGGCACTGCAGCCTGTTGAGTGGAGGAATGCAGCAACAAGTTCCCTTTGTGACATTCCACACACCATTATGCATGGTCCAAGCTCAACATCACATGGCAGCCTACATACCAAACTCAATCATATGGGTTCACGGAGTGGAAATGGAAAAAAAGTAGGTCTGGAGTCAGGAAAATTTAGGCTAGACATAAAAACTAAAAAAAGGACTGATTTTCCTTCCCTCCCACCCTCCTCCCCTTCTTGTTACATAAAGTTCCCAATAATAATGAGTACTCTTATTGAATTCATGTCAAGCCAGGGTCTGCGAAGAGGATATTGTTATCATAAGTCAGACTGGAGGAACAGGGAGAGGTAGCAGCTGGTCTGCTGGAGCCTGGCCAAGCAGCAGATGTTTCAATGGGCGTGTCGCTCTCTGGGCTTGAAGCATGTGTTGCATGCACCAAGGTAACGCAATGCAGTCATCATGTGCCACCCCGATCCTCATTTCCAGATAATCAAACTTAAGTATAATAACTGGCATTTCACGTCTAATAAACCCCAAAGTCAGGCGTACACACATAACTTTAGCGGTAAGTATAAGTGTATATCCTTAATATTCTTGAAATACAAGGAGAAACTACTATGAAGTGTGACTAAGATCAATATTCTCCCTATTGAGCATCACAGTCACACTTACACACCTATCGCTCTAATATCTTCCATAAAGCTCACTTAAATACTACAAACTCAAGACATGTCAAAGAATAGCCATTATATCAACATCTTTCTCTATATGACCCAGTCATATGTTGTATATTCAGTCTGTACTGACCTGATGAGTCGCTGTGGGACTCTGAACCAGAAGACACTTGTTTCTTGCAGCCACCGGTTAGCGGGAAAGTGAGCACCGCAGCCGGGTCGACACAGTCCGCCGCCAGACCGCTGAGGGCAGGCGCATCGGCGGGGGCACACTGCGCCCTTCCCGGAGATGGAACAGTGGATCCGGCTGCGACTTTGGCAGCGGTCCCCGTCCCGGGACAGGAGGCGCAGCGCTCCCCTACTACTCTCTCCAGTTGCTGCCCGGCAGAGAAGCCGCTCCACATGCAGTCCTGGATGATGATGGAGCTCAGGTTCCCGAAGGAGTCATTAGCCGTGGTCAGTTTGTAGGGCAGTTCCTGCTGCTGCTGCTGCTGTTCATCGTCCTGCCCCAAGAACTGGGACACCCATTCCAGTTTGTCCCCGAGAGACGGGCACAGCAGCCCGACCCTACCCGACCCTTCCACAGCCCGGATAGGAGACATGGGCGGGGTCGGTACCAGCTCGAATTTCTTCCATATGTCCTCACTGGGCGCTGTGGACTTGAAGAAATCCTCGTCCGGGTCGTAGTCGTCGTAGAAATAATGTTGGTAGTGGTCGAGGTGGTCCATGTCCCAGTTTTCATAACGAGGCGCGGTGGAGCTGATGCCCGGCATGGGGGCTGCAGGCAGCGGGGTGAATCACTCCCTGTTCCCTGATAGAGAACCACAGTTGTATCAGAACTGAGCCTCATCAAAATAATAACACCGAAGTCTGTAGACATGTTGCCCTCTTGGTTGATTATCTGGCCATGCATAATGCAGCTATTCTGCATGCATCACATTTGATAATTATAGTTTTAGTTAAAGCAAAATACTCCTCCACCTTTTAGGCAAAAAAACATCCACTAAAGGTGTAACAGACACATGAAGTACCTGCATCGGAACATGGTGTGCCAATTAAGACCACAGCAGAGCCCTCATAAGCTCAATGAGTACCACAGACACACTGAAACAGCCAATAATACATTATAGAGATTTGTCGTTAGGCTACATACAAAGCGCCTTATGCTTTAAAAGCACAGAGTAAAAGTTAAACTACTCTTGTTTTGCTGCTGAGAAGTTCAAGTTTCGCAACAGTGTATCATTACATAACACTGTTTTAGTAGTATACTGTGACAGGGAGAGAGAGGAGGAGGGGGTCAGGGGGTTCAGCTGACTGCTCAGCAGAAAATAGAGTGATTAAATTAGATTGAAATAGATTAATTGGATAGTCAGGTACCCGATCCTGCCTGCCAATGAACCTGCTCATACGGAGGAGTCGTATGTAAAGTAGTTTATTTGACTCCTCCTCGGTTCAACTCCATATCAAGCTCAAAGAATTCAGCTGCGACTAAAAAGCGCCGATCAGTTAATTAAGCAGCAGGCGCGCTGCAAAAAAACAAAACAAAAAAAAACAACAAAACTTCAAGCGGTTGATTTATTATCTGAAGCTCCTACTCTTCCATATCAGCGTGCTCACGAGAGAAGTTCCTGTGAAATTAAAAAAAAAGGAGTTTACCTGGTGTTGAGGATGAAAAACCTGCCTGCGTCTTCATAGATACGCCGTGCGGAAAATTAGTGTCTATAAATGATTCCTGACAGTAATCTGCTTCAAACAGGAGCTTTAACTGTGGGTCCGTTTTTCTTTTTCCCAGCTTGTAAACAGTCGTTGAGGTAAATGAGTCCGTTTGGTCGCAGTCCCGCCGCTCAGAGGGCTGGATAGGCTTTGGCTATGGTCACTTTCTTTGCAGACTACTGCACTATATGATCCGGGGGAAGGAGAGTTGGCTGTTCTGCATAAAAGGCGGGTCGTAGTAGGAGAGCCACGCCTGCGATTTAAAGGTGCAGTACACTCAAAACATGCACTGAGCAATGAGGGTTATATGACACTGATTTGATAATGATGTTCATAAGTGTTCTGCTTTTGCAATAATTATATAAACATAATAATAATGATGTGTGTGTGTGTGTGTGTGTGTGTGTGTGTGTGTGTGTGTGTGTGTGTGTGTGAGTTGTAAACACACTAGTGCAAATTCATAAGCAGCTGTGTGTAATGATCATGTTGCATCAAAAATGCTGTAATAAGGAGAGTGTCCTCTACAACAGGGAGAGATAAGTAGTTATTGGTGTGTGTGAAAGTGTGTGTGTGTGTGTGTGTGTGACAGTCGCAGTAATTTCACGTGGACATATGGCTGCAGTATCTGATGTCGTCGATGCATCTCATAGTCTCTGTAATCAATATCAAGCTTATGATGTAGAGCCGTCCCTCTGAGAGAGTCAATATGGAAGCAACGCTCTGTGTCTGCCGAGTCGTGTGTGCGTCTCCTCGACAGCTGCGCGCGCACACACACACACACACACACCACCAGCAACAACTGCTGACACTTGTTTTTCTTGCCATATGAAACCCCTCTCAGTCTCTTTCCTTTTTTCGAGTTGTGAAACTCTGCCACACAAACTTTGGCACACTCGCTCTTGAGGATGATGATTGAGAAACATCCTTCCTATAACTGCTCCTCTGAAGTTCCCCCTCCAGCTCAACAGCAAAGCAGACAGCGTGAAATCCTTGTCTGTCCGGCTCCTCTTCCCATCAAACTCAGCTCCCCTCCTCCTCCTCCTCCTCCTCCTCCTCTTCTCTCCCTCAAACCCCATCTTCTGTCACTCATCCTCTATTCTTCTCTGCTCAGTTTTACTCTTGTCTACTTTTCTACCCCTCCCCAGCCCCTCTCTGGCGCTTTTATCCCCAGTCACCCCTGATCAAAAAGATCTTGACCCTACATGAAACAGGGAGACTTTAGAGGGTTATATCCTCTGTTTCCCAGGGGAGAGCCTACAAAGACACAGAACTAACAGACTGGAGAAACAGAAGCAGCAATCTTTCAATTTCCCTGTCTGCATCACTTTCTCTCTCTCAGCTCATCCCTTTTCCTGATCTCTCTTTCTCTTGGCGCTTTTATCTGGTTCCTCTCTGTCCTCTGCCTTGTTTCATACTTTGAAATGCTTAATCTGCCTCCCCGCTTTGAATTAATGATCAAAAGTGTATGGGTGCAAGGACCTGCTCCTTAAAATGTGCAAAGAAATGTCTTTTGATATAAAGTAAGTAGATTAAGTGAGCGGAGTGCCTGCTGTTTGAATCATTTATATGTACAATCATTTGCACTTTCCCATATATAAGCAGCATTTAATTGATATGGAAATGTAAATATGATTCTGGAAAATGTTCTTGAGGGAAATAGCTCATTTACAGTAATTCCCCCATGGATTAGTGAACCTTGTTTGCATCAAAATAGGAGGGGTAACTTGTGATGTGTGCTGTACCTCTGATATATCTCCCTCTATTGCTTTTTCTATAAAAGCACTCATATATACAGCACAGACATGTGAGACACAGTCTCATAGGATTAGTGAAATGTTATCAGTCATGAGGTACCAATTAAGTGGCATCTGCTCCCAGAACAGGGAGGTTGATAGTGTTGATCTTCTATAAGTACATTAATATATACAGTAAAAGTACACATGTGCAACAACTTAAAACAATAAGTCATTTTGGGAAATATGCTTATTTTATTTTTTGCAGGGATTTAGATGAAAGGATTGATACCACTCTCATGTCCGTACAGTCAATATAGAGCTACAGCAAGCAGCCAGTTAGCTTAGCTTAGCATAAAGACTGGAAACAGGGGGGAACAGCTAGCCTGCCTGGTGTTCGAAGGTAACAACCTACCAGCACCTCTAAAGCTAAACTAATTAACACAGTATATCTTGTTTGTTTGATCTGTACAAAAAACATGTAATAACAAAAGGGTTCAAATGACATGTTGTGGTTTTCGGGGGTTTTTATGTTGGACTATTTCTTGGCTGGGAGCAGTGACTTCCTGACGTGTTCGTTTGCGAGCTTTAAAGGTGCTTGTTGTGCTTGTTGGCTGATTTGACAGTGTGAGGCTTTCTGTTTCCCCCTGTTTCCAGTCTATGCGCTAAGCTAACCAGCTGTATCTTTATAACTGGCAAATATGAGAGTGGTATTGATTTTCTCATCTAATTTACGTCAAGAAAGTGAACAAGTGTAACCTCTTGACATTGTACTGCATTGTACTTTGTAAATTTCTCCAAGAACTTTAGTACAAAGTCAAGAGGTTGTGATATTTAGCACAAACTACAGTGACTGTACTCTTCGTGGTGAAGGAACATGTCACCCAGTGCTGCAGTGTGGCTCACTGATGTGTTTTTAATAGTTTCTGGACAACAACAGAGGTCTATGGCACAGAGGAATAAGATATATCAGGCTTTGGATCCCCACACAATACTTGTAAGTAGGATTTGTTCGTTGTTGGTTTGGCTCTGCACATGAGATTTGTTGACAACAAGAAAAATATAGAAAATCACTAGCCTTATTATTTTTATTTTAAAGGCTGATGCAAATCTCTATCCTGGTTCCTTCACAGTAGAGGATTCCTAACTAAGATACATAACAGATATGATCAAACTTTACTTCATCATCCATGACTTAACTGTCCTGTCAGAACTCCCATCATGAAATACAAGTTTCTCATTCTTCTTCAGTCTTTTTTTTAACATCTTTAATCCACAGACACCCACAGGTGGGTCAGTTAAGTTTTTCAGTGAAAAATTGGAGTCGGGAAATTTATAACAGATCATAACACTCACATGTGACATTTGCTATTTTTCTTTCCCAATTACCCTGCAGCTTTTGGTATAACATACTGTGAATAGAACTGAGAGAGCTCAGATTAAATGAAGCTATAATGATACCCATGGGGCCGTCACAGCAGAAGCAGAGAATGGGATATAGCTTTATAACACTGAATGCTGCTGATAATACAAGTGATCACACTTATCATATAAAGAGAGAAAATCAGAAAGTAAATATAGAAATAAATGAACAATAAAATGCAGGTTCAATTGAATCCACCTGTTTGTATGTGTTAAATATGTATATGTGCAGTTATTTATAGGAAACTTAATGTTAACATGTATTAATATTCACATAACAACATAACATAATTAGTTAATGTGTGTAAAAAGATTATTTATTGCACTGAAGAAGAAAAAGGAGGGAAGTAAGGAGCAATAAAGGGATGACTGGAGGGAGGAGTGTTGACAAGGTCTGACCCCCCCTCTTCATCCTTCAAGTCATTCCTCTGACTGCCCCCACTCCACCCGACTCTGACCTTCCAGACTGATCAATGAACACCTAGTCTGGGACGCACCCATCAGTGCGTCTGTGTGTCTGGACCGCCACAGGTTCACTTCATGTAATCTGGAAGACCACAGAGGAAAAACGACAGCTGCTACCCACTGGATGGTGTTGACCTCCTGCTGACACACTAGCCACACACACTTGCACACACACACATGGTAAGGGAGGAGATTGTCTTTCAGTCCAGATGCTCATTACATCGAGCTATTACACACTGACCTCCACACACACACACATACAGTACAGATACACACAATGTCTAATTTTCTAATCCTCAACTCATGCTTTTTTAAAGGGTCAGTTCACCCAAAATTCTTTTCTCCCACTTACCTCAAGTGCAGATAGTTGTGGTTTTATTTATCATTTATGCACATCTTGAGATCTTCTGCCTCCACCACAATATAGTGGAGGTGAATGGAAATATGTTTGTGTTACAGGATCTCTTTTTTCTGATTTTTACCTCTATCTGATTTTTGATCAAGCACCTGTGAAAGTTTTTTGGATGTGCGTACTCTCGCCCCTTTTGTGTTACAGGATTAAAAATACATTCTAAATATTCAATCCCTTTTAAAAGACAGTGTCCTTGTTACTCTGAACAATCCACAGAACCCGGTAAACTGTTCTCATTGGGACTATTTGTTAGAGAATAGTTTCAGTGAAAACTGTTTTTGGAAGGACATATAGTCGTTCATTTTTTAAAATTATTTTAGCAACACAAACAAGCAATTTTTTTATTGGGGTGAATGCAAGAATCTCAGATACCAATATCTCAAAACTTGGATGAATAAAACTAAAACTATCTGTATGATTCCAAGACTGTATATAAAGATGGAAGTAGCGAGGTGTGACGTTACCTATTGGTTTTCATTGGAGTCGGTTTGAAGCCCAGAGTTGCTGCAAATGGTCGGCGCCATCTTTTCTGGAGCCAGGACCTTCCAAAAAAGGAGTGTGGGGTGTTGCCTTTCACACCCTAGAAACATACCACTCTACCACGGACCAAAGTGAACGCTAGCTTATTGGGAACACCAAGCAGGCCAATGTTAACTACTTTAGCAAAACTGTGCTAAAAGGGCAGGTATAGTATCAAGCACTATTAAACTTACTATAATATTGCGACAATAGTCTAACTCCTGGGAACCACCGATGTACACCCACACGACAGACATCTTCAAATCTTATTAATGGAGCAATAATTTCCAAAATGACCATCAGCACATTTATTAGAGGGTCTGAATTTAGTGATCAAGATCATAATGACTTTACTTTAAGGTACGTCCACATTGGCTTCAATCTCAAGTTGTGGTCATTGCCACTTGGTGTGGTTAGAGCCCACAACTGATTGTAATTTGAGTGAATTGACCCTTTAAATAAGTAGAACATGTGTAGGCCTACATGGGTTTGTCAATAATGGGTGGGGGAATGTTTTCCATTTACTTAGAAAATCAAAGTAGGAATTACAGCGCACCATCAATTTTTACTCCCGCTCCCAGAACACTGCAGTATATCTTTGCCTCTCAATCTGTGTCTATGCATATATCACCGAGCGTCTGCCATGTTCCCATAACTATCTGCATATGGCCACATCTGTGCAAAAACAGCGTCTGTGTGTATTCAAACCAGAAATTGATTTCAATCAAACAGCAGCAGAGCAAATGATTAGTAGTTACAGAATAAGCATCAGTGTGGCAGGAAATCCATTAAGCCTGATGAGAATACGAATACTTAATACAAGGGGTGAGCGAACCTCCTTCCTTTCACATGTAAAGAACATAATGTCTCTGTAATGTATAGACAGGTAAATCAACATTGCACCTCGCATGTGTCTATGTCTCTACATGAACACATGTGGGACAGCCCATCCCAAATTTCAATCACACACCTATCAGGAGTACTGATTGACAACTTGTTGTTACTCAGTTGCTCCCTTCTCTTTCTTCAGTGCCTTTTATTGCATTCTGGGTAGAAATCAATTCCGGAGGAACAGGCTGTCAGCACAGACTGTACCCTGGAGAGACAGAGAGAGAGAGAGGTAAAGAGGAAGGGTGTGAGTGTGAAAAGGAGAGGGGCATATGTGTGTGCATGTGTCAGAAAGCAAGGGAATAACAAGTGTCTGCAGGAAAAGGGGAGAAGAATAAGGGGAAATGGAGGAGAGAGATACTGTGCAAAACAATGAACTAAGTGGGGAAGACAAAAGAAACAGCATGATGGAGATTTAGGGAGGTGAAGAGACAACAGTTCACAGGAACAGACTTGAAGAAAATGATGCAATTACATAACTGATATTTGGCAGGGCAGTGTTATTGAGCATTCTTGAAGCATTGCACACTCTGACACACACACACACGCACACACACACACACACACAGGCAAATGTATACACACAATTCAGTCAACACAGAGTACAGATAATCCCACTTATGCATACAAACTGTAGTAAACAAATAGCAAGTAAATATTAGTCTACTAAAATTTACTCCGATGAATCACCTGCTGTTTTGCCTTTATGTTACATAACTGTCGTCTGGAGAATTATTAGTGTGTGTGTGTGTGTGTGTGTGTGTGTGTGTGTGTGTGCACCTTATAAGCAACTGAGCTGATTGTTTTGAATGTGTCTTCAGAGCGAGGATGTACTTCTGCTCTGGTGGCCATCACTGATTCATGAGTTGTTATCCTCATGTGACACTACTTTTACATATAGTAAAAGTCAAACGTTTGGACACACCATCCCATTCCCTTGAATGAGAAAGTGTGTCCAAACTTTTGATTGGTACTACACAAGCTGATTGGAAGAGGGTCAGTCATCAGATGTCCTGTAACTTTTGTAATCAATGGTGATGCAACTGTAAATATAAAAGGGGAGTTACACAGTGTGGCTTCCGGATTGGGGATGGTCAAAATCCATTGTAAACAAATAACAGACAAGCATTCATCCATGTTTTTGTGATGGAAATGAACTGTTTGTAACAGGTTTGATTGTAGTAACCAAATTATATGAAAAAGAAAAAAACAATAAAGACATTTGTTCGTCTTAATGTTTGAAATATTTAAAGCTGCGTTGGCGTAATTTTTTTGGCCACTTGGGGGTAGCAAAAAGATGCTGCAATCACAGCATTGACATTTTGTCCCCTCGTGAAAGTGTTGTGGCGCACAAGTTAGCAAATAGTCACCTTTTTACACATCTAGCAGATTCAGAGCAACATTCAATCTTCAATTCAATTTTTCGGGGCACCTGGTTAATGTAAGTCCAATATGCAGTGAGAACCAAAACAGTAAAAATGCAGCCATAAAACCAAAACAATGAGCTGAAAGAACATTAAAAAACCCCATCGACCTGTGGGGAACTGCAGAGTCCAGTGATAATTTCATCTTTTGGTCCAGTGTTCATATAGAAATATTCACTTTAGTTGTATGTGGGTGCTATTTTCATACATTACAAGGTGGATAAAGGAAGTTTACCTTTCACTACATCCATCTACCCAGCTGGTGTCACTTTAAAACTGAAAGCAGCATCCCTGTGTCCCTGTACAGCTTTTGGTACATTGCACGAATCCCTCACCCGCTGTCCTCACTGCAGCAGATCAGAACATACTGTTCAGTAGTGAGACATCTAGTGGTGAGAAATATCACCCTGACTCCTGACTGACTGTAGAGCACTCCTGACTACACCGGCCTTGAAGCTGAAAATGCCCAGAGACAGCTATTCTGTTTTGTCTGCACTTTTTCCTTTTTTTCAATTCATGTATTCAACTGCATGATCAGTCAGATTCCATTGTTCTGTGTCTTTTACATGATGTACAAAATGTTGCGAGGCACAAACCACAAGAGGGCAAATAGTTGTCAAGGCAGCAAATTATACAATAAAATATATTCTGATGTACATCAGAGCAAGAGCGCTGTACTAAAGAAGTATGAACTCTAGCTGCAGCCTTGAATCTGCTCTGTGTCCACTGACAAGAATGAAGACCTCATTTGCTGTTTGAACACAGTGACGATGTAACCTTGACAAGCTGATAGAGAGCAGTCCATGAATGTATCTGGAACTTATACAGACAACATCTCAGTAAGTACTTTGCTGCAGAGCAGTAGTCAAACGAACCAAAGCCTGCACCAAAGTTCCATCTGAAATAACATTATTACACTATTAAAGTTGTGAGGATATATTTTTGCAACCCCATTTTAAGAATTTGGGACCTAAATTTTGTTTTGCTGATATCAGAATGCAAAGCTACTTTAACACTGTCAAGGTTTTCAAGTGAGGATAAATTTACTGTAACCAGAAGATGCCTGTCAAAGTGCTGCTAACATTTCCTGCAAGATTATTCTCCCACTTATTACTTTTCAGCTTCATAGAAGGCAGCATTTGGTAAAACCTTTGGAAACACCCTGAACTCCTCAATAAACACAGACAGACAAGCACTTGTCTTTCATATTCTCAGTTATGGGCGCCTTTGTGTCTCCACTGACCCACATGTGTTTGGACTGTTGAAGAAAACCCCTCTTGCTGCACTAATCCACATTTTCATGTATAAAATGCAGCAAATATCTACACGTAACATGAAACTCTTAGCAACAAACCTGAAGATTGTTTTCTTTACACTCCACAGCCTTACTGTTTTGGTTCAGTCTCACCACTCTAAACCCACTGAACGCTCTCCCCCCATCACCAAACAACAGGCAGACATAGTAGGTGATTAGCTGCTAAAAAGCCACTGTAGTGATGGTGAAAGGTGTTCAATGGGGGGAGCTAAATAACTGAAGTTATTAGTCGAAGGCTAATATGACTTACTAAAGCAGCTGAGGGTTGCAGATGGTTAACAGGCTCAGTCTTTGTTAGTGAGACAAGATACAAGATTTCCAGCCAGTGAGCATAAATGACATCAAGAAAAAAAGAAGTAAGCCAATGCAGGCACATTTGTAGCATCTTTATCATCAAAAATGAGACTTTTTGCATTACTTTCTGATTCGGGTTGAAAGGATTGTTGTGTTTTTATACAAAAAGCTGAATCCTTGTAGCTTTAAAGGAAGAGTGAAGGTGCTAAATGTGCTCAGAGGCTGCTGAATACTGGTCCTGAGCTGGTCTTGTAGCCTGGAGGCAGGGGACACAGATGGGCACACACAACACACACACACACACACACACACAAAGGGCCCTGCAGAGAGATCAAAAGGGGGAGTGTGGCTTTGGCTTGTCACCAGTGAAGACTGATGGACGGAGGCATCTGTGTGGGTTGGAGAGTGGAAGGAGTTGAGAGAGGAAGGCGAGATCTGCACATTATCTTTCACATTATCATCACATCACATGCAAAACAACATCAGGGTTTCCTCGACAGGTGGGGGAGTAGGTGATGCAGCAGGACTACAATGAATACTGTAGGTGACATAAACTGCCAGCCCATGCATTTGTTTCTGCTTTCACAAATAACTGATTCATGTAGGCTTGACTTAACTGAGTCTATTTTCCATAGTGACAGCTTTGAGACGTGCTATTTGTTATTCAGACACTTCAGATGAGATGGGAAAACCACATCTGTTTTCTTTCTCCATAGGCTCTTGTCAGAAATGCACAAGCTATAAACAGAGTTGCCCACACAACAGAGGAGGATAAGTGGAGATGAAAGGAACCAGGAGAGACCACCTCGCTTCATAATTATTCCTAATTAAGATTAATTGTCTCTTGGAGAGTGGGGGTAATTCCTATTGGCCCTGTGGGTGTGATTTCCCACACAAGGATGATTCAAAACAAAACAAGACTGTCAACGCAGATCGCCTCAGTGGTTAGCATTGTCTCATAGTACAGTGTCTAATTTATTTCAGTACACTGGTACATTAATCTCATTACTGAATGAGTTGTAAGAACACTCAGCAGAGTGATCAGCACAAAGATGGAAAAAAAAAAAAATTTAAAGTAGCTATAATCAATAGTTTTGTATTAAAATTGTTCACAAACTACTTTTACGTGAAAGGGGTCGTTTGTAGTGACAAACCCAGAGAGATCACAAAGCTCTGCAGCTCCCCTAAAAAATGACATAATCTGCTCAGCACCAAATGGCAGACAGACAAAGTTAATGACTAGCTGATGAACACAGTGGAGGATTTACCAGCTAACACCAGATACACCAGATATTTCCCTCAGGAGTTGGTAAAAATCAAACACAGAGCTAAAAGCAAACTGAATATCGGACCTAACTTCACTGGGTGGCAAAAAAACCCCAACTCTATATCTGCTGGATGTGTGAATAGGTGACTATTTATACCATAACACCTTCATGAGGTGATAATATTTCAGTGTTGTGTTCGCCCCCAAGTAGCCAAACATCAGTTAATGCAGTTTAATGAAGCTCTAACACAACACATTTAACTTTGATACAACTTAGTATGATATGCCATCAATGTAAATCAGAATGATCAATATCAGGCCTAAATGGATACTCAAAAGCCATAATTTAACTTAAAACTACAAATTAGGTATTACATTCCCATAAGGTTGAAGGACTCACAAGTTCTTAGTTAGGATCAAGCTCCAAAAACACAAGATCCTTCTTTTCCCATAATGCTACTTAATTGAGTCATCCCTGCCTGGTAATGGACACATTTTTCAAACTCCACAGCCCGTTTGTCACACAGGCTTTCTGTTATAAATTTGTACCCTCCAAGCCCAGGCTGAGATAATCCTGATGACATCATCAGGACTTGGGTGGGTTTTGTTTCTCATTGTGTCCCTGATGTTCCAACTGTGGTTAACAAAATGTTTAGTCACCACTGTCACAAACATTGTCTATGGTTTAGAACTTACTTTTCTGAATTGAACCAATCCAGACAGCAGTGTGGATACCACTCTCACAAATTCTGCCTTAAGGTATAGTTACACTCTCTGTAAATGATAACTCTTGTGCCGACACATTTCAAGTGTACAACTGAAGCATTATTAGGTGAAGATGGTGTTTTCATACGGCAGACAACGACAGACCACCTCCAATCAGGAATCCAATCTCTTGGAATGTGTGTAAAATCCAATTTTCTTTTTGCGTAATGGCAGGTGATCACTGAGAGCAGAACACTTATCTCCTCTGTCTCCCAGACAAAATAACGGTGGTGTGAGTGTGGTAATGTTCCCACAGTCAGCATGAGAACATGCACAGAGGGAGAGAACATTGCTATATTGTAGTAGTTTGTATAAAGTGCAGAGTTTTTCCTAAAATGTGATTGTGTTATGCATGATAAACACTGAGAGGGATGGCCCAGAAGGTTTCTTTTCATCAGGTGTCTTCCAAATGACACTTTGTGAATGTTCAGCGCCCGTACACAATCTGTTGCTGAACACCATATATTCATTGGGGCTCTTTGGGTCCTCACCTCACTACAAAGACTCTCTGCTCTCCCGTCACCCCTCACAAACTCCTTACCTCCCCCTCCACAGCCACAGAAACACCCAGCAATTGTTTCTCACCATCCCTGCTGAGGAAGACACAATGGTTAACTTTAACAATACCTCCTCCAGCTTCTCCTCAAACGTAGCCAAGCTGAGGCAGCCAGTGTGTGTGTGTGTGTGTGTCTTTTTTTATTGTCTGTGTGGCACATGGCCTTCTGACATGGCAGACAGAAGGTCACTGGCTAAAGGAATTTAAGTCATTCTGGGAATCTTTCTGTCTCTCTTTTTCTTTAACAAACTCAGTTAAAAGGCCCTGATGCTTGAAAGAGCACACACATACACACTCAAACACACACACGATGGTATGACAGTACATATTTTCCCACTTATCGTTGGATACAGGTCATTCAGTTCAATACATGGCTTGTTTCAGTACAATACACCCTTATGAACCAAATAATTGCAGTGTTCTTAGCCTAATATAGTCTAATTATAGTCTATTGGTTCACTGCATACTGAGTCCTCAATCTGCAGTGGTGAAAAGTAACTAAATACTGTGGTTAAACCTGCAAAACACTGACATGTTATCAACTTTTAAGTTGATATTACACACCCAGCACACACATAACAACATTAATTTGGAGTCATGGCCCTGGCCACATGATGAATGTAAGTCATTTGTAAGTCATTGAATGTAAGTCTGCATTTAGCAGCTAAAGAGACACATATTGATGTCTTCACTATGTTCACCAGCTAGTCGCTAAATTTGTCTTTTTGTCTTCTGTTTGGCACTGACAGGGAGCATTTGATATGTTTTTAGAGCTTTTTTTTTTTACTGGAAATAGCTGCATCTTGTTCTGGAAATGATGCTCATAGTTTTATGACATTGAACCAAAATAGAAATGCCAAAAGAATCAAAACCAAACCAACAAAAACCAAAAGAATGAGCTGAGAGACGCTAAAACGTTCAATAGAGCAGCGAAACTGCAGAGCTGGGTGATAGTTATCTTTGGGTTTGTCAGTACAGGGAACGCCTTTCACATTACCCACAGATGTTTCATCCACTACGCGTACTTGAATATTCCCATTTTCTGCTTCACATTTAATCTCTACTCAACCACATTTTAGAGGAAACATTGTAGTTTTTACTTCACTACATTTTTTTGACAAATACTTCACAGATTCAGATTTTACATACAGAACATAAGATTGGATTATAAAACATGATTCATTAATAGATTAAACTATGGCAGCTACAACATTAAAATACTGCCTACATGTTAACCCATCAATGATAATAATCCAATAATATAATGTACTGTATATACAGTATGTATACATGTATACTGTATATACATAACATAACACCCACTGTCAATATGGTGAAAGAAAATGAGTTGCCACAACTCAAGCATCCTTCTGTATAATTAAGATCTCCTACTTACAGGAGCATTATGATTATAATTCTGAAATTAAGTTGGAGTATTACTGGCATGTTTCCTTTTGTTCTTTCCTCCCTTTTGTTCTCTTCTCTTTTCACTGACCATATTTAAATGTTTGAGTGAGATTAGAAGAAATTTGTTTTCCCCGCTTTGCCAGAAACATACCAAACCATGATCCTCAAACTGTACATGCTGTGCTATATAATTCTGTGTATCATTACCTACTGACGCACACACATACACACACACACACACACAGAACAGACTAGCCAGATGTAATCAGGAGCAGATATCAATGAGGAACATCTTAACTGTGGGGAGGGAGGTATACCATAATGATGAGCACACTACCTCTATTGTAATGCTACTATCTTGGGAGAAGGGATGAGGGGGGTAAAAAGTGGGGGTTGGATGAAGAAAGGAAAATGCAAATGTTCCTATAAACTAAGCCCATTGTATGTCTAAGAAAAAACACAGAAGGGAGAAAAGACATAAAAAAGGAAGTAGGAGGAGAGAAGTAAAATATGAAGAAAAAGCAGACATGTATGTCTGAAGAGGGGGTTTAATATGTTGGAGGTGGTCCTGCGCTGGGGTTTGGGTGGGGGTAAAGTGATCAGACCCCAGGGACAGACTCTGATGGTAGGCTGTTGTCTCTCAGGTGGCAGCCTCTCGCCTCGGGGCTCTGGGGGAGGCCTCCATGTGTCAGCCCTGACTTTAGTGACAGATGTCTCTTTCTCTCTGACTCACCAATAATTCACCACTAATCAGCAGATGATACTGTAGTGGAGGAGGGGGTTAAAGAGACGTAAAAGAGAGGAAATAAGGATGGGGGAGCTCTTGAATATTTATCTTCTCTTCCTGAAAAAGTGTGATGCGGGACTTTTTCTGTGTACGGCTCTTCTGAGTATCTGCAGCATTAAATCTAACATCACACTGTATATCTTTGGGCTCTCTCCCTCTCTCTCTCTCTTTCTCTCTCTCTCTCCCCACTCCCCTTCCCACAAGATACAGTGACCATGATGAGAATGTGTCGCTGACATGAATAGATGGTGACGATCACAGACTCTGTGTGTGTGCACGTGTGTGTGTGTATGTGTCCTAATCAAGACAGTAAATCCATCTGTACTGAGGCTGTTATTATCCAACCTGTATCTGGGTGTATTTCTCCCGTGCTGACATATTCTTCAAGGGTGGAAGCCAGCGCCAGGGGGTGAGTTGTGCTATGATGGCAGTTTGTCGTATTGCCTGCATTTTTTGCATAACGTGCACGTGTCTGTGCGCGTGTATACACTGTATGTGTGTTTGACTTTTTGTGTATTTGTGTGCCCGTGTCTGACTGTGGTGATGTAGTATCCTCCAGGGATGTTGATCCTCAGATCGAGCCTGTCAATCATTGTGATTGATCAGTCTCCTGCCCCTCCCTTCTTCATTCCAATCCGATCCCCTCGCCCTCTCCTCCCACTCCGAGCCCCCTGGTGATTAATCACTCAGTCAGTCAGACAGGTAGTAGTGACATCATGCAATACACCCACACAGCACTTAAAAAAGGAACATACCAGGGTTTATGATGACAGCAGATCAGACACTGGGTCCCCAGCAGTCCCCGAAGTAATCATATTTAATATAACTTTGTGATCCAGAACAATGTAACAAGGATGGCGAAGAGAAAGTTTCCACTAGAAATGGCTTCATTTGTCTAGCATTATCAGCATTTTGCATGCATTCTCCATATTATCTCATCAACAAAACAAAACAAAACAAAAATAAGGAAAAATTATAGAATAAGGAAGGAAAGAAGGAAGGACAAGCAGAAGAATAACAATTTCTGTGTCCATATAGCTATAATTCTGAGGAGGTGTACATAATCTACACAGTAGCCCTCTGCGTGCTCTTGTAGATATTATAGACTGTAGCTACCGAGCACAAACAGGTCAGACCCAACACTTAATACAGTGAAGATGACAGTAGTGGGATACATTGTCTCATCTGTGGGTTGTAAGCATGCAGATATTGAGTACAGTGAAATATCATCAACTGACAAGATTATTTGGACACAGCATGTATTATTTGTTACTTGCCACAGTGACCCATGTCTATATAGGCTGTGGAAAGTGTCTCCAGCCATGTTAGTGTTTTACTTAGCGTTTGCTACTTTTTTTTCCTTCTTTTTTTAAAAATAGATAACAAAAGTGTAGATTTATAACTTATGAATAATCTTATCAACAGGATGTCAAGCAACTTTCAGGTGCCAGCCAAAAAAACAGAATAGGACCTGAACCACTCGACATCCATCACCATGGAGACCTGGAAAGAGGACAGACTACATATACGCGCAGTGGAAACTCACATCAAACCATTCACACACAGAGAGGAAGGAGAGATAAGAAACCACACACACACACACACACACACACACACACACACACTGGGGGAGAGAGAGACAGGACATAATTCACACAGGAGAGAGAGAGAGAGACATGAGGTGAGGCTGAATCTCTTGCAGGATGAGGAACCAGATCCAAAACCTCTGGAAATGGCAATGACAGCCAGGGAAGAAGAACAGTCCCAGTACAGAGAAAGACAGCATAAAAGACAAGCACAGATATAACACACAAAAATAATGTCAATATTTGATCAAAGATTACATTCAATTAGATCAAATTTCAGCTACAAGTGTAGAAAGGCAGTAGCTTTCTTTTCATTATTGGGAAATTTGGAAAAAAAGGTTTTAGTATGACTGCTCTAAAATTAAAAAATACTAAATATCATTGCTGCTTGCATCGCTGTGTAGAGTGATTGTATTGGTCACATATCTGTTCCTCCTGTGACCTGGAAGCCACACAAGGATCTGGCTCTCATCTCCTCTGGACGGCGCCCTTTCATTTGGTCCTGTCATACCTGTGAATTACTACATAAGCAACATATCACAGATGTAATATTTTTTTGTGGGTGGGTGTATTTTTCCATTTTTGTAGCTAGTTTGTATGACTACTGTATGTGCTTTCTTTAGCTGTTCAACATGACTTAATCATTTTTATATTATCTAAAATCAATTATGATTATTGATGCCAACCCTTCACATATATATAGCAAGAATGACCAATATATCTATACTATATCTAAATACCATGTCTATCAATATACAAACCTGATTCAGACAGGTTACACATTGAATATCATTATTTCTTTCCATTTGTGTCAAAAAAAAAAAAAAAATGACAGCAGCGATGAGAATTAGTCATGCTTTAACAGGAGCAGCAGGCCGGTATCTCACAACCTTGGCAAGTTCCTTTCACTCTCCAACTTTACTTTTCAGCATCAAAGCGCCGCTTGTACTCAAGGACGTGGAAGAAGAACTCTCTCTTTTGTGACCATGAGAACACTATGTGCAAGTGCCAAGGTCCTTTGAACACGGGAGGGGTGCTGATATTGTCAGTGAGGACTCCTCATGATGTTCACCCAAACACTGGCAGAGATAGACAGAGAGTGGGTTGGAATGACTGCAAACTTCTACCTGATTCCTAATGCCCACTGCTCTCGTTTGTGTTACAGTTACTTTGTGTGTGTGCAGGTTTTGTTTCCTCAGTAAAGGTCGGGGTCCCCAGGGCTTCTGTGACCTTTCACCTGCTGCTTTTAGTTCAGACCTAAAGGACTATGTGCTCAGTTTTTGTCCACACTGTCATTCCACATATGAAAGAGAAAAAAAACCCCAACATGCACAAACATTTAAAGCTTGTGTAGTCTAACATTTCCTGAGTGATCCCACCTCTGGTCACCACAAAGCAGGTGCATTGACTGTGACTGCTCCCTGCTGGGCATGTTGCTTTCCTGCACACAAGATCAATAACCCCCCCCCCCCCCCCCCCCCATCCCCTCGGCTGACATCTAAATTAAGTATCATCATATTTTTAGCTACTTAGAAGAATTTACCATGATGAAGATGAATGATGAGTGTGTTTTTGTTTTTAATTACTGTGCATTATTGTGTGGTTTTGTTTGTCTGTGTAATATTAAATGTCAGAATCAAAGACACTGTAATTATAAAAAAATTCCAGTAGGTGGCAGCATAGTTGCAAAAATCCTGTCTATCCTGCCAGCTGAAACTTAACCCTCTCACTGGAATAATGTATGTTGTTCTATTCTGTTCAGCTGATTTTGAACAGTAATTAAGTTGTAGAAGTTGGTAAATTTGTTTATTATTTTAGTAGCACATCCAAGCAGTATTCGAATGTGAAGGTTAGAGCTGTAAATCAGAAAATCTGTAAACATCATCAAATCCCCCGGGCTGCTATCATTGTGACCTTGAAGTTACTCATCATTTATGAAGGTACTCCAGCAGATCCCTTTCTGCTGTTCTGCAGGAGGAGACATTTTTCAGAATTTTAAAAATGAAAGTAAGTTAAAACATTACTATAATAATAAGAATAACGTGCCCATTATCTTTTAGGCTGAATTTTCCTTTTAAAAAGAAATTAAAAATTAGTTTTCCAAAATTTAACTCATTCTGACTGTACACTTGGTTGACAGTTATATTGCTTTATAGACTTATTTCATTTTTATACAACCCTACAACTGCCCTTCTGCTATTCCACGCTACCAAGATGCTCTCTTCAGAGACGAGAGAGAAAATATTAAGAGGTCAGTGAGCAGGAAACAGGGAAGCACTAAATGGTAGGTATATCTCTAAGGGGCTAATAAAGATAAGAGCTAATGATTTTAGGTAATGATTTGCTCTTGAAGATAAGTGATTCAAGAGTGAAGACATCTCAGTGTTAGTTGGTGATTTATTATTTAGCCAACTGCCTCAATCAACTTGTAACCAAAGTTAAACCAAATTTTAGCCAATTTCCACAAAGGGACTTGCGCTGCTTGTACTGTTTATGTTGCTGTAAATACTGAGATGTTGGTCTGTATTAAGGGAAGTGTGTGTAATGGCATAAATAATAAAAACACAGCAGTAGCGGGAGCAGAAATGACGCACAGACTGGATCGCAGAGCTCACAATTCAACTGAGTGGCAGTGAACTTGTGAACTGTAATTTCCTTTGACTGTCCTTGTCTATTTTCTCCCAGGGGACAGAGGCAGACATGCCAGTGGGTGGGATCACACATACACACACACACACACACACACACACACACACACACACACACACACACACACACACACACAGCGCACTCACAGCACACACAAACATACACATTACACTCATGCACACGTCACAGTTTCCATTCTAAAGATAAATAAACCCTGTGCACCTCCTAAGAGCATAACCATACACAGTCAGCTGTATGAAGTCTATTATGACACCCCAGCTGCTCTTGTCTACATGTTGCACAGTGTCACATGACAAGTGAGCTGCTGAATATTTTTCATACTGTGCTCCTCAGCAGCTGATGTCAACACAACATCTGATGAATGTCAAGCAATCCAAATTACTCATTCACCAGCAAATCAATATGCTGAAAGATACTGACCGATATTAACACTTATGTCCATTTTTTGAGTCAAGTACAAATAACCTTCAGCAGCCTGGGGTGACTTCCAGCTAAATCATTACAAAGTCACATTATTGTGACCTCTCATGTGCACGTGACACTGAGCGCATGATCTGCTATGAAGACAGAATAACCAAAACATAGATGAAAGCTTATTTTAAAGTGTCATTAATCTGCTGCTGGAGTCATGTTATCACACGTAGAGGTTGTAAAGGCTTATTTATCATTTCCCTTAATAATTATAATAAATGTGATATTGCTCTTGATTACTTTAGGAGGAAACTACAGTGGAATTCTGCACCTTATATCTATATGACTGGACTTAAGTATGTTGCTGCATGTGTGTTTGTGTGCTAGTTTTTGTGTGTGGGATGTAATTGTACATGCATCCATGCATATATTAGTGGGTGTGTGGGTATTTATGAAGCATATCACTGTGCATGTGTCAGCACATCATTGATCTGGCCCATTTAATGCTGCAATCAGTGTGCACTGAGTTCACTGTGAACCACATACACTGATAAACTACAATTCCCAGAAGTGAAATATGACTTGATTGATCCTACACAACATTCTTGTTCTCAGTTAGCATGCCAGCCTCAACTTTTGGTGCTAATATCCAAATACCAAGGCTAGTAGTTTCCTCCTGCTTACAGTTGTTGTGCTAAACACATCTGATCTGAGCTGAAACTGATATGACTGTCGATTTGAGGGCAAACAAGTGTATTTCCCCAAATATCAGATTGCTCCTTTAAAGGAATAGTTTGACATTTTTGGGAAAGAGTTATCTGAGAAGATTGATGCCACTTTTATCTGTGTACAGTAAATATGATGCTATAGTCAGCAGCCGGTTAGCTTAGTCTAGCATAAAGACTATAAACGGGAAACAGCTAGCCTGGCTCTGTGCACCTCTAATAACACTAATTAAGTTAAGTTGACTTCCTGGAGTCTCACCTGGTTGCCTGGAAACCTTATGGTAGGCAGATTTTGTTAACTTTGGACAGAGCCAGGCTAGCTGTTTCTCCCTGATTTCCAGTCTTTATGCAAGGCTACGCTACCCAGCCGTTAGCTGTAGATACAGTGAAAGGGTGGTAACAATCTCCACATCCAACTCTCTGCATGAAAGTGAATATATGTATTTCACAAGATGTGAAACTATTCCTCCAAACAGTTCTTCATTTTCATCCACTGCAAAGCGGAACTTGACTGGTTGACTTTAATTTATAGGCTGACACTGCCTGTGTTATTCTATTTCGGACGTGGTGAGTCAAAGGTGCTAGCTAAACTTGCGGTTACTGTGGTCTAACACTCTTCAGTTCAACTTTCTATCACACCATCATTACTTAATATCCTTGTTGACATAGAATCATATGATTTTTCTACTGAGATGCAAACTTACATTTGCAAATGTAAATAGCTAACAAATCCACAAAATGCTGATTTGAAATCTATGTTTTAAATATTATAAAACAGATTAAACTTCTACTGTCATTCTGATTCTGCCTTTAACCAGACAAACCGGAAGTTGTTTTCTATTGAGTTCCAGTAAGATCAATGAAGAAGGATGGGGTGAATAACCAGGAATTTACAGAAGTAGAAAAGTGGAACAGGAATATGAATTACCAAACCAGAGTCAGGTGCATCTACAGTTACTGTGCATGTATTTACTGTTTTGCATGTTCTCTTCCTGTTATTCTCATCAAACCAACTGCAACACATTTTTGTGTTTTTGTATGACTTTGTTTTGTCTATGCATGTCAACATTGTCTTTTTCTCTTTCTCACAATTCTCCTTTTCTCTTTCTTTCCCCTCAGAGGCTCCTGAAAATCCCTGGAGCTTCTCTGATATCTGCATCATCTCATCAAGATGCCGCCTGAAGACACACAGCATTGTTGACAATAAAAACACATCTTGTGTTACAGATATCTCCCAATGTGAGGTATTTATTATTACACTATGGTCTTTTAGAACTGATCTTGATCCTTTCTTCTTTTGCTGAGCACTTTATGTACCTCGCTGTGCAGAGAGCATACTTGAAATGATATGAACTCCTCTCAGATCACAGCTCCCTGCTGAAGTAAGATGAGACTCAAACTTTTTACCTTTCTTGACCCTTTGAGACATCTCTGAACTTTCCTCTGGACCTAGTATGTAGTATGGTGCTTGGATAGTTTGCATTTAGTTCATTTTTTCAGTTCTTTATTTGTGCATATAAAAAATAAAACAAATGAGAAGAAATACACAATAACAAAAAATGTACAAGAGAGAAGAAAATACAATATCCAAACAAGAAGAACAGACACAAAAAAGACCAAGGAAAAAAAAGAAATAAATACAAGTACAGGTTACAGTAACATATATCTCCACTGCTTTCTCATACTGTTACCATACCTCATTTATATAGTACTGTACTCCTTCAAGAGAAGCTGTTTAAGATGTTTTTCAAAAATCTGAAATGAGGAGTGACTGTGAAGTGAAGCAGAAAAGCTGTTCCATATGACTGGACTTCTGTACCTGATTGAAAACTGGCCAAGGTTAGTTCTGTAGAACTGACTATATCGGAGAACAACAGATCTGGTGTGATAACAGGGGATCTGATACCTAGTTACAAAGAAACTGTAAAAAAAAAAAAAAAAAAAAAGGGAGGTGAATTGTTAAGAAATTGAAATACAAAAGTACCTATCTGAAGTTTACTGATGTCAAATATGTTTAACAACTCCAGGGTTTGAAATAATGGGGCAATATGAGTATTCCAGCTAGAGTTAGTGACCATTCTAACAAACCAATTCAGTGACCAATTCAGCTGATCATCGATGATTACACCTAAGAACTTAACATGGGAAACATATTCAAGTGCATTATTAGCTATGAGAATGGGGCGAAGATGATCTGATAGCGTTCTATTTTTAGGCTTGAAGATCATATAAGCACTCTTTTGAACATTAAGGGACAGTTTATTGCATTTTAACAAGATATCCATCATATATTGAACATTGTTCATATGGGTTATCAACAATGAATCATTGTTTCCTGTTAAGCAAGTAGCTTTTAAACCATTTAAGCTCAGTACCAATAATACCATGAGCTTAAAGCTTATTTAATATTTAATATATTATGATCTACAGTGTCAAAAGCTTTTGACAAATCAATAAATACTCCAACTTTGATTTTTTTGTTATCTAAAGCTGTAACTATTCTGTCAGCTAATTGGACCAGGGCCATAGCGGTAGATTGCTTTTCACAAAATCCAAATCGATAGGCATATAGTAACTTTTTATCCTTTAAGTATTTGACTAATCTATTATACACATTTTTTTCCTCTTTTAATATTGTGTGTGATAATTCATCTGATTTATAATGTATAAATCACAAAGTGGTTCCAACACTGAAGAGTGTCTCTTCTCCAGTACTTAAGATCCTTTATGGTTTCCTTATTTGTCGCTCCAAGAAGCTACAGGCTCCAAGAAGCACAAATTCATTTTATAAGCATGACATCATATGATTTCTCATAACTGAAGTTCAAAGCAATGTGAGCCTTTAGAATCTTCCGATATCATAGCCATGTGCAAGTCTTTCTAACACAACCTCACCTGAGGCTTACATAAGATGGAGATGTGAAATGAGACAGACAATGTTAACACAGTAACATCACCAGTCTGGGTGAAATGTCATCATAGCAACGAGGTCAGTACATCCTGATATCAGTGAAGTTCAATGTTCCGTCACTCCGAGCCACACTGGCAAGAAATATGGACTTTGAAACAGTCAACTGAGTCTGTGTCTCTTATTGTATATTTGTGTGATGAGCTTTTGTGTCTGCAGAACAGAAGTATGGTCATGACAGAGACAGATGACAGTGATTATTCATGAGAGCCCACAGAAAGGAAGTGTGAACTTTCATATAACCTCTCTCTCATACTCTAGCAACAGTGAAGCTAGACATTTTCGAGTCTGGAAAAAATGTTCTTTATTCAAAACACAACATGTCTTGTGTCTGCAGAGACCTGTCTGTATTTTTGTATTATCCTGTTAAGTCTGTTTCCCCTAACATGAATGCAATTAAACCTAACTTCACAAAGACAGACCCAACCCAATTTACAGCATCCAATGATGAAGAACCCTGCAGCACCGATCTTCCAGAACATGATGAATGTTATACAGATCCATCATACTGTATTATGCATAATCTGTCTCTTTTAAGCAAGTCTGAGCCCATACACTGTAATAACATAATCAGCACCGTATTAAGCTAAAGACACATTCCTATCTCTGTGGACAATGAAGTTCTATTATGTGACCTATAAAGATGCAGTTTGAATCACTGACTTGCCAATATGCACCTCACTCTGAAGGGTTCACATACTGTACAGTTGCCATGGAGGGAGAAACCCGCCCCTATAAAAGTGCCCACTCTGAAGGACAGATAACATTCTGATATGGATTTAAGATACGGCTCTGATGTTCAAACCAATACATGACCACTCGTGCCCTCTTTTGCCATGCTAAAAGAATCCACACCGACTAGATTAAACAGTCTGAGCTTTTTTAAATGGTGGATGTGACTTACAAATTGAGCATAACTGTATAAATATGAAATGTTTTCTTTTTTTACACAAATTTAACCATTAGATATTTGACTAGCTCTGTATTAAACACATTCTTTAAACTGTTATGTTCAGTAGCAATGCAGTGACCTCGACTCAACTTACTTTCACCACAGTTGTGTACACATAAGGAGGAAAATGAACTCCACCTTCCATCAATAAACTTTATGTACACACATATTTCCTTCAATTAGCCAGTTAGTAAGTGCAGGACATCTGAAAGTAATATTTCAATTTAAAGTAGCAATATCTTGATAATTCTTGCATTACTTTACCCCAAAAGCATGGGTTAATGTAGCTGCAAGCTGTATTGTATCAACACACTAATCCCAAATTGTTTTAGGATTAGCTTCATTTCTCAGTCATGTATAAATGTGTGGGTGTAGGAAAGTATTCACTTTCCAAAGTACATTCAAACGGAGCAGCGTTTGATGCAAGTCAGAACAGGCTGACTGATTAAAGTCGAATGTCGCCCGCTGTCTGATCTTCTGTATGCCCTTGAAGATTAACTGTGATCACTGCTGAAGGGTTTGTTAAATCAGAACTGCCACACCGAGCTGGTACAGGTCCATAGAGCTCATGTGCGGTCATATTTCATTAGCTCAGAGGTAAATTACTGTAGATGTGACGGCTTTTCAATCAATACAAAGTTAATGGAAACTGGAATCTAAAAGACAAAAACCTAATTTGACAGTTTGAGCTAATGTGTTTCCTCAAAATTCTACTTTATGTAATTAAAAAGTAACGTTGGCTTCCAGAGATCACAGACATTCTCAACTGATTCAAACTTATTTGACGTGAGGTGACCCAGAATGAGAACAACTGCTTGCCAGCTGAGTTAGTGTCTTCTTTGAAACCTACCTCATGGGAAAATACCTGAACTCCTGGACACAAAGTGCATGACAACTCCCCCCTTCCCCTACAAATCTCCTCGCACAATTTTTTGTGTGTTTGTGTATGTGTGTGTGTGTGTGTGTGTGTGTATTTCCCTCCCTCCAGAGTTTCCATACCACCTGTAACTATGTATACCCCGCTGCTTGGTTGAGATGACGCACAACCTGTTGGACAGTTCCCCGCACCGTATTGCATTGCACAGTACTGCTATCTCAGACTTTTCACACACACTGTGTTTGGCAACAAATACATGCAGTCATGAGGCTCAACTCACACATACACACCTATACAGTCTATACACACAGACACAATAAATGCCAGCTAGCTTATCCAGTTGTACAGTTGTCACAAGTGCTAATGTGATGTCTATCAACAAGTAGTGTGAGTTTTACAATATCAGTGGCACTGAACAAGTTCAGGAGGCACAAAGTGCACACATACATGTACTCATACAGATACACACACATGCATAGACAGGCCTTTAGGCTTTGTTATACCCATGACTGGATCAAGCTTTCCAATGCTCCCTGCTTGCACTCAGTTTTCCATCGCTACAGACTACGCAACACAGGGCGAATCCAAGGCAATATTTCAACAATTTAAATTTGTATTTCAAGTTGCACACAGGGTCACAGCAGCTCCTTTGGGGATGTGCACCAAATAATTTCTAGTGCTTCTTCAGTAGCTAAAATGAATGGAACGGGTAAGGTGATCCATGGGAAAGTACCTTGTTAGATTAGGGTTAGGTCTCTCAGGATGAGGAGTGCAGTATGCAGGCTTTGTTGTCTCGCACTATGATGCAAGGGAGTTTGGTTTTTATTCAGTTAGGACAAATCCCCCTCGGTTTAGTTGAGCTTTGGGAGAAGCAGCTATTAGCTGACTGTGTGTATTTCCTTACAAACAATTAAGATGCTGGTCCCTGGCCCAGATGTTACTGTGTTACAGTTACTTTAGCAAGAATAGGAGAGTTTTGTTGCTTAACTATAAGATAGGGTTAGACAATATTAGAAGGTAGTAGAAATATTTCAACATGCACAAAATTGATTGCAAAAGACCAGTAAGTCTTTGCTCCAGACTTATTACAACAAAACTTTGTACTGAGTGGAGCTCAAAGGTGACAAAGTGTGGAGACATTCAAGACAGTGATTATGAAAAATATCTGGTAGTGATATTTTTAGATCTGAAGTTGTTGGGAAGCATTTCGATAGCAACCAAATATTTGTGTAATACTTGCAGAGTTAGTACTTGCACAGTGTGTAGCAGGAAAGACCCCCCCAAAGGTGAACATTCACCATTCACTGATTATCTTCTCTGTGTTTGCACAGTTGAATGTGAGTTTGAATGTCACCATTAAGTTTAAATTCCCCCTCCACTTCAAAATGTGTTTTTCTTCTGGTTCCTAATGGATATATGTGCAAAGTTCGTTTTCACATTCATCTGCTGAAAGTGGAAAGTTTCTCTGTGCTCACTGAAAATCTGATTTTAAGGGGCGGGCCTATGATCATGATTTGTGACATCACAATTAGGTTGGATGGCAATCTTAGTCCAATATTCAACTTGCACAAGTGTGATGTGGAACCTTGAAGCCTCCAGTGTGAACACACACTAATAATGGACTTTACAGTTACTGATAAGTTTAATAAAAAAATAATAGATAACAGTTTACTAATAGATTCTGATTTTTTTTAATGAGAGAGAAGAAGGAGATGATTAAGAAATTTAACAAAATAATTATACTTTTTCATGGAAAAACCATATCAGACACACATTATTGTTCCAAGCAGAGTATCTTTGTATATCTTAATACATATCTGAAGGGGATCTTTAAATTGAATTTTTTCTTTTTTCTTTCTGTGTTCATAAGCAGTAGACATTTTGACACTCTGTTTATATTCAACAATGTGACTGTGTCCTGAATTTACCAACACAACCCCAGCTAGGCCATAAAGTCTTATCTAATCTGCAGTATGTTGACACACATTGATCTGTCATGACCATTACAAACTCATACCACATGTGATTATATGGTCTGAACTTGACTGTACAGTTGGCAAGGTCATGGTTCAACTGTTCAGTGTTTAATGATGCAGTTGGGAGATTCCCAATGAGAAGTATTGGGTGTGTGTAAACAAATAGGTGTTATAGTTCAAAGATAAAGCAGCATTGTAAATAAATGTTGGAGCTAAGAGAGGCGGCAGGTGTGTGTGCTCATACCTGTGTGGGGAGTGTCACAGTGTGTGTGAGGGTTGAAAGAGCACATGTGTGCAAAGCCATAAGTAAACATTGCAAATATATATATATATATATGTATATATATACATCTCCTGTAGGCAGACACACAGATGAGTATTCAAACCAGCAGTGGTGTGTGTATAGGCTCCTGCATGTGTATACTATATGCTTCATGGTATGTGTGCTCAGCTAAAATGAGAACTTATACATGCACAGTGTCTCACCAGAGCAGAAGACGCTATGCAAATAAAGACCTAAGTCAGAGATTTGCCCTCAAGCTGCAAGCAGGTAAACTTCAGCAGGCCGCATGAGAAAAGTTGATGTTTCTTCTACCACACATGAAGAATCTTGTGTATGCTTCCTTTTAGCAGCGAGGCTATACTGTATGTGTCAATATTCATAGATGTTTAAATGGTCACTTTGAACTGTCTTCACTGATGGTCAGTACAGAGGAAAAGTGTTTACTTTCAGTTAACAGAAGCATGTACAACTTGTGAAGCTTGAGGTAGAGCATGATTAACCAGAGATAGTAAAGGAGTACCCTGACACATAGAGGCACTCATGTACCAATAATAAACAGTTATGTGCAGTGTTTGTACCTGTAGATAACATTCCCTGAACTTTATACACACACTTGCTTGCAAGTATTTTTGCAGATACATACAAGCAAGTATCTGCAAGATATAATTTAGCGTCCCAAAAAATGTCTTGTGTAGTCTCTCTGTGTAGAACTGTGGACAATGATGAGTTTACAGTAACTTGACTGTACTTTACAATAGCAGGCAATGATATTTTTTATAAAGATGTAGATGTTCTGTGATATTTCATTTTGTTTTAGATATTTTTGTTATGGTAGATAAAATGTTTTGGGTGAATATGCCTCTGTAGAATTTATCAGTTAACAGTAAAATTATATCTTATAAATAGGAAAATATATTGTTTTTACATAAAGAAAATATCAGCTGTGTATAAGAGATTCACTTCAAAATCACAAAATATGGATTTCTAATGAACCCCTTCATTAGAAATGAACAGATTCAGTAGAGCAAAGATACATTTGAGGGTATTTGAAAACTGGGACATTTCAGCACATTATAAATAAATGAATGAATGAAAATGAATTAAATAAATACATTTTTGCCAGAAATAAGGTAGATGAAGGATAATGAAACACAAAATACAAAACTAAACCCTCCAAAAAACAAAAATAAATGAATAGTAAAAACCTACTTTATTATATGTAGCCTATGCAAATAATTAAGAGTTACTGTGTTATAAAGGTATGGACAATAAAGCAGCTGAATGGGAACATAGAGCAGAACAGGAAACAACATGGCAGCCTAATAAAAATGTATTAGGATATGAAAATAATTGTAGATTAACAGTCGTTCATAGGACTGTATTCGTAGAAACACTGTCTCACAAAATTTGGACCTGACTCTGAAAAGAGAGTCTGTCATTTTTCAATATTATTATTTTGATTTTACATATTTGTTTATTCAGGTAAACATTCCGTTATAATCTCTGTGAATTCAGTTTTTTTTCTTTTTAGAGAAGTCATCATACAGTATCCATCATTCTATAAAGTGAATGTAAACTCAAATCATGACTCCTTCCAGGTTGCCTAAGGCCCCAAATTCTCAGGAAAAACACTTAGTACAGGACTTATGTTACAACGCTGAAGTCAGCTTCTGACTCAGGGTTAAGGGGGAAACATAAATAATGATATTTAGCAACTGATTCTCTGTTTTTTCACCACTTACACTTGTGAAAGAGTGTTAGACATCATAGCAAAAAGCCTTAACGCTTTTTAAACCCACTTACAGATTTGTGAAACCTTTATTTTGCTTATGGAAACAGAAAAAAGGACACTTTCACTACTTTTTTTCTCCCATCCAGACCACATTAGACCAGGTCTAGATTAAAAAACACTATAGTCAGACTTGTAAAATCTGGACTAGATTAACAAGGAGACTCCATAGACTCATTAAAACACAGTTTCAGATTTGTGAAACTTTTATTCTATTTGTGAAAAATAAAAAAAGGGTGATTTCACTGATCTTGCGGCTAGAAATAGCCAGCACAGCACGATTCCACATCTCTCCATTTTATTGGTTATGGCTATGTAAAGCTCCTCTTTCTCATTAAAAAAAACAATGTAGAAAAGTTATTTTTACCTTTTGAAATACAATCACAAAATACCTGTTGTTCTGTCACTTTTCATCAAACTGACCAGAATTATCAGTGTAATCGCCTTTTTTTTTCAGTTTTCATCAATAGAATAAAAATTTCACAAATCTGAAACTTATTTTTAATGAGTCTCTGGAGTGTCATTGGTAATCTAGTCCAGATTTGACAAGTCTAAGTATAGTGGTTTTTGATCTGGACCTGGTCTAATGTGGTCTGGATAGGGGAAAAAACAGTGAAATTGCCCTTTCTTTCTGTTTCCATATGTAAAATAAAGGTTCCACAGCGTTACGGCTTTTTGAAACGATGTCTAACACTCTTTTATAAGTGTAAGTGGTGAAAAAAACGAAGAATCAGTCGCTAAATTTCAATATTTATGTTTCCCTTAACTTAACTTTCCCTTTAACTTTCCCCTTAACCCCGAATCAGAAGCTAACTTCCACGTCTATATGATATCATGTAATGATACGAAACGTGCGACATTTTCACTGGATGTTGACATTATTCATAGTTGCTGCTGCTTATTGTGACTGTCGAGAATGTAAACAGAGCGGAGTCATACTCAGAATGGAGAAATGGAAAAAATTCGGGAGAGATGAATCTTATCTTCTCATATAGCCTGATAATAGGCTATGGATGAACAGCAGAACAGTCAGCTTCACGCGCTGTCACCGGTGGGCGGGGTTAAAACATGGCGTGAATGGCACGTTAAAAAAAACGAGAGGGGGGGCGGGTCACTTAGCTCTTGAAATTACTACGTCCACCCTCATAGACCAGATCTTCTCGGTTTTGAAAGAAGAGCGTACGACGACTACATTTGAGACGTGTTTTTTTTTCTTTCCCCCCTCTCAAATCTTATCGGAAGACTAGTTTGATTATTCTAAAACATTTTTGAGTTCAACCAAGAAACCAGCTACTCTGCTATGGCAAAAGGAGAGGGAGGCGAACAATACTCTAACGCCAGTTTGTTGAATAAACCGGGCAGCTCGGATGGCATCAAACTGGCCAGGAAGGTGAGTTTCATTCATTAATTCAACAATATTCTCGTTTATGTATGTTTTCCTGTTTAAATCCACTCAGCAGAAAACATCTGGCGAGAAAAGAGGAAGCTGAAATGTATCTTGAAAATTTGAATGAATTAGAGCAGCACGCCGGTTAATTGACGTTTTGAGGAAGTGAGTCATGAAACCTACCTTCAGAGCAGATATGCAACATACCTTACATTAGTAACTCAACAAAAATGAATGACATAATTAACAAAAAATGTATTTACATAACCAAATAAGAATAATTTCAGTGAGCAAATACTGCCCTGCAAACTCCCTCCTTTGAACTTCAACATCTGCAAATACGTCAAACCATATAACTAAAAAAGGCTTTAAACGGTGTTAGAAACAGTAAAATGTTGTAAGTTTAAGTCATAATTTGTGTTAGTAAGGCTGCAATGCTAGGGGCTTTCTGTGCACTCATTACCCTCAGCCACACAGAGCTAAATTTAAATCCCGAAAATGCCACTCTCCTTTCTCTCTTTGAGCTAAATATATGGTCGTGCGGCTGGTGAAATAAGTCCTAGACGCTGTAATTCTGAATTGTATAAATGGTCTCTATAATTAAAGTGATTTAATGTGAATGAAAATTTGCAATTTGAAACGTGAAACTCTCAAACAAACGGTTTAGGGTGTTGTCCGTTGATAACAAAATGAGATATGGCTACATCCCTCATAACACTTTATGTGGGATTCAGTAGCCGTGTGTGTGTGCTGCGTTCACGTGCACTGTTTTAGAAAATAAGTGACACAGTGCTTTGCATTTCAGTAACAAAATGAGGAGGAGAACATTTGCTTCAGCATGTTAATTCGTGTGAATAGTAGTGGGTTGTTATGAGCAATATCAGCATCAGCTCATCCTTGTTTACTGTTATGTTTTTCGTTAGATCTTTTGTTCCAAAAAGTCACTTAAAATTGGAAAAGATTCCCTCTTAGTTGGGTATGTGGCATGCAGTTTTGGTGGCAGTTCCTCTATTTCCCACAGCATTGAATGCGTCATGCAGCAACCCCACAAAGGCGACGTGTCAAACCGAAGAAGCAGACAGAGGGTATTTTCCCCAAATCCCACCCAGAATCAGAGTTTTTCCACATTTCTGTTTGCAAGAGATAGTAGAGATGCACCCACCAAATCAAAACACTCATGGTCAATCAAAATGATTTTGCTATGTTTTGAATATTTCAAAAAGCCACCTGTTCCAGCATGTGCCTTTTGACTTAAAGCATGTTATCAGTCTACAATGGTAGCATATCACTACTGGTAGCACTGATAGAAGAACAAGTAGCCTGTGAGGTAGTAATAAGAGGCAGTTTTTCGTGTCAGGTTTACAAAATAGAGTTTAATGGAAAACACATTTTCAGCTCTTATGTAACTGATGTAATTAGGATGCTTAAGGCAAAAATAGGCTATTTTAAGTGGATTGCTTCGAAGGAGTGTCAGCACAGAGTGGCATGAATACACTGTCACAACAAGACATTCTTGATTGGTTTCATGTCACAGTATGTACACTCACTGCAGTGTCATTGTAAGACTAGGAGGGGCAAAAATGTATGTCTAGGACAAAGAAATCCGGTTGACAAGCTTCCCACGCTCTGTCAGCTCAAAGTGTATTAAAGAAATTACTAGGCATTATCAGGCATGTACATACAGCGCTTATGTGACTTCTCCATCCAGTTTACAGCTGTGTTGTAAGGTTTTAGGAGAACTGTGTATCACACGGTGCGGTCAAGTTGGATCCTAGATGTGACCTAAATCACCAGGTAGCCCCAACTGTTGTAAAGCCAGCCATTGTGCTCAGTCACAAAAGTTTAAATACCAAAAATCCTCCTCTGTTTGTAATGGTGCAGGTATCTCATGTCAGGGTTTTGTCACCTAAACAAAGGTTGGGTTGAGTGTATCAACAGGACAGAGGCTGGTTTATTCACTCACAGCCACAGAGATGTTTTGTGTTGTGTTTTGATCTAAGATGAATGCAGTCAGTGTTCATTTTCTTCTCATGCATATCAAGGACATAAACTTGAGGAGTACTGAAATGTCCCTGCAGTTCAAGGTCATTTTCAAGAGCCGACGGCGTTGTCATGAAACCGCTTTTACGTTTTAGTCTGAGGCTTTTAACTGTAGCCTTTTCCTCATTCAACACCGGTGATGAAAAATTCTTTGACCAGCTACCAAGAGGGCATATTAGGCAGTCCCGAACACAACCTTTTGATTGGTCGGAGAGGAGGGTGTGTGTTTTTTTTTCGGCTCTCTGACGGCTTTACTGCGGTCAGAGCACTGGTCAAACTGGCAGACATCCCTATTGGTGTTAAGTCAGTTCAGGCCGCTGCCAAAGTGGTGTCACCCTGGCATTTTAGTGTGTGTGTGAGAGACACTCCGGTGGTGTCGTGCCCTGACACTAATCGACAGAGATTTGTGTTGCTATTAGAGGAGTCGTTTAGTGTCTGTCAGTTGAGGAAATTATTACATCTACAGTAGAGAATGAACGCTTGTTGGAAAACCAAGAGATTCTTGTTTCCTAGCAGCTGTCCCTGAGTTCTGCCAAATACGCTACATCATGGTTAGCTTTTTGCCAGCTGAGCTCTCTGGTACTTAAGACTCTGACGATAAAGAATTTAGGCCACTTTCCTTGTAAGGCGCTGTAAAATGTCTTGTTGTTTTAATCGGACTAGGGAGGAATAGGCGAGACTGAAGGAACAACAGGTTGAGGATTACACTCTTAAGAAAGAAATTGGTGAAGTTGCCTATTTATAAGCCAGGCGACTATACTGTATACTGTATCCCTGTCAGGATTAAGTTGCTGTGGTTGACTCTGCAGAATGGACCCCACCTAGAATTACACGGACTGGTTACATGCCAAAGCCTGCAAATGTTTGTGGGCAGCTGTGTATACTGAGCCTTAAAGACACTTTCTCCAAATGTAGGTTAATGCTGAATGTGTAAAAATTCATTTGTTAGGCATTATCTTTACAGTGCAAAGACGGATCCTCTGTCTACTATTTTGCCTGCAGTTTTATGAAATTTCCTAACCCTGGTTCCACTTTTAAAGCCAATTATGTTAAGCTAATTATGTTCCTTTTTATTAACTGTGTTTTTTTTCCTTTTTTCTCTTTGCTTGTGTTCCCTCAGCGTGAGCATAGGAACAGGTTGTCAATCTGCAGTAAGATATGCTATGCTATCGGTGGAGCGCCCTACCAGATCACAGGATGTGCCCTGGGCTTCTTTCTGCAGATCTATCTACTGGATGTAGCACAGGTGAGAAACTCCACGATCACAGCTGCCTGGCGCAACCTTTCCAGCGTTACTTTCATAGCACCGATCTAAATATAGCCAACTTGATTCCCAAAAAGGACCACCTTACGGGGAATGGGAACATGAACATCCGCTACTGTCTGTCCACTCCTCTGTGCTGTCCTGTCACAGTATGTGAGGTGGCATTTACAGTCTAAAGGGCAAGAAGTTGTACGTGATCCCTCCTGTGCCCTTCAAGCACCTCTTCTCATAATCGAAGACATTGTGACCACCAAAGCTGACCGACAAAGGCGGTGATTGTCCTGGAAAAATGGAAGAGGTGGAAAAATGTTTTTGAAAGTCCAAGATGGGCTCCACTGTAACATCAAAAGGCTTACAGGGGCTCATTCTTGGAAAAAAACGTAGGGGAGGGGGGGTTTGATGGTAGTACAATGAGGAGGGGCTCGCTTTAATGGGCTCTGACACTAATCTGATGGTTAAGGCCAAGGCGGCATGTAAGTCAAACGGCTTCCCAGGGTTTAGCTTTGTCCGGCTACCAGGGTTGTTGATTAAGAGTCTATTGGATGACACAGCATGGCGCAGATTGTACAGTCAGGAGTGAAGCATCCATCCTGCCTGGCTTCCAGTCAGACTCGTCTCCTCTGCACAGCGCTGGATGAAGAGCAGACACGGCGAGCTGCCAAGTGGCACCTTCGCTGTTTGACTTGATTCTTGCTACATGCTGCCTTTTGACTATTTTCTTAGGAAATGCTGAAAGATCAGCAAAGAAAAGATCACTCCCTAATCGTTCACAGTTTGGTTTTTTTTTTCTTTTGTGTGTGTGTTCTTCTGAAAAGTACTGTTTTGAGATTGGTGACAAACGTGAATATATATGATGTATACTTAGAGTATCTGAAATACATCTTGTGGAAATGTTTGATGCTAAATGTCAATAATATATGAATTGCTAAAAAAAGAAACTACTCATTGTTGCGTCAAAGCTACACACCCTTTCACCAAAGAGCTGCTTTCAGTGAGTGAGCTGTTCATCCGGATATGTATATTTTGTCCGTTTATTTGTCATATTTAGTCACCCTGGAGCAGATGCTGATACTATATTATGGTATTCACAGGACGTGCTGCTACTTGTAACATTAGGAAATAATGTTAGTCAGTTGTGTACGTGTTCAGTCGCAGCTATTCTAATCTTTGCATCTTCTCCTTTTTTGGCAGTTGGATCCCTTCTACGCCTCCATCATCTTGTTCGTGGGCCGAGCCTGGGACGCGGTAACGGACCCCACGGTGGGCTTCCTGGTCTCCCGAAGCCCATGGACACGTGTCGGACGCATGCTGCCCTGGTAGGTTTAGTTCCCAGCTGGAAGAACAAAAAGATCAACATGTTAGAGCTGTTTTTAAGGGAATCTGTGCAGTTTTATCAGGTGTATCATCCTCCTCCGGCTCTATTGTTTAGGTCTCTACCAAACCACATCCATCATCTTGTAGATAAAGTGCCAAAGTTGTTTAATCAGTTGTCCTGTATTTGGTTTTGGAAATACTACACAGGGAACTGACTTCAGCCTTTGGCGAGTCAGAGGTGTGACTGAAGGTTTTCCAACTGTATGCTGTAGCGTGTCAGTGTTTTGGGGCGGGGCTTTGTGCTGTTTGAATCACCCGCGTCATCTTTACTAGAGGGGGGTCGCGCTGATGCAATTACTACCATACCATTTCCTCATTGCCTACACATGCGTATACATGTCTATTCAAGCTCCCTCCCCCCTCCCTTTCTCTCTCTTTCACACACACACACACACACCCACCCCCAAGTGCTGCTATGCATACTGGCCATTAAATATTCCACTGAAAATGCCAAAGCCAAATCGTAAAGGCACTGAGGCTTTTGGTTTTTTTTACTAAACAAATATAGGAGGGTTCAGCAGGTGCTGGTCTTTCCCACAGCATGGCCTTTTGGCATGGTATTGATAAATATAGCTCCTGCCTGCTACTGAGCGAGCAAATCTTAACGGCCCTCTCCCTTTTTTATGAGAAATTCCTCAAGAGGACTCCGACTGTGAACGGGTACAAAATTAAACATTCACTCTCATATTTGACCTGTGCAATTTATGTGAAACACCCTCACTGCTCGGAGGAAAATGAACTCGCCCTGCACCCTTGTCGTGTTAATGGTGCCTGTGTGCAGCAGCCAAGGCGAGGGAGCGGGAGGCCTGTGATGCTTCAGGCTTCTTTCACGGAAAAGGTTACTGACCCTTTTCTTTTTAACCCCCTATATCCCTTCCCCCCACATCCCCGCCTCTCAATATCTTAGCAACGTACGTGGGTTTATCTCTTGAGTTATCTTGTACGTGGTCCCACAGTTGTCAAAAATTACATACCCTACTGGAGGTGGATGTGCGAGGAGGGTATGAATGACGCCGTTATGCAAGTGAAGCTCGGTGTAGGATGTCAAGGGGGGAGCAGCTGGTTGTAGAGGTTGCTGCCAGTCCCCTGTCAACACAGAAGATGTTTTAGAGCTACTGTTCTGCAATAGTTGGGAACATGAGGTACTCATTGTGGGTTCATGGAAGACAGAGACGGGCCAGTGGAAAAGGCAATGAGGTGACAGAGGAGAATGAGGGCAAGATTTCTCAAACGGCAGCGTCATTATGAGCGCCACAAGGAGCTGAAGAGCTCAACCAGAGAGCTTATCTACCCATCTACCTGCTTGATTTTAAAATAATCTTATCTCCCACACTGCTTAGGAAATCTGTGCGTCTTGTGCAAGAAGGGACGCAACTGGGAAATGAACCCAGTCGTGTGATGTCGTTCTCAGTTTCTCCTGTTAAATGCTCCTTTGGGTGTGCCTCCAGTGGGGCGACCTGCCTAATTAATTTACAACACAAAGGAATGATCATCCTGTTTGGTAGCAGTGCCATAAATGTACCTCTCTGGAAATCAAATTGAAACTGTGGCAGTAACATATGAGCAAATGTATTTATAACCAAATGATCATGAATTTGCCATCAGAGTTGACTTTTTCAACCACAGTATAAATGGTTTTTTAAAGGTTTCTAAAGCTATGTTTGGAATATTGAGTGTCATAGATGTAACTGTAAAACACTTTTTAATCCAAAAAATGTATTTCTTTAGTATTCTCTGATTGCACAGTCTAAAGTTGAAATGATGTATGTTGTATACTACTTTGATAATTTGGTGTATGCATAAAATTCATCTTAATGAGACTTAGTTTTATGGATGTGCTGGAGGGGTTAGGTTACTTTATCATTATTGTGATTTTCATCGAGTTGCTGACATTCGAATGAAAGTCTCGAAAGTGGGTCAATGCTGGATGCTGCTTGTGATATGCAAGATACATCTTGTCCATTTGTTGTTAGAGATAGGGTGTGGTTGTGGGGGGTTGCAGGAGCAGGAGAGATGGAGGAATGATTGGCATGTTCAGTCACATTATGGTCAGTTCGGTCATAAAGATGTGAGGAGATGATGAGCGCGGTAGCTGGGAGCGCAGAGGAAGCAGGAGAAAGGCGGCAAAGCAGCTCCATCTTAAAAGCTCTGTGTTTTAGGGAGCGGGGGAGGGGAGACGTGAGTCAAACTGGCTTCTCATTGGTCCAGCCCACAACACACCACCGACATGAGCCAATGGCGCCTCAGCTGTCGAGTATGAGGGCTGGAAAGGATTTTTTAAGACTCGCTGAGGAATCCAGGAGGTTACTACAGTTCACACCGCAGAGCGAGAGCAGAATGAGTTGCACTGTTGCCGCAGAGCTACCGGAGCAGTCACTAATGACTGGGCTGCTGGTTTCCTGCTATTTCTTAAACATGCATTTAAATTAATTCCACTGACTGTTTAGCATCCAAACAGCTTGAATCATTACTTCAGCAAATATTGACTCTTTGTTTTTCCTCATATGAATATTTTTTAATGTTCTGTGATCTCTTAAGCAGTTGTTTAAGCAAGAAAATATGACTCCAAGGCCTCAAAGTCAGTGTTTGGCAGGTTTTATCTCTCTGCAGCTGTTTCACCTCCCCAACCCAATGATGGCTGCCAAGAGCATAAAAAAAAAAAAAAAAATTGTAACTGTCAGGCAGTAAGACAAGTTTTTGCAGTCGATAGGTGCCAAACTACAGACTGTCACCTGCTAAGTTGTCACCCTGCTCTAGTCAGCATGGCTATTTCAGATTTAAATTTGATTCCAGGAGAGGCATCAGGCCAGTACTTATATGGCCTGCTGTGTAACTGCAGTTCTGCAAGCACAGTGCCAGTTTTGGTTTTAACCTTGTAAAGCTCAAGAAAAGCTTACACTGAAAAAGAAAGTTTTTAAGAAAGTCTTTTTCAAAAGGAAACTTGTAAAACTTTAAGAGATTCAGTCTTTTGTGTTTTGCCATCACAGCCCCTTTCATTTTTATGATAGGATGTCTGAATGAAATTTTAAGGAAGCGCCTCGCCTAATTTCGTAGGTGTTCGTCTCATGTGGCGCGAAGGAAGTAAATTCTCAAATGTACTGTCATTTCAGGTCTTGATAAAAACATCTGGTCCTGCACACACCCCCACAGTGACTTCACACAAGAGTACATTTAATCAGATCACATGCGTGAGAGAGCCTGCTGAACATTGCTTCTCTTGACATTTCCCTGATGTCCGTCCTGTACATCAGAGTTTGTCGGCTTAAGTTGATTCGTGGTGATTCTGAAGTGAAGCTGCTTAGCGCTTTGATTGGATATCAGCCACTGCGATGGCTAGAAATTGCATCACTGTGTGTGTATGTATATATATATATATATCTATATGTGTCATGGCAAGCTTTTGCATGTGGTCTACTGTGATGAGTTCATATCCTGTCTGGTAAAGGATGAATCACATTTCTGTTCGAGCGTAGGTAAGCAGGATACCCTGACATGTTTCCTGTTCCACAAGCAAGATTCTTATTTCCGGTGGTGTGGTTGACTCAATCTGGTGTCTGATTGGAGATTGTTGATCTGACCATAGGAAATAGGCGAACAGTGAGAGGAAGTGACAGAAGGAATTCAACTCTGGCGGGAATTCTCCATCATTTCCTCATAAAATGACCTCATGGTGTGTATATACGGGATGTTAAACAGCTGAGGAGGAGGACAGGATGGCACGGATGTGTTAACAAAACTGAAACACTATGTTCTCATTTGAGCATAGATTTGAACATTGGAACACCCTTTTTCTACACTCACACACATAGAGTTGCCTCATTGAACCTTCATTTATGTAACAGAGGGTGTTTTTATAGGCAGAAGTGTATCACTAGAAACTGAATTTGAATCATTTTTATTTTAGTTTGGATTGTTTAACTTGAATAATTGCATTAAAAAAACTGAATCTGAACAGCATCGCTCTTCCTCAACGACCAGATGTGTGTCTCAGTGAACTCAAACCGATTTGCATGAGCTGAAACCGAATTGCGAGAACCGAATGTGGAAGTATAGAGATATATAATAATAGATAATATAGAGATTTGAATTTTCGGTGAGGATCAAACACAATTTCAGAGCAACTGAATTCAATTCAGTCAAAAGACAAGTTTGGTTTTGTTCAGCAGCATTCCACAGTGAGATGTCCTCAAATGAACCTCAGACCCAGATATACTTCAAGCTCAACCTGTTTCATGTTCAGCGGGAACACTATGTCCCTGATAACAACAGTCACCAAACAGTGCCGAGCTGGGGAGAGTTTGGCACAAATTAAATGAAAGACACACTTGAATGGCTACAGTTTGTTATGTAATGAGTGGCCCCCTTTTTTTCATAAAGGCTGCTAGTTGTTTACAGAGTTTAGAGTGTTTCACGCTCGGTTAAGATCACGTGTTCATCCACTCTTGTTGTTGTTGTTGTCCCCCCCCTCAACCCCACCACCCCCCTTCCCCTCTCTATCCATCCTGTCCATCTGTAGGATCCTGCTCTCAACCCCTCTGGCTGTGCTTTCCTATTTTCTCATATGGTACGTTCCTCCCTTTGAGGACGGCAAAGTCATCTGGTACCTTTTCTTCTACTGCCTCTTCCAGTCCCTTCAAACTGTGAGTATGACACACACACACACACACACACACACACACACACACACACACACACACACCTGATGCAATACTTGATATACAGGGTCATGGAAAACATTGATTTCCTCGTGCAATTCAGAGGAACAATGTTACACCCTTTCACCCCCTCAATGACTTATTGTATAACAACAAAGGTTGTCATGGTGCTAAAATTAAGTAACTTTATGTTTCCTTTTTTTTGTTTTTAAGCTTCTTGATCAGCACATATTGTAGCAATATTCCCAAAATAGATGCAGAACATTTTGTAAAAGCGAAATGTTCCAAAGTCTTTGCATGACCAAAAAATGAATTGAAAAGCTGTGTCTTGTTAAATTTTTCTCACTTTTTTCCTCTTTTTTTTTTTTTCCTTTGGCATTAGTGCTTCCATGTGCCGTACTCTGCCCTCACCATGTTCATCAGCTCGGAGCAGAAAGAAAGGGACTCGGCCACCGCATACAGTGAGTATCATATCATGAATCTCCTGGGAAGGAAAACAAAAAAGTCAAGTGTGTCACCCCCTAACTAAACATTTCTGATCTGTCCTCCAATCAGGGATGACGGTGGAGGTTCTTGGCACCGTGCTCGGTACAGCCATCCAGGGTCAGATTGTGGGGATGGCCAACGCACCATGCCTCCCAGGACCCGGCGACATCTTACTAGATCAGATCAACTCCACCGAGTCTGCCGATCTCAACAACAGCGAACCTGTCATCTCCCTGGACCACACGGTAAACACACTTGTATTTATTACTTACACAAGTACTGATTGAACAAGGTAGAAGTAAAATTCAGGATATTTTTTTCTAACTGTCCCTTTCTTCTCTCATTCCTCCCCTGGCAGAAAACGGCCTACATGATTTCCTCTGGTGTTATCTGCTCAATCTATGTCCTCTGTGCCATCATTCTTTTCTTCGGCGTGAGAGAACAAAAAGGTAAGAGTTCACATCTCAATCGAAGCGCTGCCATCCTGCAACGTAGCTGCCATCATCCACTCTTTTAATTTGCATCATCAGAGGGAAAACATGTTGAATACAATGGGAAATCACCTTACCTTTTTATGTATCATCAAATATCACATAAAAACAGCTCCTTACATTCTTTTGTTTGAATTATTACTAAATAAAACAATATTTTGGGTGGGAAAGTTTTATGACCAGAAATACTGTTAAACATCCCCCCAAAAAGTTTCAGTTTCTCAAGTTAAGCTTCCTGATTTGACACAGATTAACAAGTCTTTGATGTGGTAGATCTGTCATCGATGTTTGTAGTCTAGGCCAATGGGGACGCACAGTTCTAGCTGCATGTGATGGTGTGACAGTGGGCTGACAGCGTGTGGCGTGGCTTTAGTTAAATTAGAAACCTCGTGACCGGCGATGAATCATATAGATGCGTTTTGTGCAGAGCGTGAAAAGCAGCTCCTCATGTAAAACGAATCGGGGGCGGGGTATCGGTGGGGGGTGCACACCATAAGGAATAAGAGATAAAAATGTATTCAAGTGGATGTCATTTTGTATCATTATTTCATTTTTTTTCCCATTTTCTCCTCCTCCCCAGATTCTTCCCGTCTCAGGTCAGAGCCCATGGGTTTCTTCCAGGGGATTAAGCTGGTGATGGGGCATGGACCTTATGCCAAACTCGTCATGGTCTTCCTCTTTACCTCACTAGCTTTCATGGTGCGTATAGAGACACACACACTTATATTACAGACTCGTAGGACGTGCAGTTTGTCAATCTGTTTGCTGTTTTTGGGCAAGAATACTCTTCCAGAGGTCTGTCTTGTGTTTGTTTTTTCTGATTTGTTGGAAGTCTCTTGCTGGTTTCCTCCTAACCCGAGTTTACTTTACGCCTGCCAGGTTGCCTGGTGTGTGTGTGTGTGTGTGTGTGTGTGTGTGTGTGTGTGTGTGTGTGTGTGTGTGTGTGTGTGTGTGTGTTATAAAATTTGACTGAGTTTCTTCTTCTTTCTGCAGCTCCTGGAGGGAAACTTTGCTCTGTTCTGCAGCTCCACACTAGGCTTCAGAAACGACTTCCAGAATATTCTGCTGGTCATCATGGTGAGTACACACACAGGTGACATTTTCAGACACGCAGATAGGTGCACTGTTGCCATAGCAACGCATACGAAACCCCGAGCAGCCCATTTCAGTGGAATAAGTTAAGCCATTAGCTTCAGAGTGCAGACAAAAGCTTCCCTCCTAGGACGAACACATAAATTGTCTTCAGTAACAAGGCCAGTCTGTTCTCCATTAGAGAACAGTGTCTGCTGGCTGCCCATTTCCATGATGTGTGACCGGTCTCCCTGAATGCCATCCCATTCCCACAGACAGTGAGGAAGCCACCGCAACACTTGGCTACAAGAAAACTCATCTCATTCCGATATCTTTTCATTTATCTCACTTGGCCTCCCTTTTGTATAAACTTGTATCCAGAGAGAAGTTTCTCATATCTAAGAGCCACTCAACCATCAGGTCCTGACAGGTTTCAAACCCAATTAATTCACAGATGTGCCTACAGTAGCACGCACAGCAGAACTGTACAGGGTGAGAAAGTACAGGTTAGAGAGGTTGAAAAGATTACATGCTTTGATCCTTTACTTTATGGAAAGGATTATGGAGCCAAGGAGGCCACCTTTTTTTTTTTTTTTAAAGTACATTTATTTAGTGAAATGACTTTTTAGAAGCTTCAACACATTAAGCTTTGAGAGAAATGGCTCCTTATGAGGTTATCCATAATTTTTTATCCTAATCCTCACCTTCAGTAATCTGAGGAGATGTCAGATCTTATTAGAACACAAAGATAAAGTTAAACAAATGAAACAACATCATATAGGCGCTCAGTGGTTATCATTGTTGCCTCACAGCAAGAAGGTCCTGGGTTCAAACCTGTTTGGAGTTTGCATGTTATCTCCATGTTTGCATGGGTTTCTGCTTGGTGCTCTGGATTGCTCCCACCATCAAAGACATGTGTTAGGTTAATACTTCTATAAGTGCCCATGACCCCTTGGCACCAGCAAAAAGAACTTGAGCTTGTCCTCATGCGCCCACCGCGGCTGCCCACTGCTCCTGCTGTATAGGATGGGTCAAATGCAGAGGATTCATTTCATTTCAATGTATGAGCGTTGAGAAATGACAATAAAGCCTGAAACCCAATCTTACAACTCTGACTGCTTGCCAGTTACTGGATGAGCACAGTAATGTTCAGATGACATGAAACATTGTGTGAGAGCAGTGAGAGTTCATCAAATGGCAACAAACAAAAAGAGCCTTGTCTGTGCTTCTTGCTAATGTGATGCACGTTGCAAAAAGCATGCTGTGTAGTACATTGTACTCCAGTTTTGCCGCTGAACTGCAAATTAACTAATTGGGCCGGACAGTTTTATGGGAGAGGAGTAGACACGTTTCACTACCGAATACATTGAGGTCAGCTGTAGAAAACATGTTTTATGATGTCTGCAAAGAAGATAAACTGTATATATAAGTGGTATTGACTGATAAGTGGATGTTGGTGTCTGTGACACTCGTGCGTTTACTGGTGAAGTTCAGACTCCGTTCAAGCGTGCGCACAGACACACTTATGCATGGAAATACAAAGGAGATTCTTTACTCGTAGTGAGAAACCACATAAAATGGCGCAAAGCCACAACAGAAAGTGAGACAGACTAACAGACAGACTAACACAGATGACTGTGCAGCCAGACAGGAGAGGTGTGTCTGTGGTCTATCTCTGGGAGCGTAACCTTTCATTCATATGCATTTGAGAAGGTAGAAAAATACTGTTGCACCAGGACTGTGTTATCTTTACTTTAGTCAAACACAGAAGGGTCAGAGGTCACACTGATCTGAGTGAGTCCTCCGTCCGCCTGTAGAGTCAAAGGATGACCCCTGCGGATTATTGCATCACATTGAGCTCAGATTTGCTCTGGGAAGAGCGGAGGATGCCACATTGTCTTCTGTCTTCACTGTTGTGTTTGGCAGACACGAGAGGTCAAATGTGCGTCGTCTGCATCACCACGCTTTCAAGTGTTTTCAAACCCATATGGAAGCTGAAGCATTTTGAGAATGCGTCTAATTTCATGCTTGTTTACTATTATGTAACACAACACAGAGGGTCATCCTTTGCTTCAGCAAAATAACATTAACCTGTAATAGAAGACCCTGTGTGGAATATTTCTGTGTGTCAAGAGAAAACAGGTGGTTAACCAGACTTTAATGTTTTTCCCCCCTCAGCTCTCCGCTACTTTGGCCATCCCCTTCTGGCAGTGGTTTCTGACTCGCTTTGGGAAAAAGACGGCGGTTTACGCTGGCACCTTGGTAAGGCCCGCAGACACGTCCACACACCACTTCTAAGTCATGAGAAGTCTGTAAGACTGACAGGAATTAAGTGATTCTCTGTGAGTTGTAGGGAAGTGGCTCTAGTGGGAAGTGAATCTCTGAAGGACAGCTAATTTTTAATTTTATGTGCATTAGTGGTCTAATGTGTTTCTGTTCTTTCCAGTCTGTGGTTCCCTTCATGATCCTGGTGGTGTGTTTGAAGAGTAACCTGATTGTCACCTACATTGTCTCCTTCGCTGCTGGGGTTGGAGTGGCTGCAGCCTTCCTGCTGCCCTGGTGAGACACCTGCTTGACCCTTTGTGGACTTTACATTCTTAAATACTTCAATTCTGTGCACAAGTTAAAGAAAAACATTTCTGACTGAAACTCTTTTCGTCTCGTCAGGTCTATGCTGCCTGATGTTGTCGACGATTTCCAAGTGCAGAACCCTGAATCCACTGGCCACGAGGCCCTCTTCTATTCCTTCTATGTCTTCTTCACCAAGTTCGCCTCTGGAGTCTCCCTTGGCATCTCCACTCTCAGTTTAGAGTAAGTTAAGAATGTTTTGTAGGTCTTTTCATCAAGTTTTTTTCAGGACACAATAAAGAAAAGTCATGAATGAGGCTAATCCAAATCTCCAAGCACCCTAATCCCTTATCAAAGCAAGGAAATCCTTTAACTTTCATTTGATTAAGTACAGTAAGTCTGTAGTGTGCATGCATGCATCACATGACGGAGTTCACAGCAGTCTGTTGGCCTTTGATCAGTGATTTGGTGGGAAGTTGTATCTGTACAACTCAGATTCTGTAAATATGAATGTTCTACAATGTATAAAGATGTGAAATCTGTTACTCTCCAAGTGTTTTCAGTTCCATAACTATATATTTTTTCCTTCTTTAGTTTTGCAGGCTACATCAGTCGAGGTTGCACCCAACCAGTGGAAGTGGATATAACCTTGAAAATACTGGTTTCCGCTGCCCCCATAGCTCTCATCATAATCGGCCTCATCATATTGTACTCTTATCCAATCGATGAGGAGAGGAGGCAAGGCAACCGCAAATTACTACAGGAACAGAGGTAAGGCTGTGGATTTAAAAATCACGCGTTTTGTGTTTGCATGTCGGTGAAGCAGAACTCCAACTGAAGACACTCTTTATTTTCTCACAGGGACAACGAGGCAGATTCTGAAACAGACTCGACAGAACTGGCCAACATGATCTAGCACATTTTACAGACCCACGGACCAATCGAGTGATCGACTGGCATTTTGCACTGGGCGGGACCAACGGACCTGAGCCTGTCGGATCATACAGACACTGCCTTGTCCAATCACATTGCTGCTGTTCAACGTCTACAAAACCTGATTGGTTCAGAAGTGTCGCCGCTTCAGCCACACTGAGGCCTTTCTAGAGACTGATATCCTAGCCTTTGTGTTGGTGACATTTTCCCAGCATGATGTTCACTCTCTTCTTTCAGTCAGATCTCAAAAGCCTTACTTTTTGTACAACGTGCTACTTTTGAGTACTGCAGAAAAAACTTTTTTTTTTTTTTTTTTTTTAAAGGTTGGTCTCAGTTGAAATTGCACAAAACCGTGAAATGTGATGGGAGCAGGGGACGTGTTTACTCCACGCTGCCATTTGTTGGTGCTACTCGCTGGAGCTGAACAGTTCCCATCCTTATACGTACGTCAAGCACTAATGACCATGAGCACTGCGCTAAAAACAGCATTATAGTTCTGTCAACATCATGTGAAACTTGAACAAATAGCGATAATGCCTTAATTTCAGCTCCATTTTTGGGGAGAAAATTTCCAGACTGACAAACTGTAACTTGAGTCAGTCTCTTGCTCTTGAGTCATTGTCTTGGTATGTACTTTGAATATGTTTAAATGTGTTTTGTACTTTTTACAATTTCTCCTCATAGTTTACTAAAAGCAGCCAGATTGTTTCCACCTCATCCCCATCCTACTGGCTTTTCTAGAAAGAGGGAGTAATAATGATGTTGGAACAAATGGCCAAAACGGTAACAGCAGTGCTCTGAAGGGCTCTTTTTATTTCTCCACCGTTATACTGAAACCACTACAATAGTAAAAGCTGTTAGTTTGCACAGATAACTGCAATGTTTATCCATCGATTACAATATTTATAGGACAGCGACTGTAGACAGGAAAACCTTTCCTCTAAATGCTTACATTGACACAATACCAAGCAAAACAGTGACTACAGCCAGGACTAATTTAGCGATATCATTATTTAAGTATTTATTAGTTTTGATTTTACTTTTTTTGAATTCCTGGTAAGTCATACTTCTTGCAGTATTTAAATCTATTTAAGGCCTGTAAGGTTGTCCTCACAGAATTATCCATTTCAAAATGAGGCAAATGGGTCAAATTTTAAAACATTCACACGCCTTTTAATGCATGTTGCCATCGCTGATGTCTTTGCTCCATATGCATTCAAAAAGGGAAGCTCATAATTGTCAAAAAAAAAAAAGGTTGAAAGATGGGAAAGTGTACATGTTGTAGTCTTCCTGAATGTTTTTTTTGTTTTTTTTTTTGTACATAAGTGTGTAAATTGAAGGAACAACCAAGATGCTTTATGATCATCTCAATCCCTGTTATAAAAATGAGGATTGACATCGTTCATATCCATTGATATGGAAATGTGTACATTCAATTTCATATGTTATACATACTGCTACATCTTCGACGTGTTGTTTCTGACAACTGGGAAACCGATGTGAAAAATGTCATGTTTCATCCTCTTTTTCTTTTTTTTCTTAAGTTTTGTTCTAAGATTTTTCACATCACTAGTAGAGGCCCACACTGTGCCATTGTCACCCACTAAACCTGTAATAATTGTACATCCTGTAAATCTCGTCCTGTTTTATTTTCATTGTTTTGTCTTTTGTTGGATCTGTCAGCGAACGTCCCTCTTGACTCTTGAGGCTGTAGCCAAATGTGTGAGCTTTAAAAAACAGGGACACACAGACGCCTTGTGTACATGCCTCCTGTGCATATGTATATATTGTACGTAAACGTGTAAATATCTTTGATATTTGTGGTTGCAAGTGAAATGAACTTATGTACACTGTACTGTAGTTATTTAAGGAAAAAAACGTTGAGATTGAAGAGATGTTAATAAATACTAATTGATAAGTGTACTGTGAACAAGTCGTCATAACATTTATTACTTAAAATATGTCACAAGCATAAGCCAATTTAAGCACCATTTAAATTATAGATATTTTTATATGTTTTATTGATATACTTTAATATCACACATGCAGCATGTGAATAATTAGCCACACATGAAGAAACATGAGGATTTCCTTCTAAGTCTCATGTTTTAAGAGGCTTTATCTTCTTTAAAACATGTGTTCTTCCGCTCATCAGAAACTATTCAAAAAGTATTTGAGCTGTAATACTTAAAATTTCAGCAGGTTTGAAAACATAAAACATAAAAAAGATAAATGAAACAGGCCCATACTTAACAAGACCTTTGGAAAAAAGCAGATTCATTCACAAAACTGACTCATTTGTGTAACTGGATTTACCCACCAAACACACACACACATAGACATGCTATGAATAAGTTTTTGTTAAAGGCATAAATCAAATAAAGTGTTTACATACATCATACCCATCATACCACCCTACGTCACTACCTTACAGCCTGCTAAACACGGTGACGCAGTGGGTATTCATGGTCCACTACTGCCATCTAGTGTGAGGGTTTGTTAATTAAAAAAAGAATGTGACTAAGACTACACTACTTACCGCTGTTATTCCTGTTTTACAGTTTATAGTTACACATTTCATTAAAAAGAATGAATATATATATATATGTTTCAAATTATGACACACTTCACTTGAGAATCATAAATTAAATAATCTATCACATCCGTTCATGAGTGTTTAGGTTGGGATTTTAGTGGTTTTCTGAGTATAGCAACATTCAGCCACAGATTCTTTGCAGCATTAAAAGATGATCTGTGCATTAATATACAATTTAGCAATTTACTGTTTTTTTTGTTTTGTTTTTTTAAGCTCCCTCTTGCTTCATTGCATTTACAGAGCAAATTATGTATCTTATGATACTTGTCTACACATCATAAACCAGATTTTTAGCTTTCATACATTTGAGTTGATAATTGCTTAAAGATCACCTCTAGACATGTTGTTAGGTATGTAAAAATAATCTGCTTGGAATCATAATATGTCTTATATGGTTTTCCACAAAAAATGTCCAATTATGTCATTCAAATAAAAAATCAGATTTAAGTTGAGCACAGAGAAACTTTCCACTTTCAGCAGATGAATGTGAAAACAAATTTTGCACGTATATCCAATAGGAACCAGAAGAAAAACACATTTTGAAGTGGAGGTGGACTTTAAACTTAATGGTGACATTCAAACTCACATTCAACTGCAAGCACAGAGAAGATAATCAGTGCATGGTGAATGTTCACCTTTGGGAGGTCTTTCTTGCTACATACTCTGCCAGTACTAACTCTGCAAGTAATACACGAATATTTGTCGGTATCAAAATGCTGCCCAACAACTTTTGTATCCGGAAGTTGGGCTCCCCCACCTGGAGCCTGAATTCTGACCCTAAAACCTCCCATCAAATGTAGACTCTTACCCCTGACTGAGTGGACATTGACAAGAACCTACACCTTTTGTTTTATAACATTATCTCTCTTAGATGCATCCTCTGTCCTGTAAGCTGTCAACTGATGGTGATTTAGGCATCCAGATAACTTCATTATAATATAATAAAACATGGTCAAAAACCATTTTTGTTTGTTTATTTTTTTCCACTTTACCTTTATTTCATTTAATTTGCTGTACATTTTAATTGCTTTTTTTAATCCTAAAGTTTTAACATGTTAGTATTTTACTTTTTTAAAAAGTTACTTTTACTTTTTTTTATCAACATTTTTATCCAAGTATCTGATCTGTGTTTCTTGGTGCCTAGGATGTGTTGTATATATTGTAAATGAGGTCTCTATCTCAATATATTTCCAAGTCTAAATAAAGGTTGAATGAATGAATAAATGAAAGAATTATTGTTAGAAGCCTGAGAGGCAGATGGCAGATGGCTGTGGAGCAGTTGTGTGTCAGTTAGCTGCACATATATGAATTTAACTGATTTTTTAAATTTGAATTTGCATCAATATTAATCAATATAAACATAGGCAGACCCTACATTATCACCGGTTCTTGTGGCCCTGTTATTCAGCGGAGTCTTGTGTCAAAATGCTTTAACACCATTATTATGTTTATATTGTGGTCACAGTGCATGCATATTTACAAAATGTCACGCTTTATCAAATTAACACAGGGTGTCTGGGTCTCTTGGTGTATAACTGAATCATATTGTCTGTTGTGTGCACTGTTCTTAATGGGAACAGGGCACATACACACATACACAATGCAGGTCGAGGTGTGTGTGTGTGTGTGTGTGTGTGTGTGTGTGTGTGCGTGCTGTGAAGGTCTGTAGGGGTTCAACATGTTTTTTTAATAAATACTAGTACTAATAAATTAGTCGGGCCTTGCTGAGAGGAAAAGTAAAGTCAATTCAATATGAGCACATAGATCTCACTACTTCTGACACATTTTTAATTATAAAATAATTGTTCTCACCTGCCTGTCACACTCAATAATTACCTGATACTGCCCTCTGTGCTTGCCAGCATTAGAAAACATTATATTCAGTAAATATTTTACTCTGTTCTGCACTCGATTGCTTTCCCCTTCTGAGTCTACCTGAGTCGATAGCAGAGCTGAAGCTAACCGCTGATGCAACACACTGACAGGCCGGCTTCTCCCACACGCTCCTCTCTCTAAGAAGTCAGCTTTTGAGGTAAGTCAGCAGGTTGTTAAATCTGTCTTTGTGGTATTGATATTGCTGCTAGATAAACTTAAAATGTCGCCAGTAAATATGCCGCGGTTTCAACCTGAAACATCTTTGGAGCTTAGATTTCTGTTAGCTGCACATGGTTTTGTCGTTAGCTGCTGAGCTAGTTCATTCATTATTAGCGTGACGTTAATAACGAGCCGGGCAGCGTATTATTAGTATATCGTTAAAGTGACTGAATGGCCTGTGGTTGACATATGGAGGAAAGTGGGCATTTAAATTTAAAAACGTTAGCCGGTAGCTTCCCTGTTTTGTGCTGCTAAATTACTAACTTCAAGCTAAAGTCAGCTTATCCAGTTTAAATCAACTTTCTTAGTTACAACACGCCTAGTAATACGTTTTAACAACAGATATGGTCTCCTGGTAAATTCGGCATATACACATTTAGTTAAGCTGTAGTTAATTTTTTTTTACAAATGTAATATTTTAGGATAGATTCCTGCTTGCCGCCGCCTACAATGGCGTATTTTGTGTTGGAAAGATTATCAGGAAACAATTAAGTCAGCTCTAAACATGACGTCACGCTATATGAATAACAGCAACATTACAAACTACTACAGCATTTTGATATTTATAGCTAATGGTATTTTCTTTTTTCCCCTTTATTTAATGGCCGTTTTGTTTTATAGTTGGTTTCTGTTTGGTACACGTATATTTTTATATTTATATCTCTGATTTAGATATCAATTCTTTTGTTGTCAGAGATAATTAAAATAAAGCTCTCTTGAATCTCTTGAAATTGCTGCTTTTTATTCTTAAAAAATACTTAAAATATTTACTTTTGTCCTCTCAGTTAAAAGGCCCTGCGCCATGGCAGATCAGCTAAGCCCGGATGAAAAGTTGAACCTCATCACAAGGAACCTCCAGGTGGGACACACACACACACACACACACACACACACACACACACACTCACTTAGTGACTAAAGCCCTCATGTAGGTTGGACTCATGAATCCTTGGTTGTGTGTGTTTGTTTGTGTTTATTGCAGGAGGTCCTTGGAGAGGAGAAGCTGAAGCAGGTTCTTCAGGAGAGGGAGCTGAAGGTGTACTGGGGCACAGCAACCACCGGAAAACCTCATGTTGCTTACTTTGTCCCCATGTCCAAGATTGCAGACTTTCTGAAGGCCGGATGTGAGGTGTGTTGATCTCACTGAGTGTCTTGCTTGTTCATCTGTCATCCTTCTTTGAGATTCAAACAAATCAAAGCTTTACTTACATGTGGCTCATGTGTGTTTTTATCTTTTCCTCAGGTCACTATTCTGTTTGCAGACTTGCACGCCTACCTAGACAACATGAAGGCTCCCTGGGAGCTGCTGGAGCTCAGGGTGAAGTATTACGAACAGGTCATCAAGGCCATGTTGGAGAGCATCGGTGTACCTCTGGACAAGCTCAAGTTTGTCAAAGGAACTGATTACCAGCTCAGCAGGTCAGTTGTATGTCTGAGCTGACTTCATTTGCAGACTTAGAGTATGTATTCTATAATATGCAGTAATTTGACTCTCAATCCAATGCTTTAATCTTGTCTTCTCATGTCTGTCAGAGAGTACACTCTGGATGTGTACCGTCTGTCCTCCATGGTGACAGAACATGACGCCAAGAAGGCTGGAGCTGAGGTCGTCAAACAGGTGGAGCATCCTCTGCTGAGTGGTCTGCTGTACCCTGGACTACAGGTAATAACACTGTACTAGTACCAGCAGTAGGTGTAGAACTTGCCAAACTAAGCAGTGTTATAAAATATCTCAGTGAGTGCCTCATCATAGGTCTGATAATGGATTATATTAGCAGCAGCATTTGTAAAAGCCGATGTTTTAGATGTAATGCCAGGGGGATATGATCCAGTGCAAACTGACATTTAAATATATACAATTTTTAGAACCAGTCACAGCTGTTTTCTTTGAAACGATATTTGCCATTATGTGTTTATTGGAGCTGTAAATGTGGTTCGTCTTCGTCCTCAGGCTCTGGATGAGGAGTACCTGAAGGTGGATGCCCAGTTTGGAGGAGTTGACCAGAGAAAGATTTTCACTCTGGCAGAGAAGGTACCATCAGTCTGCATCCTCTCACATTTATTTCAACCCTCTCTCTTCTCTATATTACTGACAAATCTTTTTTTCTTTCATTTTCAACACACACCGTTAGCGTCTCAACTAACGATGACTTTCATTATCAATCAATCTGTTGATTATTTTCTCAATTAATTGCTTGGTCTATAAAATGGTGAAAAATGTTGATCACTGTTTCATAAAGCTTAAGATGCAACCTAAAAGTTCTTGTTTTCTCCCGACCAACAGTCGACAACCCAAAGATAATCAGTTTACTATCATAGAGGACTTATTATATTCACATAAGAAACTGGAACTAGAGAATCTTGGTATTTTGGAGGTGCATTGTGTGTAAGGTCTTGACAAAAAAAAAGTAAATCACATTGCAAAGAATTAGAATCTAATGACATATCAAGTGTAACTGTAGCGTTTCATTTGTCTCCAGTACCTGCCCTCTCTTGGCTATGCCAAGCGCGCCCATCTGATGAATCCGATGGTACCAGGACTGACAGGTGCCAAGATGAGCTCCTCAGAAGAAGTAAGCTTTCATACACATTATTTATTAGAGAAAAAAATAAATAAGTCTGCATTTGTATTAACATTTAATTTCTGCAGCTTGAGTCCAGTTGTCAATTCATTATCTGTTTGTGGCTGCAGGAGTCAAAGATCGATTTACTCGACTCAAAAGAGGACGTGAAGAAGAAGCTGAAGAAGGCTTTCTGTGAGCCAGGCAACATCCAGAACAATGGAGTCCTCTCCTTTGTCAAATATGTCCTCTTCCCTCTACGTGGAGGTAAAAACTCAGCCTTCAATTTCTTTGTTATCTTGGCGTCGGATTTTTCCCACCACTTGTAAACAGAATGTAAAAATAGGTGACATTTTGGATGACTGTGTGTTTTAGATTTCTGCATCAAAAGAGACCCCAAGTGGGGTGGAGACAAAATCTACACTGTGTTTGAAGAGGTGGAGAAGGACTTTGCTGAGGAGGTAAATTATAGGTGCACCGGTTTATTTCTAGATTCAAACTGCGGCTTAAAATACACCCTTGCACCTCTAGGATGTAATTGTTCTGCTAAAACACCTCCTTTTCTTGTCATGTTCTAGTCTGACTGTTGGTAATCTCTCACTTTGTTAGTCGATTCACCCTGGAGACCTGAAGGCCTCGGTGGAAGCAGCACTCAACCAACTGCTGGATCCAATCAGAAAGAAGTTTGAGTCGCCTGAGCTCCGCAAACTCACCAACTCTGCCTACCCCGACCCCTCAAAGAGTCAGTATTTTACCCAGTCCTCACTGTGCGTAACAAGGTCTACATTTTAATGGGATGTCAACTAGCTTCATGAGGAGATTTACCATCATTTTTGTGTATGTATGATCAGAAGGAGCAGGAAAGGGTGGCAAGGCAGGAGGAGGTGGAGGAGGTGGACAGGACGATGAGCTGGCACCCTCCAGACTGGACATCCGAGTGGGCAAGATCATCAGTGTGGACAAGGTAGGACGTCAATACATCACTCAACCGTTAAGCTGCAGGTCCTTTGCATCGGAATAGAATTTGTCCCTCACATTAACTCTTTAAAGATGTGTTTAATTAGATCTCCTGAAAATTTGAACATTGACAAAGGCACCTTTGTGATCCATGCTTTTCTTTGCTGCCCAACTTTCCAGCATCCAGATGCCGATTCGCTGTACCTGGAGAAGATTGATGTGGGAGAGGCAGAGCCAAGGACGGTAGTCAGCGGACTGGTGGCCTATATTTCACAGGAGGACCTACAGGACAGAAATGTGTTGGTGCTGTGTAATCTGAAACCCCAGAAGATGCGTGGGATTGAATCTCAAGCCATGCTGCTGTGTGCCTCCATGTGAGTGTAATTTCTGTTTTGCTCAAGCAAATACACACACAACACATCTCTGTTTCCTGCGTTAATCCTTCTACTCTCTGTGTTTGGCTGATTTCTAGTGAAGGGGAGCCCAGGAGGGTGGAGCCTCTGGACCCTCCAGAGGGGTCATCGCCAGGGGAACGGGTCTTCGTGGAGGGGTATGAGACGGGCAAACCAGACGACAGACTCAACCCAAAGAAGAAGGTGTGGGAGAAACTACAGGTATGTTTCAGCCAGGTTTTACTGTTATTCTACTGTTGTAATCTGATCTCTAATTTTAGTCGGTAACATTTTTCTAAAATAGGATAATGACATATTGGAATAAAATCTTGTAGGAGAATATGCTTCATGTACCCGATGATTTAATATTTTATCTGTCCTCTCCCAGGTGGACCTGAAGATATCAGACGAGTGTGTAGCTCAGTGGAAAGACAAGCATCTGATGACCAAACTAGGACAGATCACATGTAAGACACTGAAAGGAGGCAACATCAGTTAAATACTCACAGACATGACCTTCACCACTGAAGCTGCTCCTGCCGGCCACATTACAACAAAAATGCTTTCATCAACAAGTTGCCATGGCAATGATGGTCAAACTTCATCGGGATGATTCTTGGAGAATGATGGGACATTAATGCAGAAAGTCTGAGATGCTTTGGACTGGTTTAGACAAATTGGTTTAAATTGCTTTGACTTTATTAGGAAAAAATATGTAATTCCTAAAATCAAGAGCCAATCACAACAAATATTATATAAACATTGAAACTGTAATTGCAAAGACATGTGACCCACTATGATTCATTACTGTTGTTTATTTACCAGGCATTGTACTGTGTTATTAACACACTTAACTCTACAAATGTGACACATTATCTGCATTTTTAAATGTTGCTGTACTGGTTGACGCATTCCTGGAAGTAACTGATAAGTAATATCTCAGGTGTCTTAAAAAGGGAATGAATGTGTCAGTACTTTTCCTGGTTAAAATCACACTGTGTTGTTTGCCTTCACAGTAAATGTCAGTGGTAGCCAATGTGCCAAATTTCATCACAATGGTTTCCTGGGCAGGCATTCGATGTGTATAAGGATCAATAGGCCTTGTAGTATAGGACGGTTGCATAGGGACATAGTGTTGTACAGAAATCAATATTCAAACATTAACTGTCATAATCAAATAATGCATCATCTCTAATATGAAATAAACGCTGGATAAATTCTGTGGTCTGCAGGAATAAAATATTTTTGTGTTGGTTGATAGAAACACGTAAAACGATTGGTAAGTAACAGCATTTGGCAACTAGATGTCTTTACTACATCTGGAAAGAATGAATGAAGCAAACAGCATTTTTAATACACTTAAATTTTATTTATAGAAGTAATAACTGTACATACGTATTCTTTATCATCATCAAAATGTCTATTTCTGACCCATGAAGAGTCAGTATAATTCACTCACCAATGATTTTGCTGGGGAAAGCATTTTGTGCAAATAGTGATGAGCTGGATTTTCCACCAGACAGACTTGGGCCAAAGATTTAGATATGGAGAAAGAGAGATCAATTCACATTCAATAAAAAAAAACTGACCTCAAACTAAGTCTACTCCAGTGTATCAATCATCCAGGGCCAATCTTCACAGCCCTAAAAGTGGTTTTAGATGAAATAGATTCTTAAATATTTCATATTTGGTAGGAAAAGGTGATTGACAGTGCTACTAGTGGAAACAACCACACATAAATAAATAGGATACTTGTGTTATTGGTTTTTAAAAAATATTTCTCAGAATGTGTTGGGTTGAGCTTTACTATACCCAAGAAACAGAAATTCCGTAGAAGCATCTAATTGACATTTTAACAGCTGCTGCAATCTTTTCGTAAGTCTTATCGGTTTATCATCTGTAGCTTTACAAAAGTGCCTCTGTCCTAACTGAAAAAACTGACATCTTCCTCTTGTGAATATGCAGCATCCCTTTTTTTCAACTACTATTTCACATATATCTATCCACACAGTGAAAAGCAGGACTGAAAATGAGTATGACAATTTGTTTTTACTCAGATCTCTAAGCAAAGAAAGTGATAAAATACTGATTAGTTCTGTAGTGGATGTGGTTGTCAGCATTTGCTGACAACTGCATGAATCCCCATGAGAATTATGCATTATATATTACAAGAGGGGGGGAAAAAAGACCTAACAGACAATAAATCTCTGTACAGAAATGCTTTGCTAAGATGTATCCTTATTCTCTGAGCTGCAGTGACCACTACCTAATTCGGCCTCTGGGAGGCGATCTGTTACAAGCCAAATATTTACAGTTCAGCCAATGTACACCATTTCATCCTGAGGGGCCTTAATAAGAGAGAAACTATAGCTTAGAAAAATACTCCAGAATAAAGCTATCATTAGAAAGTGGGAGCTACATGTTTTTTTGCATAAATATGTAGGAAGGCCATTACAGGCTAAGGCTTTTGGAGAAGACTTAACACACAACACTCAGATAGTTGAGTTCAGTGTCTCATTAATTAATGTCAGTCTTTGCAATATGTTGTCCTTTTACTTGTTTGTGGTCTTTGCTTGTTCTTCTTTCATGAGCTTTGTCCTTTGTGAATCACCACAAAGCTCTTTCAAAACAGTGTTTCAATTGTGTCCGCTGTCACTCTTGTAGCTAGAAGGGGAAGACAAGAAGAGGTTAGACATTATGGCATCACCATAATACAGTTACAGGAACACATGTAATGAGTATTCTGTCCTAATCTAATTCACTTTCTAAGACATGATCATGAGCTTTAGCTTATGGCTGATTGAAGCACATGCTTGCACATCTGACTGGAAAAAGCTCTAGAGAAGTCAGCAGAATCTCTATTGTGTTTGTGTGCAGTTTTCTCTGTTGTATGAAGAGCCAAAAATATGTTCCCTAAAGCACCGTTAAACCACCTAGCTGTTCAGTGTAATGCTAGAATTTGCATTCTGCCTTTTCATGACGAGAGCAGCACGTTATTGATCTATGGAAGCACTGAATCAGCTTTTTACAAGTACTCAGACTTTAACAAAGACAATGACTGAAAATAACGAATACAAATAATGTTGCTGCTCTTACTTGTTGTCTCAGGAGGTGTTACTGCCCTCGTATGTTGTACTGCTCCAATCGCGCCGTTTCCATCAACACTGAAATCCATCTTTGTTGAACAAGCAGGAAGATTCTGAGAAGGACTGATGCTGCTGTGGGATGGTTTTCTAGCCACTGGTGGAGGAACTCTGTCAGACTTCACCCCGCCATTGGAGAAAGCAGCAGCATTTGATTGGTCAGAAAACTGCATGAGTTCAGCCGCCAGGTTTTGCTTCAGACTTGCCTGAGCTTCAGGAGAGGAGGCAGCCGTAGTCTCTATGACAACCTTTTTTGTGCTCCTAGAGAAGATAAAGCTGGCGGTAGAGGCTGGGGACTTGTGCATGTCAGATCCTTCAGGTGATTTCAAGGACAGAGCCCCTGGTTCACTGACGCAACTGTACGCGGATGATCTCATACCCAGTCGGGATGGGAGACCATCTCTTGAAGACATTGCTGCAGTTTTCATACGTATGGCTTCTTGTAAGCGCATGGAAGGGGTGTTTAGTGTCACAGATGATGCTTTCACTGTCTGAGGTGGAGATTTTAGAGACAGGGACTTGCGGATGGGCTTTTGTGGGGTGTTATGAGGTCCTGGCATTGAGACTGGGCAATGTTCCTGAACTGGAGCTCCCTCGTTGGTTGACTTGTCCTCAGAGGGAGCTTTCACCTGATCTTCAACCATGTTGACTGATCTGAGGCGAACCATCTGAAGTAAGGAGGGGGTGACAAGAGGTATGTTTGCATCCTCTTTAGGAATGGGTGCACTTTTGTGGCGGGCAAGGAGCTCCTTGCTCCTGTTGTCTCTGTTTGCTATACTGGGCTGCCTTCTGAAATTAACCCCAGGGGTTAAGTTCTCTACTGGTAGAGGGGGTGCTGCTGGGGCAGCAATTGGAGGTGGAAGTTGGGCACTGACAGGAGGCTCAGAGGGAAACTGAGCTTCAACTTTCAGAGAGTCTTGTTTCAGGAAACTGCTGGGAGAAGCTAAAGCAGAGACTGATGATGGGTTATCTTCTCTAGTCATAGGTGGTAAAGGAGGCCCTTCCATTGGTGGAGGTAGGACATTGTCTGAAACAGAAGAAACATTCTGCACTGGTGTGCAAGAACTCCCATCAGTATTAGCTTTTGAAACTTGCATGACAACTTCCGGTTTGTTATCATGTACTACTGTTTGTGTAACAGAAGAGGGCAAGTCTGAATTTTGTCCATGTAAGGGTGTCTCAGCTTCACTTGAGTCCTTAATTGCCTCTTCAACTTCCTGTAGTGCCACAGTCGGTCTGTTTGGAACAGCCATTTCTGTGGTACAACTGTTCAACATCACATCTGGCACACTATCGGCCATGAAGGGTGGAGGAGGAGGAGGAAAGTCTATCTCATCCCCCCCATCAAAGACTGAGTCCCCTTCTAATGGAGGCGGAGGAGGTGGCCAGCAAGACTCTACGACGTGGATCTCCTCCTCCTGTACCCTCTGTAATTCATCAGGTGGCACAGATACTGATGAGGGAGGTGTCCTTCTTGAAAGAGGAGGCGTAGGTTGGTAGGCAGGTGGAGGGGTAGGTGGTGGCGAGGTCTTATTCATTTTAGGGACATCTACAGAAAGTGTCTGCATGGATGGGGCTTCACTTATGTCTACCTCACCCTCGCACTTATCAACTACAACCGTAACACCATTCTGTGAAGAGGTTGTAGGGTTCTCAACTGGTAAATTAACTTCTATCGTGGCACTGCTACACATTTCCTTTTGCTGTCTCTCAACTGACTGCTCTGTCGACACTAATTCTTCTCTGTGCAGTACTGTCAGGGGTTTCTTCATGACAGGAGGGGGATCTTTCTTTGGAGTTGTCTCTTGACTCTCTTTTTCCATCACAACAGGGCTACTAGTCTGCTCTTGTCTCTGAACATCTGCACTTGCTTCCACCCTGTCCTGGATTAACAGCGTCTCTTGTTTTGTACCTGGACATTCCCTACCCTCTAGATCCTTAGGGACACCCTCAGGAAGTGTTGCTAACAATGTCTCAGTCTTTGCTTTGCTTTCTGACAATTCTGACACAACTTTGTCTGTAGTTGTCTGTTTTTCAACTAAAACCTGCAACTCCTTGCTGGCTTCAGTCTGAGTGCCTGCTTGTTTAACTGTGCTGTCCTGTACCTGTGCTGGTTTCTGGGTTACTTTGCTAACATTAGGGCAGGGCCCACACAGGAGCTCAAAGGTGCGTCTGTTGTGAACCCATGTCTCTGGAGGAGGAGGACATGGTGCTTTGACCTTGGGAGGTGGTGGGATGTTCAACAGCTCTCTGACTTCCACTCCCAAAGCTGAAGACTTGTTATTTGGTGTGAGTTCTTTTGCAGCAACAGTGGGCGGAGATCCCTGGGGAGGCAGACTAGGGCTACATGCGGAAACATCTGGATTTACAGGCTCAGATGTACCAGACGAAAGAGAAGTAAGCGAGGAGGAAGGAGAAGCTGCTGAGGATGAGGCTCGAGACATAGATCTCTCTGGCTTAACGGGTTTCTTCTTCTGTTTGTCTGGGGAGGTTGGGGAGATCCCTTTTGGGGAAAGTGTCGGAGTGCCACTCTGACTTGAGTAGCCACTGGAAGGGGACATGGTCCGTTCAAATTTCCCACCTTCTGAGGGAGTTTTCTGTGGGGAGGAGGTGCTGGATTCTGGCTGAGGCTCTCTTGCTCCTCCAGCCTCACTGGTGGAGGCACCTGAAGAGCTAGTGCCAGTAGAGTTCGATACAAGGGTTGGGATCTTACTGGTATCTGCAGTTACAGATTTGATCTCATCCTTTGCTACAGTATTTCCTGTAGCAGTTGCTACCTCTCCAGATGCAGAACCGTTGAGATCTTTGCTGTCCACCAGAACCTTTAAGTTGCTCCTAATCTTATTACTATGCAGAGAGTTTGTTCTTTGTGGAGGTGCCGGGGGTTGCTTAGTCTTCATAACCGAAAGACTACGAGTGCAATTCCGTTTGTTCTTTGCATCCTCCCCAGCAGCCGCTGACCCTGACGCACCAGACTCCACTTCTTCTCCCGTAACTATATTTTCATTTTTACTGCTGGGGCAGCTAATCATGCTAACTGAGCTGCGGAGACTGACAAGGTCTTGGTCTCCACCAGACTGTTCAGCCTGGCTTTCCTGCCCATTGAGACCCACTCTCTGTGAGTTATAGCTGCGTGTACTACCCTTGGAGGAGATGGGGGAAGAGTTTGAAATAATCGTCTTAGATGACTCGCTCCAGTTTGACCCCGAAGCTGATGTGGGCATTGGTGTGGAGTTGCTGTGGGAATTGTCAGTTTGGGAACCGTCACCATCTGATCTTTTTGACAACAGAGGGCTGACTGATGAGTCCAAGGATGCCAGGCTGCTCTTGCTTATTGTGCGAACACTCCCGCCGTGGTTGACACTGTTACCACGCGTCCGGCTGCTGCTGCGGTCAATCTCGATGACGTCAATCGAGGCTGGCAACACTGCATTAGGGATGATTGTTGACAGGTAGGTGGCCTGAGGAGAGATGGACATCACTGGGCCCTAGAAAAAAACAAATGGGGATTTCACAACTATTGGTATGACTTAATTACGTTCACATATTCTTTATAGAGGTTAAAGTCTCAGAAGACTAACTCTTGAATTTTTATCTTAATTAATTAAGTCTGATTTTGTTCTGACCTGGGGTTCCTGGAGGAAGCTAAACATAGAAGGAGAGAAGGAGGAGGAAGTGGTCATGCCAGGTACAGCAACAGACTTGGGTCTCAGGACGGAAGAGGGGCCGAGATGGGAGCCAAAGCCCTGGTGGTTGAAGAGCTGCTCATCCTGGAAGACTGCCTGGAGGTGCTTCCTCAGCCGCTGCTCATCTCCGGATGCCTGTTCACGAGACAAGAGACCAGTTCCATTCATAAGTGATAAAAAAACAATGAAACACATGAAACCTGTACTGCATGTTAAAACTATTCTGAAGGAAAGAATTCCTTCTGGAGAACCTTACCTCCAGCTCTGAAAGGTGTACTCTCGCACCCTCCTTATTCGTTACCGGAGTCTCTCCGTCAACCGTAGGAATGATAACAACACCTGATTGGCTGTCAGTGACCTGTCCGTTGTGATTAGGGAGCTGGGTAGAAACAAGCTGCTGGAAGGTGGAGCTTCTGTGCAATGCTGGAAAGAGGGGGCGGATCACTGTCAATGACATGTATACCACCAATGATACATGATGTCCACAAACTTTTTTTTCCCCCAGTCAGCAAGGATAATTCTGTGGACGTACCAAGCTCTTTCTGGACCTGGTTGGGAATACCCATGATGGTGGTTCTCCTGCTCCTTTTCCTGGTCTTATCTAGCCTTTTCACTGGATTCAGAGGCTTGAATGTAGAACCTGAGAGACAGAGGAAAACTGTCTTACTAACTGAATTTGAGGAGGGTTAATTTTGAAAAGAAAGGAGGAAACACCATAATGTGTTGAAGCTCAGTAAAGTCTATTGGGGAGTTGTTTTTTCCTGAGTAGTTCAAAAGCAGTGCTTGAAATTGGCATCAGAATACAAAGCGCACTCATCTCACACACACAGAACGGCAGGCTTTGCCTTCCAGCTGTGATATGCAGAGGCAGCCGCTGTGCTGTCTTCAGATGCTTAGAACTTTTGAATAGCTGAAAAAGAAGCTTCAGCTGTATGCGTGTGTGTGTCAAGTTCGTCTTCCTTTGATATCACACCATGACTGCAGAGGCACCAAGCAGCTGGGAATGAGACATGCATGCAAAATAAGTGCACGCCTACGTCATAAAGCGGTAAACCCAAAGCACAAAGTGCTTTCACAGGCACAAGTGTTATGATTAGCTCTTACTTCTCTTAGATGAATGAGATACAGATGCTTCCTTTTCCAAGTCTCACTCTTTACACACACATACACACAACAACAGTGTTTTCGTTTACCTTGGCGGGTGAGCACAGGCCTACTTGACACAGCAGAGGTTACTGTGCTATCAATATTCTCGGCGGTGGATCTCGACTCCGGAGAGCCACCTTCGTCCTTGGAGCTGATATCCTGCTCTGGACGCAGAGTGTCTGTGGACTGCAGGACACACACACACACACAGTAGTATTTAGTTAGGTGGTAGTCTTTGTGTGAAGCAAGTGCAGGAAAAATGGTAGATTGTCCACATCAGTTTTGGGGTACTTACAGCAATGCTCTCATTGTCAAGGAAGTTCACTCCATTCTTGTGTTCTGTGTTAACCAAAAGGATGAGGTTAAGACACAGAATCTGAATACTCCCATGCTATCTATATCCATCTATACATTATACTGTATATTCTATAATCAGTGATGTAACAACAGTAAAACATATAACCTCCAGTTATCTTCACGCAGAAAACAGCAACCATAAAACACACAATCTTTTATATCTTATATGTTTTTTTTCTTAAATGAGTTTATAGATTTTATTATTATTTAATATATTAGCAATGTCAGTCATGAAATATTATGGTAGCTTGTAACTGTGGGTAAGTTTCATTTAGATGGGTGTACAATAACTGGGCATGTGTATAATAGCTAGATATATGAGTCTCTGTACAGTATGAACTGATGTGTTTTAGTATGTGTTGTAAAGACTCTCTGAATGTGTCTGACCTTCCTGCTGTAGTATCTTGAGTCCCTCCTGAGCCTCAGTGTGCAGGTCCTCCAGGTACTGAGGCCTGCTGCCCTCTATGAAAACATTCTCCTGGTAGTGCTGTGAGACGGTGTAGTGTACCGTCAACCTCTTCTGGTCCTCATTCCCTTTGGGGCCAGCTGTTGGGATGGAGGAAGAAGAAGATAAATATTGTTGGTTTATATGAAAGTAAAGTTCTGCTGCTATTTTTTTGATCTTGAACTTTAATGAAGATTGAAGTAGTTCTTGTTACACTCTCTCTCTTTGTGACCAAACACTGTATTTAGGAATTCATCAGCTTATCACCATATTTTCCACTGAGAACTCTTTCCACTGGTACTTCCTTGTCCTCTTATGATGCACACATAAAAACAGACTCAACAGGTGTTCATTGGTCAAAACTTTTATCAGCTTTACAGTGAATCCTGCGCACTTCCACCTGGCGTGAGTATGTCTGTATTTACCGGTGAACCTTTGACACAGTACACTCTTCAAATCTCCTCAGTTGAGCAGTTTGCTGGGCAGACATCCCAGCTTGGCTAGATCCTAAACATTAAACCAATGCCTGGCTAATCTCCTGCAGTATCTCTCTTCCTTGCTAGTCTCTGGGGGATTGGATAATCTGGATTGTCCGAATGCAAAGACGCCACTCGACTCCCTGCAGTGGGGCCTCCTGCGTGGGAACTGGACCAAGCTCTCCCTTCAGGACGGCTTTACTCAATGTCAAAGGACAGTTCAATGTAAAAGACAGATTTGAAAAATAAAATTGGATACTAGTTGGATTGTAATCAATATATGCAAAGCTAGAAGGACTAATTGGCACCATGACCTACATAACTGAAATAGAGAGGATGTCTTCAGCTTTAGTCCAGTTAACCTGTCAGCCTTTGGTTTTGCAGAACTATTTCTGTAATGGTCAAAACAGTAAAACAATGTCATGAATTTATGCTCATCTATGCAATCATTTATCAGTTGGGAACCCATCATCATGTTTAGAGCATGACATACAGTAAATCACTCGTGTAACGTGTCCCTTTGCGAAACAAAAGTCAACGTGAGGTGTCTGCTTTCCCTCCTTTGTCACTTTCAACACTGTGGCTCTCAGTCTCACCTGGTTAGGTAATCCTGTGTGTGCGTGAATGTACATACTGTACATGTCTGTGTGTTTGTGTGTGTGTGTCAGTGAGTAACACACTCCTACCACCCCTATCTTCCCACATTCACACAGGTGAGGCAAGCCAGTCATGCCCAGACACAATGCCCTCCCCTGTGTGTCGCTGTGGGAAATCTCTGTTCATTGTAAACCTGGTACTGTCTGAAGTCTAAAGACCTCCATTAGTCAGTTTTCAGCATTTCCTCACGTGCATTACTCACATATACGCTTCTGTAAATACCAGTTGGGATTAATTGGAGAAGAAGCCCTCCCTGAGATTTGGCGGACCCCTGCAGGAGGTTTAGGTCTCTCGGTTGATTAAGGCCAAAAAAGTCAGTTAAGCCCTTTATCTCATTAGAGAGCACCCCTAAATTGCCTTTAACACTAATTTTTGCATCCCTGTTTGTGTGTGTTTATGTGTGTGAGCTTTTAGAGACAGACTTGCAAATGAGCAATCATCATATCTTTCCACTAAAGTAAAAACACACAGATCCATCTCCTCATAGCCTCAACATAAACTTTTTAGGGTACATCAAGTATTGGAAAAAAGTCAACTAGACTCTAGAGAACTCCATCAAAGCAAAGTCAAGAGTATTAATGTAAACCAGTGTTCAACAACCTAAAGTCAAAGCTACAGCCTGCCAAATCCCTCCATGTGACTCAGCACTCACCCTTCTTCTTGAAGACAGACAGCAGAGAGTGGATGCTCTTCCTCAAGTAGACCACCATTCCTACACCAGCACCATGGCAGATATAAAATATATAGTTGTAAATATTGTGGGAAAACAAAACTGAGACCGACAAGTCCTCCTTTCTGTCACCGGTGAAAAGAACAGTAGAAAATCCAGATACTATGGACTCAAAATGATTGACTGTAGATGTCCTGTGACAGAAGCTCTTTCCTCTACTTGCAGAGTGTCTGACTCGCTTGGGGAGAAAAGAGCACAACAAAACCTGCTTCCAGCCAAGCAGCCTGTCCCAGCTGCCTTATCCCTGAGTCTGATACCGTTCTCCCTCCTCCCTTCCCCCTCTGCTCTCTCTCTCTCTCTATTTTTCTCTGCGATGCCCTCTCTATTGTCAAATGAAGGAACCCCCCCGCCAGCAAAACGGCTGTCAAAGTTTGGCTTTCAGGAGACATCCACCCCCACTTCACTCAATATAGTCAGACACGTGCGTATGCACACACCATCCATGTTCAGTCTAACTATAGAGTGATTTTCACTCACTATGTTGAAAAGATAACGCTACCTACAATTTAACAAGAAAAAAGGTGACAATTAGAGAGAAAAATGTGGCAAAAATAAACACAATTTTGTGCAGCAGGAATGTTTTTTCCTTCTGTCTTATCCTTTTAATCATCTCATGACCCTTCAGATTTATTTTGAGACCTCTTGAAGTCTTGAAGTGTATCTTGGTGTGAAATATTACCTTGATTATTACCAAAATAAGATTTCATTTCATTTCAACCTTTATTTAAGATTCTCGGAAAACCATTGAGGGCAACCCTCATTTACAATGATGCAGAGATTACAGAGATTAGATGAAAATTAAAATATAATATTATGACAATAGTAAATTGACTATTAAGACAATTTAAATGAAAAGATTTTTAGTTAAAATTTCCTAACTAGATCATCAAAACAACAAATTTCCAAATTTGTAGGAGTAGAAATCAAACAGAAATGTAATAATGTTGACAAAAAGGGTAAATGAATTGTTTTCTCCAACCTCTACTGTGATAAATGTGTATTAGAGGCTATTTCCATCTCACAAGTGTGCAGCACTGGAGGCATTCCCCCTTATCTTCATTGTCAGCAATTCCAATAATATCAGTAAAAGAAGCTAAAACTTTATTATAATCGGTGATATATTTTTGTCCCTTCCCTAATGGATGCCCTCAGCATCATTCAGCTGTCTGACGCTCTATCTCATTATCTAAGAGCTACAGGGGCCATATTTGACAGTAAAGGTTGTGTCCTCACAGTGAAAAGCTAAATAACAACCAGTTATATGAACTGTATGTCCTCCTCTGTAGCACTGGATTGTTTCCTCTGGAGCCCTCTTTCCTTCCTCTGTCTCTGTCAATCTCTCCTGCGTCACATCTTTCTCTTTCTCTGCCTTGCTCTTCCTGTCTGCCCTTTAGCCTTACAGCCACAGAAGTCTAGTTTGAGTTATAAATAGCTCACACAGCCTCACTTCATCATTGCAGCTTTAATGGCGCTGCGTGTGTGTAGGGATGAGTTGCTGTGCACCTACTAATGTTTCCTGACAAACTGCAGAGGGTATGAAATACAACACGGCTCTGAGAAAAAAAAACTAAACTAAAAACGATGATTCTGTACCAAGCAAACAACCAGTGCTGAGTTCCGGGATTATTTCATCAGCACTTTGATCCACTTGTGCTCTGAATAGATGTTTATTCCCAATAAAGTGGCACAGCAGGGGGCTACAGCTGGCCTGCACACCCGGACCAGCTGGAGGGACACGGTGGAGGGTATTAACACAATTACCTTCAGCCATACACCCACCATCCCTGCTCACAACCACACCAACAACTCCAGGCTCCTGGCATTGGCAAATTAGAGGCGGGAATGCTAAGCTTAGGCTTTTCCACTGAAGAACTCTTCACCCCAGTGTCCTGGGTCAGACTGCCCTGCCCAGGGTGCTGGCGGAGCTTCAGCCTCAGGGTGAGCGAAGGCTGGAATAAGCTGAAGCCTTCAGGAGAGCAGCTTTAGAGACGGGCGCCTTGCCAGAAGATGGATTAGCGCTGCCAGTGGCTTAACCTGTCCATCTCTTCACCTTACACTCCTTCACTCCTGACATCTGTTTTCACACTATCAGCATTTCTCATCTCAGTACATCAGTGTTTTGCCTCAAATGTCTATTTCACCTCGTGTTCTCCTTTTTTTTAATCCAATTTCTTTACTTCACATCAAAGCTTGACACATCCTCTGGATGACATCACTCAGGCAACTAATTCATACTCATTAACTCCTAATCCATATTAATTTGTGCGAGTCAGTTAACCAATATGGGACATGTGGGAGCTTATGCGCATAAGAAAACCGTTTTGTCTTGCAGTGATGTGGCCTTTTAAGTTCCAAACACTCCCAAATAAATCCCATCCACACCCAGTCCCCTCAATGTGGACCTTTAATATGTGCCAATTTTTGGGGTTCTCTGGCCCAGCCCATGTACCCCCCTGTTGTTAACCAAGACCCCTCATATCAATATTCATTAGAAGGCCTAAAGAGACACCATCTGGTCTTGGAGGAGAGGGCAGAGGGGAGACAGGGCTTCAAATGCCTTTGATTCAGCTCACACAACACACCATTCCACTGCATAAGCAAAATAGCACAGTGCATTACAATGGAGTAAGTAACATATGCTAACTTTATGCTAATGTTGATGCCACAAACTCACATTTTAACCACAAAGAGAGAGTCAAAACTACTAATATTCAATGCTAGACAGCCATATACTTCCTTTCAACAATTCTAAATCAAGTAGTGTGCCATTTTAAGGGATAAGCAGTTGTTTTATAGCCTTTTATAATATAAATCATCTGTGCGAGGCTTGTTAGCAGGTCAAACAGCCAGTTGGAGGACAATCAGAGGCCAGTCATTAAAACACGCTTGTAAAAATGTGTGAGAAAAACCATAAAGCTATCATCTACATCAGTTGGAGCCACATTCAGAATAATGACAATGATTTGACATGCTATTCTCTCTACTGATTTATATCTTATGTGGTGGATTCCAGCCAAGTATGACTGGAATCTGTTGTGTAACTAAATTTAAACTGTATGTGGTATGGAGTTATAATAAAGGCAACATTTTGTGTCTGTATTTAGTTATTTTCATCATGTTCATGACAAATAATTTTGTGTTTAATGTGAGATTTTTCTTTCCAAAGAAGAATCACAAACAAACATTTAAAGATGTGCTGCCATGATTTGGTCAAACAACTTCTTTTCTTTTCTGTTAGGAACTTCTTTTGTGAAGAGAGTACCAGCGCACACAACCAAACAAGCAAATCTGTCCAAAAAACAGATAAAAGCAGCATAAATAAGTCCAGTTTAGGAACAGTATTTATATAACTTTCATAATTAAAATACATGCTAATATCTAAAAGGTCATAAAACTCATATTAAAAAGGTCATTCATGCCTCCCGTTTAAAGTGCTAGTGTGTTAGACAATCTGGTTACCCAACTAGACCCAGTTCAGGAGTTCAAAAGTTAGTAATGCAATATTTACTTCCATAAAGTTTGGAAACTCACAATAGTTGTCCAAAAGTATGCAGCAGAGACAGATGTATCCTGAATTTTAGTCCCAATGGTTGGTCAAGCTAAAAACAACATTGGATCCTACAATTCCCATAATGCCACTCAACAGCGTGTTTCATTTGAGCCCCCTGCCTCCGAAATATCCACTTCTTTCAAACCTCACACCTCAACCTGTAGTTCCTAATGTGGGACATCTGTTAAATAAATGTAAAAGTCTCGAGGCTAAGCCAAAATGACCCCGATGACCTCATCAGGGTAATTTTTTCAACACTTCGGAAAGTCCAGAACCACAAAGACATCATATAATTGTTTTCACAGATTGAGTATACTCCTTAGTGATGAGTAAACTGAACTGAAATGTTTAAACCCTGACACCACCACACCTACTCAATACTGGGACCATAATCTGGGATGTCACATTTTTTATACTGTACATGAAAAATGACATAAGTGAATAATTTCCAAAATAATCAGATGGGACTGACTGATAGGCAATATTTAATAAAAGGAAAATATATCAGTTTTACTGGAGAACACACAGACCTCATCTCTCTGAGGACAGATCACAGAGATAAGCTGCTCTACATCATCACAGTCATTCCTTGTATCCACCCATACAGCCTTTTGCTCCACTAGAGAGTGCTACGTATATATCAACTCTAAGTTCGAACTGCAAGTGCATGCATGAGATTGCAAAACCAGCAGCTCATTAGATGAGGATGTTTACTGTACAGTCATAGACCAGTTTGTAGCAATGCCGGACAAAAAGCAAGCTAATGTAAAATATGACTCCCAGTGGACTGACCAAGCCCAAACCCTGACACTAACACACACACACACACACACACGCGCACATTTATTGGAAAATGTAATACTGTGACCACATGGTGAGTATTAGCTCATCTCATGTCCTCAGCTTACCCTTTCATTTGCTGTGCAGAGGAAGGAGGTAAACAGAGGCAGAGAGGGTTAGCTGCTCTGCTGTCTTTCTAATTACCTCAACATCAGTATCAGGTGCGGATGCAAGCCGCCGGGCCATGTGAAGTAACAGGGTTTCCACTTCATGCCCTGCTCGGCTTGAAAATGGTCACTGTGTATGTTTATTAATGTGTGTGGTTCAGTGCGTACATGCTTTTTGTGTATTCATAAGAAGCCTTTATTAGAGGGACATGCTGGAGGGACATAGAGAAACAGGGACAGGGCTGTATGAGGTCAAATATGAAAAGTACATAAGTAAGAATGAAAATATCGATCATCGTGCTTGCCATGTGTTTTACATCAGGCTGAGCCAGGGGCAACACACAGCCGAGATTGTTTAACACAACATCACAACATGAGCACCAGGTCTTCAAAGTGACAGTATCTTTAAATGTTAATATGTACTCTGTGGATAGATTTTATTTTCTATAATGGATTATGGTAAGGAGCTGCAAGTAGTTTCTGGTGGTCCAGAAAACAAATTTAACATGGTTGGTGATCAATCAAATGCATGCAAGCACACATTACGGGTAGATTACTTTGTAACCTGAGTGTTGTATTTCTACTGTATACCTGGCAACAAAAGATAAAGTAAACACCACCATGATAATAATCCAGAGTTGTAAAATCCTGCATTATAAACTATCTAAAAACCCTTCTAACATGGATCTATTGCTCAAACCGAACTTCCTGCAGCGTATATTAACAATATTATTATATCAGCAACACACCGCCACACATGCAGCCCCCTGTGGCTGTTTTCAGGTGTGAGCACCTTAATCAACAAAACTACTCAGAGCAAATTTTTAATTTTACAAATGTTTTTATTATTTAACCATGATAACTATAAGCAGTATGTTGTTTACTGCTCTACTGTCACTGTATAAACTCTTTTACACTCCATTGAAATTATTTAGATAACAACAATATGTATTGGTGTATTTAGTTATATATTTTACTTGTCTTAGTTTTTGCTTTCTTTGCCCTCATTGCCGCATCTATTCAACTCACTCACTTCCTTTCTTGTTCCCTCTTTATCTCGCTCCCTTGTGACCCACCCAGAGGAAATCAGAAATGCAGGTGATTCATAGGTAGTGACAGTTACTGTACTCAGTGATTTATGTCCTTTTTTTGCCCCCGTACCCTCCCCTACTTTTTCCTCAGCCCTTCCTCGCCTGCCGTCAGTCTCCTTCCTCATCTCTCTGTCCCTCTGTCTTCGCCGCTCCAGGGTCCTGTAGTGCTGTTTTACACATTGTATGTTTCATTTTTACACTCCCTTCACAACCATTAGCTCTCATCAGATAGATACGGTGATGAATGAGCCTAATTTCACAGTTCATATTTCATTCTGACCAAGCCAGCTGAACGGAGGGTGAGAGATATTATCATAACAAGATACACGAAACATGAAATATTCTACTAGATATATGCATGGAGGATGGAGGTTAGACTGCATCTCTCTCCCTCTGGTTAATACTACACCACTCATAGTAGGAGGGCTCATAACTCAAGTCCACCACAGTGGCCATAGAATACAAATCAGGGGAGCAGCAATGAGCTGAATAATGACACCTGAGTGTATGTGTGTGTGCGTGTGCACGTGTGATCGGAGGTTTATTGTTGGTTACATTTTAACCCTCTCTTCCTGCACTCTGACTGTTTCATTACCTCTGTCTATAAGGATGGGAAGGAGGGAGAAAGTCAGTCACTTTACATCCAGTCATGATGGCCAATAGACAAAGACACCACTGTAGGCTTCTACTAAAACCAGGAAAGATGTAGTAGACAGACAACCCCATATTAACTATTTACACCCACTGGTTTTTTGTATAGTTATCTACTTTTGTAAAGTGTATGTAATGTCAAACTAATGTAGGATAAATTAAATCAAACAGTAACACATTAATTGCACAATTTTGATGTGAAACTAATAAATAATGTGATACCTATAGATATAATGCAGTTTTTATTGGGTGTTAATGCTGAATGTCAGTGGATACTGATGAATATTTGCCCTGTGGTGATTGATTGATTAAAGCTAATAAGGTGCCCTTAAGCAAGGCACACAGTAAACCAGTACGATAGGATCTGGTGATTGCTTGTTGGCCAGAACGCATCAGCCTGAGAAAGAAAAAGTGAAACCAACCAGTAAGTGAAACCATATCTGTAGCTCATTTCCTCAGCAGAGATCGACTCTGTATTTGCTGCACTTTTAAATCCTGACCTGGAGCAGGTTGAAAACCTGAGCTGAGGTGACTGATCGCACTTCAGGACCTTCTACGAGGGCACACAAACAGCGAGCTAAACTTAGCAGCTGCAGCACCCACTGGGCTTAAAAATAGAAACATAGTCACTCTTTTTGTAATTATCACTCTCTCGCTCTCTCCCTGCTGTTCTCTCTTTTTCTCTCTCTCTCTCTGTTCCTGATAAGGGGATTGTGGGTATTTTTCCTCAAGGAGGCTGAGCTGTTTCTGCTGCTTGTAGCTCCGACTTAAAAGCTTTTGTGAGCCAAAATGAAATCTCTGTAAACACAGATAGGCCTATAGATATGGAAGCCTCATGGCGGAGACACAGTTGACCCACTACGTTCATCTACAGTCTCAAAACAAGATAATAAATCTATTTGTTGCCAATTTGGTATGTGAGCACAGGAGGCCCCTGGGTGACCCTGAAAAATTAAAGGGTACGCAGAGACTCAAAGGCCTCCAGACATAACCACCCTGAAGAAAACAGACAGAAAAGTGCAGAGCATACCGCAAAAAAAAGTCTTAACTCACTTTTTGCTTCAAGAAGTGAGTCAACTACTGTCAAGTGCTGCAAGATATATTCACTTGAGAATAAAGTAAGTAAGTCCATGAGGAAAACAGACGACAGCTGAAAATAGAAAAAAAAAAAAAAAAAAAAGGTGCAGGTGCGGCAGGTTATTTGAGGCCATGTCTCCCTAATGGTGAATGGTCTCATTTAGTATGATTGATGAGTTAATGAGAGACCTAAAGCTTCCGCAGCAGTTAGAAGAACAGACTCATCTCCAAGCAGGACAGGACAGGCCCAACGCCCCCGAGTCTGATTCCTGTGTCGCACCTAAAACTCTTCAGTAAAGTCTGAAGGTTCGATCAGTTAGAACCGAAGCAAACGTAAAAAACACATTGACAGTCGATGCAAAAAAAACAAAAAACATACATTTTAGAATGATTTCTTACTATAAACGGTCTCATATTCATTTCTTCAATAAGTGACAGTGTGGGTAAAGGAGTTAAAAGAATAGTTTGACATTTTGCAAAGTAGACTTATTCGCTTCCTTACTGAATATTAGTTGAGAATATTGATACCACTCTCATATATGTCTGTTAAATATGAAACTGGAGCCAGCTGCAGTTTAGCCTAGCTTAGCATAAAGACTGGAAGCAGGGGGAAACAGCTAGCGTGGCTCTTTTCTACAGTCGCCCAGAACGAAAAAAACGAACACTGGCTCTAGAGAGGACCTTTTGTGCATTTTTTGCGAGTTTCATGGCCACTGTAGGCTCTCCTACATGCTTAGCAGGCGGTTGGGGTGCCACTATGATTATGAGATGCCACTAAATTCTACACACTGTTCCCTTAAATCAGGCAAAACAAAGATTTTAAAGCATAGTTGAGTTGTAGACTGAATGCTGTGCTCATAAAAAAAATGTCAGTAAACTAAAACGTAACTATACTTTTTCTTTATGTGAGTTCATCAGTGTCACTCTTGTCCATCACTGAACTTGTCAGTGGGTTCATGGATTTACTATCTATCTACTATGTATCCAGTTTTCAAAGGAAACTTTTTTCTTGAAATGGGACAAGACTTAGATTGATAGATAACAAACCAAAAGATGGCTTGATCTCACCACTGTCATAGACCAAGACCTGTGAGGCCTGGATTATTACCATAAAACTTCCAATAAGATAAAGACTTCACATTTCAGAGGGAAAATTTGTTTCACATTTAGCAGCGGTGAAAGCTCCCAACCTCCTTGACCTTTTCAAATCGCAATAAAGACAGAAAATCCAAATGTCATGGGCTGGTTTGACTCATTAGCGAATCAGAATGTCTGCATTTGACTTTCCCTTTAACCAAAATGTCATTTACATCATTTTATACACTCATCCTCCTCTGGAAGTTATAGAGACTGTAAAGACTTCCAGACGTGGACTTTTCTGCGAGACAATCACCCCTTGTTCTTTTCTGTACACGGACTCTCTGTCCATATTACAGTGGATTCATCTCATGTGATTCAGCCGTTAAATTGCTGTAACACAGGACAGAAAAGCTCTTTAACAATGGAAAATATAAAACTATGTATTCATGATGAGGTGTCACCATGGAAATGTTGATATATTTCATCAATATCAAGTGTGTTTAGATGAACAAAAACATCTGCTGACATCCTGAGTGCTGAGCTGTGAGGGATGAGGAAGCAGTTTCACAACTCTAAGTTCATCTGACTGTGTGTCATGCGAATCACACTGAACACATTATGTTTGAACAGATGCAGACTTTGTCCAAAACATCACACATATAACACACCCATAAGTGCACAGACAGTGAAAATACTAGTGGTTAATCAGCAATATAAGTGCTACAATGTGTGTATGTTTGAGTGCAAGATAGGCAGTGAATGAGGGTTGTGTGAGTGTGCCTTCTGCCCACAGCAAACAACACCCCATTCTGCCAATTGTGAGCCTTCATTAGTATCGCAGAAACACACTCTTCCTCGTCACTCTTCCTCAGCGAAATCCCATTATGCACGGCCAATGAACTAAGCCTCCCTTTTCGTAAACAAGTCGAAACCATTTTGACTGAATCAGTCTGAAAACACTTGTAAATCCGCGTGAAAAGACGACAGCGTGCTTGAGTAAACCTATTGCCAAATGTTGAAGTACAAAAAGGCTGAGGCTGGCACCGACTCGGCGCCATCTGCTTGGCACAGATATTCAGCTCCCCAGTGTAACCTCTGCGCCCACATGAATATAAGGTCTCCTGACACCAGTAAGATGACATAACTGTTAATAACATGACATAACAGTTGTTGAGGTTAATGATAGCCGGTGTGTGGCTGGCAAAATCCGCCACTCGGATTGAGAATATATATTTTTATTATTTGAGAATAAGCTGTAATCTTAAAGATAGTAGAGAGCAGATTTAGCTACTAACTACTAAACACAAACACTTCATGACAGACAAAACAAAACTAGCTTTACATTCAGTGTCATTTCTCATATGAAGGAAGTTCTGTATGGGTTCAAATAAGGGTCAATAAAATCTTTGGACTTGTGAAATGATGTTCAGAAAAATATTGAAATATGTGAACAGGCAGAAATGATTTGTAGTTTGAAATTGTGTCACAATAAAATTGCACAAATTATATCAATGTGGGTTGAGGTTGCACAAACACTCACAGAGTATTGCTTTTGTGGACAGATTCAAAGCAGAAAACTCAGTAAGTTCTCACACTGTGTTTGACAGTGAAGTTACACATGAAGTAACAACTTTCAGCTGTAAAAACAGGGGTAAAATTCATACTTGTAGCTTAAATATGTGTGCAACCTGAATTTCATTTTAAAAGGTCAAAATCTTATTGATCCTTATTTGAGTCCATGTAGTAGTTCCTCCTGGACCACAACTGATGAGTGTATTTTACTGTTATGTTATTTCAGATGCGTAATTACATAAATATTTCCAGGGTAAATATTTCATGTGTCAGTCTGTAAAAGCTACACCCTGCCTAAAGATGGTGCCTATGTACTTCAGTGAATTTTACTGTTACATCATATATTCAAAGGAAACTTTCAGTGTCCAGTGATGGTCTAAAACGCTGATTCTGAGGCTTTTTCATATTGAAAAAATTAACATTTTTGGGGAATAACTAAACAGAACTTTTATAATAACTATAATTATAATAATTATTATAAGTACTTTGGTGTGTGGTAGTGGTCAAATTTTGGTACAGAACACAGACAGAACATCAACACCAACAACTTACCAAACCACATTTATTTTTATCAGTGTCAGAAAAAAAGCTCTAAATAAGCAGTAAAAGCCCTTCTGATTGATGGATAACTTGGTTTGATATCTCTTTCTTCTCTATCAGCTGGGCAGGACATGCTTAGCTACAACTGTCACAAGTTTCAAATTACAGATTGGACACAGGCATATCGGAAAGTGAAGCCTAACGTCAGCAATAAAACACGATTTTCCTCTCATTTAAAATGATAAAGATCAAATCGAAGCCATGTCCAAAGTTGAAATAATGACATTTGACTGGCAAGGTCACACGCGGGTCTGTGTGTTTGTGTGTGTCTGTCTGTGTGTGTGTGCTGTTTAACAGTATGGTCTGATGCTATAATTCAATTTAGGTGCCAATGCAGGAAGCTACTTGACTGAGCCCCCTTACAGAGCAGTCTAAACAATGAGTCCTTTTATACTGAAGACAGACACACACTGACATGGACAGCTACAGGACATGAGTTGCAGGCTTGTGCTTGGCTTGTACTCGGTCTAACCCAGTGCTGTGTGGTGACACATTACTCAAAACACAAATTATAATGATACTACAGTAACAAAGAAAAATACAGTCTTTGCTTTTCCTGCCTAATCTACGTATAGATTGAAATTAAATGGTGAAAAAAATACTCACACTTTACATAAATGACAAAAATGTTACTTTCCCAAGTGAAAATATTCATTCTTAAAGTGCATTAAGCTAATATGCAGCAGACACGGTGCAACATTAGCATTCATTAGATGTTGTGTTTCTGGCTCCCTGACGAACTCGAGTTTAGCTTGTTGTTAACTTTGTCTACTCTACTGCTGGGCTGGTAGCATACAGTGGGTTTATCCCGACCTTTTCCCTGAATACAACTGGAAGCAAGATTAATGAGAACTAAAACGTTAAATTTACAGGCTGTAAAACCAAAAGAATGAGCTGAAAGATGCTAAAATGGTCTGTAGAGCTGAGGGGAACTGCAGAGTCAGGTAATAATTCTCTCTGGTTTCATCACTACAAGTGACACCTTTCACAATACACGTAGTCATATTTTCCATTGTTAATATTAAATATTGGTTAGTGCAGCTTCAATTAGGCAAAGTGTAATGGATTAATGCCTTCAGGTAGTTATAAGCATTTGTTATTATTTTTTTATATGAATACAGAGCCCAACACTGGCTGTAACCATTTTTTCCAGTGACAGCTTATGTTAAAAAGGACACAATATGCTTTTTCTAGTTTTCTGTTATTTATATACTGTTATGATGTCATATATCTATGCTAAACATGGTCAAAGTTCCAAAACTTGCTTTTAATGTATGTAGAAATGGTCCCTGCAATCCCTCTGAGTGCTTTGTTTGCGATGGTTTTTTTCCACCTTGCCAATGAACTGATTCCAGCCCATAAACTGTAGCCTTGATTGTTATGGTTGTTGCTAAGGTTTTCCTATGGGTTGTGTTATCCATTTGTATATTTCAGATTGGATTTTGGCTCAAGCATGTAAAGATATATTTGAGAGGCTGACATTTCAAATAAATAACAAGAAAAAGTAGTGAAATCCTACTACTATCAGTACAGAGTGGGCTCCTTGGGAGGGGGGGGCCTTAAAGACCTAACACAGCCTTATTCAGACAGAGGCAGAACTGAAGGGCTGTATAAAGTCAGTCAGTATGAGTTAAATAAGGAGTTTTTTTGAAATGTAAATCATGCAAAGATATTCAGAGCCCCAGATTTAATTTAATAATTCACACACCCCTTTCAAATTTGGGTCAAGTCATTAAATAGCAAACTCACAAAAATACTCCACATACACTTCATGAGTTTCTTTTTAAATGCATGGAACTCGCTAACAGGTTGTGGGTCATTTAAAAGGAATTTGCCTTACTTGAGAGTGTTCTGGAGATGCCATCCAAAGGCCAGAAAAAAAAATTCCCATGCTACATTTAAGGCCAGAATATGTAAACTAACCACAATTGCATGTTGCCAAAAACGTCCTTTCATTTAGAGGCAGAAAACAAAAGTTCCTTTCCTTACTGCTAAAGGGCATGAGAGGACAGAATAGAGGAAGAAGGTAATGATCTCCCTTCATCTCCAAAGAAGACTGTGGCGACACTTTGGTGCAACAGGCCTGTACATGATTTAACAGGTGAAAAATTGACGACGACAATTAAAACAGGCAGTGCTGCCCCTGAGGTCCTGAGAACCATGGGAAGGAGGAGAGGAGTGATGAATGACAAGGATTTTCACTGCCTTTAAACAAACCGGGGGCTTTGTACTCAGTCAACAGCATGGACTAAACAGAAATTAGAATAAGAAAAACTCCCTCATTTTTCCTATTGTGTTGTTTCTTGTGGTAGGAAATACAGCTTCAAAGATAGCACAAAAGAAATGAAAAGAAGGGAAATAGAAGTTTTATAGGTATGCTTTCCAGATATACCTGTGCATGTGTTGCTTGCTGCAGTGAGATGTACAGATAGAAACAGCAACAAAGCATAAAAGACGAAATGGAGCAAGGCGTAAGAGGGATCGATAGGAGAGACGAAAAGTCATCTCTTCTTTATTCAACTGTGTGCTGCCTAAGCTCTCTGCAGGGAGTCCATGACTTTGACAGTGGCAACCAGTAAATGGGATCTTCAAAGAAGGACCAAGAAGAGGGCGTCTTAGCCCCGCTTACAGAAATCAAAAGGCTTAGTCGAGCTTTACCCGGCAGGATAATGGAATATGGAATATCACACCCCACATAAGACAGTCAGTAATGAAAATGGCAGGAAGGAAATCTGCTGGCAGCCTTGTTCTTGAATTATACACAGCCCCATACAACATGTTCTTCTCTTCTTCTCCTCCCATTATATTCTCTAAACCGGAGTCACCTTCTTTCTGTTCTCCCTTCCTAATTCTGTTGTCAGCTTTCACTTTTCTTCACCTCTCGTTCCTTCACTGCAGCTTACGTCACAATTTTTCCATATTTTCACAGTCAAGTCAGTGTAAATCTTCATGTATCTTCATGCAGACATTTCCCCTTTGGAATGCTGGAAGATGAAAAACCACTCAACAATCCAAGGTCGAGGAGATAGCGGCATAAAGGACGGAAAGCAGAGTGGAGTGTGGAGGAGGGGAGATGCAGGGAAAAGCCAGAGGAGGAGTTTGATTTCCAAGATATGCCCTGATATTTCGGGTTTACCAGTTAATAAAATGGATCATTTGACATCTCATCTTAATGCAGAGAAATACTGAGTCGATCTATCTGGTGATGAAAGCCAGCTGAAGGTTCACCCCGCACAGTGGACAGTTATGAGAAGGTAATATGAAACATCTGGAGACCCATCAGCTGCATCACATGATTTTATAAAACTTCAAAAGGGTTCAAGAATGAAAGAATGACAGAGCAGAGACAGCATGTGTGTTTGTTTGCCCGGCTCCCTCTGCGTCAGTGACCACCTGTGGATTCAGCAAAGTGAGTTCATAGTGAGCTAATCTTGTCCACTGTAGCTACTGTCTTAGTGGCAGATGAATAGGCATATTTGTTTTTGTGGAGCTCAGCTGGTAACATCTCGGCTCTGTACAACACAAACTGTTTGTGTACAGAAAACCCTGTCTGGTTATTAACAGCTTATAGCTTTATTGTGCTCAGTGAAACAAAGCTCTAGAAACCAAAAAATATTTAGTTTACTATCGTATATGATAAAAACAAACAGCAAATGTTCATAATTCAGAATCTAGAACCAGCATTTTTGCTTGAAAAATGACTGAAATGATTAATTGATTGTCAAAATAGTTGCAGATTACTTTTCGTTTGATTGACTAATCAAATAATTGACTAATTGTTGCACTTCTAATCACCTAATGAAGCTATTATAGATATTAGTAAACAGTTGCCTATTCACACATACAGCAGACATGGAGCAACATTAGTATTCATTGGGAATCATGTTTCTGGCCTCCTGACAAACATAAGTCCAACATTCACTCTTTAGCCCTATTTTTAGTGTCCACTAATTACTGAGCGAGACTGCTTAATACCACACTACGTTCAAGTTCAAGTGGTAACCTTGAAAACAAGGTTGAGAGCAGTTTGCTGGTCCAAAAAACAAAACAATGATCCAAAAAAGATCAAAGTGTTCATAGAAGTGAGAGAACTGCAGAGTCAGGTGATAATTCTCCATTCTCTTCTTTCAAGTGATCTATTTGATCCATTCCTAATATAGACATATTGATTAGTGCAGCTTGAAGGACCCAAGGCTTGGAAGCCTTGTTGCTGTCACATTCTTACATCCCCCTGTAGAGCGGTGTGATCAGTGATTCAGAGAATGGCAAAAGCCAACGGGAAGCAAAAGGTGAGGAAAAAAATACACCCATTGTTGACCTTGACCAAAAACACAAAAATAACCAGGCATTCCATGTGTGACATCCAGTCGTTCCCCAGTCTGCAACATAAACAACCTGTTAGGTGTTGTGAAGGACACAAGGTTGGGTTTCTGGTTTGGAAAATGGCCAAAACCACAGAGATAACACATATTTCAGGAGCACATAGAGAGGATCTACAGTAGCCACTGAGTTCATCGCCTGCATGTTTCATTATCCTGCTACACTGAAAAACTGTGTTACTGCAGCACTGAGACACCATAAAGCGCATAGTTGCTGCCTTTACTGTGGGCTTTAATCCATTTGATATGGTTTACTGGCGTATAAATAAAGTCAACAACTTTCAGGAATATTGCATCAACACGGCTGTGCATGAACATGTGTGCAAAGATAATTCAGCGTCATACAATGCTCTCTTTTCCTCTTTTTCTTGCTCAATCAGGTTTTATTTTGGGGCAATATGCAGCAAGAAGCAGTTGCAATCACCTCAAAAAAACAGGAATTGAGCCTCATTTCAACATACTCTGAGGAGTCGGGTGTTTGTGTGCTGGACGGGTGCCCATGCGTAAGGAAATCGGCTGGAATGTAGGAATGCATTCACACCCCGTGTTTCTGAATAAACTGGCCATGAATGAGGCGGTGAATACAGGAGAACAGAAGACGACGATCGCACACACGCCCACACAGACATCGACCACCCTGAGAGAAAATGAGACCAAGATGTGTTTGCACACACGATCATTATTTAGTACGAGCACAGACTATCACTTCTGTATGCACACTCACACTATCCTGATGTTTTCGTAAGAGAGGTTTCTTAACTGCCCTGTCTTGTTTTAGCCTGGTGGCTGATGCATACCTCCATACCATTAACAAACTGGGTTCAGCGGGGTCAGCTGTTACCTTGGAAACCAGAAGCATCAGGGTCCAATGACGGAGACATATCACATGTCCAGATTTTAGTCCTGTCCGTGAAATTCAAGATGCTCTGGATGGCTGAACTGATCTACCAAGATCATTTTAAATTGTCACAAAATCTGGGCTTCAATATGAAATTGTCAACTACCAAAATTAGCCTTGTAGGCTTACTTTGGCTCATTTACAGTTTGTTTTTTCTGTTGATTTATGAGCATAGTCCTTGTCAAATAAATTAAATAAATAAAGGAATAAAGAAAAATAAATCTGAAGTTCTAACTGCAAACAGAAAACACACTCAGAAGAAAAATGGAGGTCTTTCGAGAATTGATTAGTCTTGGTCTGACTGTTATTGTTCTTTGGTTCCAGCCGATCTTGCTCATATGACATGCTGCCTAATAACACAAGCAGATAAATGCATTTGATAAGAGTCTAAATGCACCAACTAATGGCCATATAACAGGACAGTTGTCTAATGAAGCTGCATCACAGATCTGACAGATATGAAGTACTCTTTTGATGTCTTTTGATGAAAAAAAAAAATGTAAATAATTAAAATAGATACATTTTATCTTTGCCACCCTGATGCAACCTTTAAGATTTGGTACATTATTGTTTGCCTGAAGTATTTAAGAGAGCCCAAGCCAGTAAGATGATGAAATCATAATGAAACCATGAGTAGGCCTATATTTATCTATCACTTTCGGTTGTGTAGAAATAGTTTCTGTTGGGTTTATACAGGAATTTGGTTTGTATACGGGAGTAAACAAGCTGCCATTACTGCCAAAACTTTTCAACTAAATCTAGTCCTGCAATACATGAATCTACCAGCAAATTCATTGATATTGGTGACCATCTTGCCAAGATAAGCTAAACAACAGCAAAAGTGAAAGAGGAAGAGAAACTTAAATATGTATAATTTACATTTGGGTCTGAGGAGTGCTTTTTTTTAACTCTAAAGTTGGCACTTCGTCCGGAATACTAGAAGAAAGACGGGATAAAATCATCTGAGATAAACAGTAACAAAAAGTTGAATAAAAATGATCCTAGATGAGGACAGAAAACAGCAAAACACCTGAGAAACAGAAAATGTCCGAAGCAGCCTTGTGAAAGACAAATCTCAGAGCCTGAGCATTATCTAACAATCTGTCTGTGTCAGTGTGAGCTTGTGTTAAACCTGTTTGTCTGGTGGGTTTTGTTGCTTCAGGGACTATTAACACAGACAATGATCAATGTGGGACCGACTAAGCTCTGTTTTCCACTGCAGGTATATTGGTCTGGCAATAACAACTCACAGAATCATAAAATAACACACTCTCATACCCACAAGATCTCTCACACACACACTCACGCACACATAGTGTCAACGCTATGGGAAACAGCAACAAAATGTGTATTGAAACTTAAATCTAAAACCACCTATTCACCTGTATAAACAGAAAAAAACTCTTGCCCACACACACACACACACACACATACAACCTTTTCTGCACACTTGTGCAATAAGCAGGAAGCCTTGAATCTTAGCTGACTAAGGTGAAGTCAGCATGGGAATATGGTCACCCTGAACCTAAAAAGCTTACTGTAGGAGCTAATTCACACACACACATGACCACACACACACACACACACACAATGTCATCCCTTTTCAAACATTCAAAACAAGTCCGATTTTACAAATACAAATGAAGTACTCCTTTGCCAACTGTCAATCTTTCAAACACAGGACTGTAAATGAGCAGCTATGACGACTCATATCTAGGCATCCTGCTCTTCTCTTACCTGTTTTCAGCTTGTCCACACGTCCAAACAGCCAGAAGCCTTTTGGTTTTTCCCGGCTGGGAGTTAGGGACGGGGACGGAGGCGCGGAGAAGTTTGTCTCTGTCTGGACCTTCTTCTTCTTCTGGATGCTATTCCCCATTTTGGGGCAGTCCTCAAGCCCCTAAAGAGGGTCTACCATCTCGTCGTCTTGTAACATCACATCTATATTCCTTCTCTCAAGAGCTGAGCCAAAGCCAATAACGCTCCTGAATCCCTGTGGTCAAATCATTCCTGCTGACACACACACACACACACACACACACCGCAGTATGTGTGCTAAAGACCCACTGACACCATTCCTATAAGACAAACCCACTACGGCTCTGAGACAAGCACGCAAACAGATCCGGAAAACAACAATACAACACTCAAACCAGCGCTATCATCCGAGCTGACACACTTCCTTTCCCACAGAAGCAACGGCAGCATCCAACACTGACAAGCTCACTACAAAGTGTGTGTGTGTGTGTGTATGCATGTATGTGTGTGAGGATTGCGTGTGTGCGCAAGTGCCCCTCCCACTCTCTGCCTCTGTGATCACTGTGCTCCCAAGCTGAGCATTCACACAGCTGAGCACATTCAATGTTGGAGAGAAGTGAAAACACAAATACACAGATACACACACACACACACACACACACATTTATCTCCATTGTATAGCCGATTACATGATTCACACACCTTTCTCTCGTGGGATAATGGCACACTTCAGCTGTGTGCCTCTCCTAATTCCCTCTTTAGAGAGTGGTGAACAGTTGTCTTTAATGCAGAGCATTATGAGCACAGTTGACAGATCCTGTCAAGACAGTGGTGATAGAGAAAACACAGATTCTGACACACACACACACACACACACACACACACACACACACACACACACACAGTGCTGACTAGGAATGACTAACAAAAAGAAGGAATAGATACTGAGATAAAGGCAAAAGTGAAGGGATGCTCAATAATGCAGCTGATCTACACAGGTGCAGCTCCTCCCTCTGGAACCTTTTGAAATTCCTCACAAAACACACACACACACACACACACACACACACACACATATGAACTTACGCATGCACGCGCCAACACAGATAAAAACTAGAAAGAGCAAGGTACATGCCAGTCAACCGTCACACAGATCAAAGCTTGTTTTGAGATGAGAACATTCCCGCTATGCTTAGAGGAAATACAGATGCTGATCCAGATGGGTGAGTTACAGAGAAGCAGCATTTCTTACACTAACCAGAGCACAGTGATGTGAGCCAACGTTCAGCAAACATAAGACACCCCCTCAAGTCTTTACTGTAACTTCTCCTCTTCCTCATTCCTTGTGTTCCGTTTCCCTCCACCTCCTCCCATCTCCTACAATCCCTACTGATGTATCTAAAGTGGCAAGAAGACTGGATGCGAAGACGTATGTCAAGTCAACGGAATCAGTTCATTTTCTATGGAGAGCAGGAGATGCGGCCGTGTTGTGCATGACGGATACGGCGCGGTGAGTCGACGGACCGTTCGCCATATCTGTGTGTGCATAAACATGACTCGACCTCAACTTCATGCAAACCAGTCCATCCAGTGCAATGCGCTTAGCTCATGAAACTCAGCTCAAACTGTCAAACTAGGCAGTGCTGATCAAATATGAATCAAGATTCTGTTATTGCATTGCCTATTTCTCGCCTCAAATGTTTTCAGAAACATATTTTAGTGTACCGTTTAGCTGTAAAAAGAGAAAGTTTTTATTTGGAGATAAAAAAAGCATCATGATCATGGAGGAAACAGCACCGCCCATCAGCCGGAGCGTTTAGCGGTCCGGTGTGTCCTGATGCGTCCTCACCGGAGGCGGTTTGCTCGCCGCATAACAGTGTCTGATAGTATACTATGTTAACTTGGCAATGTCACTGTGACTCATCAAAGTCTGTCCCACACTGATGATGTCAAGACCTTTGCCATCACTTGATGCATGCAACGCTGTTCCCAGAGCCTGCGGATCGATAGAACTACTCCAGAAGGAGGTCACAGAGAGAGAGACATATGGAAGAAGAGAAATGACATGAACACCGTCAGCATGAAGCACACTACTCCTATCACATGAAACTGAGATTCCTTGTAGGGACAAAATGGTAGAAAGCGGGAGGGGAAAGAGGAAGAGAGTGCGATGATGAAGAGCAAGAAAATGAAACCACACACACTCCTCATCATGGTCACCCTGATCACGTTTCCTCCCACCCCTTCCATCTTATGTGTGGAGGACTGCTGGAAGATAAAAAAAGCCGCCAATAAAAAGCAGATTTACTGACTGGGGGGGAGAAGAAGTGGAGGAAGGGGAGAAGCTGCTGGACTGCTGAAGAATTTATAATCCCTCGTTTTCTCTGGAGGAGGAATCAATTTGGGTTTCTAAAGAGCTGCAGGAGTTGCTGGGAATTCCCAAACATGAATATAAACGCTTACAGTGTACTGTGTTTGTATAAGCGTGTCCGTATGAGAGAGAGCAGAAGATGTCAGCGTATGACATCACTCAAGCTTCCCATTGCAGGGTGTAAAATGATCCACAATAAAATGCTCAGAGAGAAATGTTGCCTCTTAATGCAGCCCCACCGGAACCACACCCAGTACATTTGTGCTGGTAGAGTACTCTGAGCTCACTACCTCATCTGTCATACAGCAATGAGAGTGCACTTAGTGTGTGTGTGTGTGTCTGTGTGCGTGCTCTATACCCTGCCTTCACCTATGAGCTGCAATACAACATGCCAAACATGCCCTAGATACATTTAAATAAGAGCGTGATCAAAGTATGTGTCATTGTCAGGAGAGATTTTAGGATTTGACAGCTGCATGGACCTCAAAGGAGAGCAAAGCGAGTCGGTGTGTGTGCGTGTACATTTGTACACTAAAAGGACGTTTGTGCGGAGGAATGCCGTTGTCAGGGGATAGTTGTCAAGGGAAGTGGTTGTCAGGGTGACCATCACTAGGGCCCAAGATAGAATTAGGGAATTTACCTTTCTAAATGTTTTTGTGTGTATCGCTATATGTGTGTGTGTGTGTGTGTTCCCGAGACTTGAGAGACTGCTGACAGTGGCCTGAATTAGGACAAAATAAAATCCCAGCAGTTATTGTAGATTGACCGATATGACCTTGATCACATCCTTGGTAGAAGGCTTTACAGCTGCATCTCCACAGCCAATAAATCTGCCATTAGCCCAGCACTCCCATCTTGTGGCAAGGCAATGCTATCACAAAAAAACCCCCACATAGGAACACATAGTGGCATTAATGCAACGAAAAACCAGGCCAAGTCAATATCATCCAATTGCAAAGCCACTGCACCTGTAATTTCACATATGGGCCTGCATTTTCAGTTCAACCTACACAGCCCATCGGAAAGCAAAGAAACAGCAGCAGTATTTTAGCGCCGCAGATGTTGACACGCCAGCTGTCGACACATGCTTGAGTCGCAGGCTCTGCCGTAGCCTACTCCGTTGCTACTGTTGCGGCCGTAAAACAGTGGATAAACTGTTCTGGGTGTCACACAACTCCCACGACATAACTCATTTCACTATGAGACTTTGATCCATTTGGTGCGATAACATTTGGAAAGTCTAGAGGAGCCGCACGATTAAATTATCTTATCCCCATTCAAGTTAGCAGAAGGCTAACCGGCTCAGCTAGCAGAAGTTTGCATTCACGCATTCATCCCATAGAGGGAGAGGATGAGGCTCGAAGTATGTATTACGTCTAAGTATGTAACACTTAATGCAAACACTGACTACTCCAAAAAAAAATAAATAACTGCAGCTACACATGAGTGTACACACTCATTGCCTGCAGGTGGAGCAAATGTTAAATTGAAGCAAGTATTACAATCTTTGCCTGTAGGTGGCGACATCTGCTGTTACTATACTCTCCTTCTAGTGACGAGGGATGGCATGTGGATGAAATTGCAGAACAGTTCCTCTAAATAATCTGCTATATATAAATACATGACTGAACTTTTGTTGATCAATCTTAGTGTGGCATTTCAGCTTAAATCAGAAGCAAACACAAGATAAAGTAACATCGGTCAGTGTTCCAAGATGTTTTACCCAGCGCAAGTCATCAACATATATGGCTCTAAATGTCACTTTGCTCAAGACTGAATGAATTCCTCAGTTGTTGTGTAATGGTTTGGTCTATTCTTCTCTTTGCCATTAGAAAGAGCCCCAGCTGGATCAGGTAAACAGTGTTCAACAGGTGTATCCATTACTAAAGGTTACATAACAGGAGACACAGACACACACACAGACACACAAAAAGTCTTGAGGGTAAATCAGTTGTATATCCCTGTGTATCAGACTCCCACTCCCTTAGTCCCACGCTGATGTCTTCCAGCTGCTTCCCCGCCACATCAAACACCACGTGTCCTATAAAAGAACCCATTAGCTCTGATTCCATAAACAATACTTCATCTTAGAAACCCCCTCCTATATACATGTCAGTGTGCCTACAGTATTGCATTCGTAATTTGCATAAAGAGTATGTGTGCATGACCCTGATATAACTATAAAAATTATATTAGAGAATTCTATAATAAGATATGTTATTAGCTACAGAACAGATAAAAAAACACATTACCATAAAAGGGTGATAAGAACAGTCATTTTCTGAAGCGTGTACAATGTGAAATGAATCCTGATTAACACAGAGTTATCATTAGTGAGGAGTGGGAGAGTTGTGACCTCAATTCTTGTTATACTTTCCTATTCCTTCTATGTTATCTGCACCCTCTCTTCATTCCTCTGCTGCACGTCTCTGCATCCTGCTATGCTATACATCCTTGCATTAAACGCGAGCCGAAAGACGATTAATATCTCTCTCCGACATCACAGTCGGACCCCTATTGTTGCCTTTACAGTATTGCTGCCACAGCAACGCGCGCCTCACAATGCCGTTGCCTGGGAGACGTTTACCTCACCGCCGTGGCTGCTGGGTCCGCAGTGACGGATGAGGGTTTGGAGGTGTATCTGCTTACCCAGGTAAAATTACCTCTCTCATCAAAGTGTGGGTGTGTGAAAGCGAGCGGGTGAATGATGTTGGCGGGGGACATTGTGTGGCTGCATTAAACTTTCACACTGCTTCCTCTCTGCCGCACGCCTTCTCTTCGCCCTCTACTCCCTCCGGCCTGTCAAACTGTATTAAAGTAGTCCTGAGTTGTGGCCTGTAATAGAGCTAAGGCAATGTTCTCCATGTAATGAGATGTTTGCTCTTAAATTACTCTGCTGGGTCTGTAATCTGCATTATAGTTTGTGAATCTACACACCCTGACTGTTTTGTGATGTGGCAGCCACACACACACACACACACACACACACACACCCACACAAACACCCCCACACACACACACACACACATACCCACACACTCAAACACACTGATAGAGAGAAAATCGAGCAAAGAATGGGATTCATTACAAACAGATTTACAAGGCCTGTGTTTGTGACACAATAAAAAGTATTCTCACACACACTAACACACACACACACACACACACACATGGCTTCACACACGCAGAAAACAATGACTACACACATGGACGGACACACACGTGGAATCCCAGGGATTGTGCAGAGTGACCTCACCGCTCAAACAGCCAGCAGCTGAAGATGGGCTGCGCTGGACAAAGCAGGTAGTTGCGTGGGGCTCTGTGCGCTCTTGTGTGTGTGAGTGTGTGTGTGGAGGTGATGTAATGAGTGCCGTCGCTGGGTTGGCGCCGCCCTAAGCCCGGCAATATGCCGCTGACACACAAACACAGAGATACCCTCTGATACAGGCTTGCACTCGGTCATACACCCTCTCGCACAGGGAGCTGCAGACGTCCGTGCGCACTGATTACACAATAATAAGCAGTGAAGACCGAAACACCCACAGCGGTGCAGAATAGAGGCTGTTGAGCAATCTGAGAAGCAAATCAAAAACAGTAATATGCAGTAATGAATAGAAACTGCAAAAACCTGGGAGAGAAAGACAGATATGTGTTGTGTGTGTGCGCGCCGAGAGGTTGCTCTAATTAAAAAAGCATTGAGAGAGTGTTCCCTGAGAGTCCTCTCAAGGCTGAATGGGGCTTTGTGATTTTGTTGTAATCTCTCCTCTCCATCGCATAACTCTAGGCCCAATCCAGCAACCAGGCTGCCACGCACACACACACACACACACATGCACACTAACAGACCTTGACACGCACACACAGACACACACACACACACACACCGCTCTGATACAAGGCTCCCAGGAATTCAGCACATCAAAGAGTGTTATTTTTTTTATAGGAGAGGAATCTCTGTAAATTATGGCCAGCAGTCAGAGCTGGACTGCAGAGCTCTGGATCACAAACGAGCAGATCTGAGCCAGTCATGCAGGGATGACACAGCCAACGTAAATCCACCGACAAAGACATATTACAGTAAGAGCTGTATGTAAGTAAACCATTAGGGGAATCCTTACAGATGGAACGAGAGAGAATACACTTTGTATTTAGTTATCATCATTTATATGATGAGCAGACAGATGGACTACAGAGTTAAATAAACGAAAATAAGCATTTCTGCTCATTTCTTTTGGGATGAATTAATGTTTTCTGTGCCTCAACACGACTGTACAACAAATATGCATCTTAAATTTGGTTATCACTAAACTAGAATATGATAAAATGATTTATGGGACCATTTGCAGTCTTTTTGTGCCTTTTGGAGAATTTTTGCACGCACAACGTAGTGCAGACATTTCACACCAAGAATCTAGACATTTAGATGAAATGGTGGAAATTGAATATAGTGTACTGAATATTAATAAGTAGGGAGTGATTTTAGACCAATGCAGACATTGTATCAGAATTTTGTTGAAAGCTGAACAGCTGAAATAAGCTGGATCCTGCCTCTGATATGAACATGATGTACCGTTCTTCAATAAAATGTGAAATAGTTTATGCCCAATAGAAACTTTTATTAGTTAATCACTTTTTATACATATCAGAGGTGTAATATGACACTACATAACTTGAAATGTATCCTTTTGCTTTTTAAATGGGGAATAATTTCAAGCAACTTGTGTGATACCTTACACACACAAATGCACATGTATTCTCAATAATAATGCAATAACAATATAATGGATTTACAGTATCTTTTAAAACTATATGGGTCTGTAGTGAATTCAAATAACAAAACATAGCAAAACTTAGTGTGTGTGTGTGTGTCTCCTTTGTACAGACTAACGCTTTGTCTTGTCATGTTAGTAAAGTCACCCAGCGGGTTCAGGAAGAATGAACTGCAGTGTAAGAAAAAAAAAATGCAATTATTTAGTGGTGAGGGAACAGGCCTCTCTCACTTTCTCTGTATGAGAAGAAGTGCCAAAGAAAACAGGACAGACCAAACATAATTTGTTCACACACACAGGTGAGCCAGAAATCAAGAGCTGTGCACGTTGGTGGAAAAACGGGACAGATCTTCTGTCAGAGGGAATCAATGTTCCTTTTGTTGGAATAATGTGGGACTCGGACTACAGATGTCCTGTGTTTGTTGACAGAGGGTTCATTTTGACAAGTTTTAGTCACAACAATTCACATGATTGACCTTTGTAGAATCACAAGCAGGAGAGGGCATCCTTTCTACCTTTCTCTTCTCTGATTTTACAGTTTTCCTCTTTAAAATAAAACATCCTTCCTCATCTCCTGTCACTTATCTGCTGTCTACCACTGAATAAAGGAAAACGTTCAAAACATACTTTTAAAAAAAGGAAATGCAGGATCAGCAAAAACTTCAGTCACGCTTTCATTATCTCTAGGTCACTTTTGAAGCAGCAACTGGCCTAGTTGAGGGTACATGATTATCTGCAGTCTGTTCTCTTGGACATGCTTAACCGTGGCCCTCTTCTGTCTTAAAATCAGAAAATCACTGGGAAGAAATGGCACAAAAAGAAAAAAGAAAAAAAAAAAGGTTCCCACACATCAGCCCTGACCACATCCTCTGCTGAGGAATTATTAGCCCTACTACTAGATAATCTTTGGTTTCAAATTGAAGCCACTGTCTGTTACCTATCCAGTATTCATAGTTCTCCATAGAACTTACAAAACCACAATGTGAGGCATAATAAGGGATCATGGAAGTCCCTTTTTAGGCGGAACGAGCACATAAACCACAAAGGCACCCAACCAAAGAAGGTCAGTGAATTTGGATTTCCAAGACTTGTTGGATGGTTACTACAGTGACACACACACACACACACACACACACGCACGCACACACATTGACACATACACAGTCAATGACAGAATAGAAAGAGATGGCTTTAGAGGTGGAACAAAAACAGGAAATGGGGACTGTGGGTAATCTCTGAGCTGCCGACCAAGCAAACGCATCAGTAAACAGAAAAAGGGATTAGACCACTATGTCAGTCTACGTGTGTGTGTATGTGCGTGTCACTAGATGAGGTTATAAATGTAGACTGATGTCCCGACGATAACGATATCTCTCTTAACTTTCCATCTTAATCCAAAAGTCAACACATTTCTCAGAAACATCATATCATGGCCATACAGTCTAAGATCATGACAGACTAAACAAAATGGAATTATACAGTACAGCTTCCAAATCAGCAAAGTATGGCGTCAAAACTAACTAACTAACTAACGTTTACGTACACAAGGAATATACAACCTGACAGAACTTGTATACATGAGAGCAGGCATATGTCACTTCCCTGATGTCAGAATGACCACACCTCCTTTTGGGTGAAAACAAACGCTGTAAAAGTGCTGGTGCCAAATTGGAAAAACTAATGGCAAAAGCTGCGGTATTGCATTTTTCTCATTAAACAATTAAAAAAAAAAAAGAACCCAGTTTACGATTTCCTTTACTTCCCCAAAGAGCCGAGGACAGTACAAAAAAAGATCTGTGGCTTCAGGCCATCCACATAGATTATGAAAATGGTAAACTGTGGGATACATCTATGGCAAAAACTTTCACACAGGTTAGTTAATGATCTTAAAGTCAACAGCTATAATGTTAAAAGTCAAAGTAGTGAATGTTGATGCTGCATTGAAAGGGCAGTACATAGAACATAGTGAAAACCCAAGGAAATCCCAATTCAGTGTTAGCCTGTAACAGCTAGCTCGCTAGCACTGGTTGCAGCAAGCTGGCTTTTCCCCTGGTTTGTTGAGACATAGGTACCAAGTAAGACAGCGTCCCCTGCATATTCCCTGAAGTGATTTTATGTCATGATTATCGTAAAAAAAATCCAAAGTCAAAGTGTGTCTAAATGCTGCATTAACCTCTGCACAGATGAAGTTGTGACCTGACATGCTGACGTGCTGCGGTGAGCATATTGTCTCATTTCCAGTTGCCAGCGTTTCTGTGTTACAGTCTAATTACCAGCTGTACATTAAAACTTACACTAGTTCTGCTCAAGCACTCAAAGCTTGCTCCTTCTTTTAGTGACTTTCTCGCTAATCCAACAGTTGTTTACACACTATTCAGATCTGCTAGTTACTTTAGCTTAGCAGTTAGCCAAGACACTCAACACCTTTTTCTTTGATTTTGTTGTTGACATAACATAATTGTTTGTCTGACTGGCCATAGGATAAGCTAAAAAGCGATACGGTTTTCTTATTGTAGGCTATTAAATTGGAAAAGACCTTGGAATTTGCATTTACTGCCAGTCAAATTAGAGGGATTGTTTTCACCCAAAAAGGGGTGGGGGCATGATACAAGGGCAAAGTACCCGGATGTGCTGCTCTCATCTACATGTAACTTTTATGTAGACATCCCTGTCTTTGATAGTACCCTAATTTTCTGATGATTTCAAATTTTTTGAGGGTGCAACTGTGTCAGTGCAGCAAGCTATAAACACAACACTGACATGTAATCACTTTATAAAGTCATTAATACAAACATGTTAGCAGTTAGCATTGATTTGGAGTTGTGTTTCTGGCCACCTGATGAATGTAAGTCCAATATTCACTCACCTCTTAGCTCTGTTTACATCTCCACCAACCTCTGAGGGAACTATCTGAATCTTTAGAAGCTAAAATTCTTGAATATGTTCACCAGCTATGATGTTGATGGGAGCAGTGAGACTAAATGAAAACAGTAAAGTTGTGAGCCATAAAACCAAAACAATGAGCTAAAAGTCACTAAAAAATGCCTGCTGTGACCAAAAACAACACTATGAGAGCAGTGAGAGTGAACCAAAACAGTAAAGTTGCAGCCAGCCAGCTAAACAATGAGCTGAAATTCGCTATAAAGCTGAATAAAACCGAGGAGAGCTGCAGAGTCGGGTGATAATTCTCTTCATCACTACCAGCAATGCCTCTGACACCACACACTCATTTGATACATTGTATTGCCTCGACATGTGAAATCTTTATATTTGCCTGAATGTAATTTTTGCTGATGTAGGAGCTAAATCTAGTCTTACCTACTGTCACTGAAGTATGAAGTGATGACCTACTCACCTTTTGCAGGGTCAAGGTTCTGATGTCCCAGTTTGGCATCTGTCACACCGGTACCAGTTCGGTTCAGTCCATTACCAATGCTCTTCTTCTTCCGGCTGCCCTTTAACCAGCTGAAGGCCTGTCCCAGGGAGCTTCCCGGCTTCCTTTGCCCACGCTGAGCCCTCGCCTCCCGGGCTAAGATCTCAGTGATGTCCCTGGGCACCAGATCGCCTGTAGACCTCCTCCGGGACATCATGGAGGTTGGTCCTGGGAGCTAAGGCCCGGTACCTCCACCCGGAGTGTTGTGTTATGTCGAGAATGGGTTACAGAACGTGAAACCTCCCTGCTTCCCAGGGTTCGACAAACCCCTCTGTCCCTCTTAGGCCTCGCTCAGCGTCTCTGTTTTTCCTGTCTGTCACCACCTGGGACAACAATGAGATCAGCAGGATGAGAGAGAGAGAGAGACAGAGAGAGGGAGAAAGAGAGGGCAACATGGAAAGACAGAAAAATAGGCTGAGAATGAAAGCCTGAGAGAGGACAGAGAGAGATGAGAGAGCAATTACAAGATGGAGAAAGAGCAGACTTATTAGCAATTAGAACAAGGAATTGGAATAATCCAAATTGAAACAAAATGAAAATGGAAAAAAACAGGGAAAATTAAAGCAGAACAGAGGATGAAAAGAGAACATTTACTAGCCTGACTGTTAACAATATATCAAGAGCATTCCCACATTGTCCTCCTTAAGTTTTCTCGTCATTCGTCCGCCCCCACTCTCCCTTTTTCTATTCTCTCATTTTTGTGTATGTAGAGGAGAAGCCCCAGGGAGGAAAGCTGGACCTCTGCAGTGTCTATGTATGAGTGTGTATGTGCCTGCGTGCGTGTGTGTGAGCATGCATGTGTGACATGTGGTTCACATCAGCAGGAAAGTGAGTGTGTTGTACTGAATGTGTGTATGGGTGAGTAAGAGCAAAGAAAGAAGCCTGATTTAATAAAACTAGCAGTGGAATGTGTAGTACTTTCTACTTTATAAAGACACACTCAAAGGACGCAGATGAGCAGACACACACAAACACACAAACACACACATCCTCTATATGTTGTAAAAGCTCAAAACAATGCAAAATCTTTGCTATAAAATAGTCAGACAGGACGTAACTGTGTACAACTTACTCAGCGTGCATGTCTCCCTTCCTCAGCTCCCTCTTTTCTCTCAGCCTGAGAACAGCCTTGCGGAGTGTGTGTGTGTGTATGTGTGTGTGTTTAGCAGTGTGAATGAAGCTCCATCACGCTCTCTGAACAGTCAGTCCCTCCCTCTGTAGGAAGGCCAGCCTCTCCTCCCACCTCTCACAGTGCTGTTAGAAGTTAGCCACACCATTCCAGCTCCAGTCGCTTGTCCTCACGTTCCAAACAGCTGGAATTTAGCAATTTAGCTTCAGTGTAGACTCACTACAGCTGCACAGGTCATTGCTAGTTACTTCTTTTTCTAGCAGTCATCACATCTTCATCCACCTCTTTTGTTCAGCTTTCCTTTTCTCTTCTCTCCTAGCCTCCTTTGCGGGGATCAGGTGCAGTCATCCCAGTGTCCCTCGGGTCGGAAACCCCAGGGTGATGATGCATCATGGAAGCTAAGACAAAAATATACACACCTTGGACCAGTGTATCCATAAATAATATTCCAGCAAGAACCTTAACTCGCCAAAGTAGCTTTCACAGACAGAGGAAAAAAGATAAAAAGTCGGAAATCTGATGACAGAGTTCCCTGAGAAATAATATTGAGCGGTCCTGTGATGGAAGGTTGTCTTGGTAAAGGTGAAGAGGTTCAGCTCTGTTCTGCAGATAAGAGGGAGTGTCTCTTTCCTGTCAGTGTGCAGCCACTTGGAAATCTGATACCCCTTGTTAAATGTGACACACACACACACACAATAAGACAGACAGGTGGGCTGAGTCACAAAGGGGCCAGTTACCTTTAAGTCTTGTCCAGTTCTACTCAACGTGCAAAGCTCTGTCACTCAAATCTCTGAGGTGAGTTTCAAATAGCGCTGCGGTGGGGACGAGACAAGCTGACATCACTGAATATGTGTGGGTGCGTGGGTGGGGGGAGACACTTGTCAGAAGTGGGTGGGTGGGTGGGTGGAGTGCATATCTTGAGACTGGCTCATCTGGTTTCAATGTGGAGAAGACCCACTGGGGTAAGGAGGGGGAATTAGGGGGAGGAGGTATTGCAGCCTTGGGGGAACTGCCTCAGACACACCTGTGCTACAGTTTGTGATACAATTTGTCAATAGCAACACGAGCCTTCATTCAATTGATGGTTTGTTACAAGCTAAACTAGCAGCACAATATTTCCTTGTAATACTGTAATATCTAAATCAAAGGAAAGTAGACATAACAAGCATGCTCTTAAACAATGCCCTGCTTCACAGTCACCTGGATGAACATATTAGTCAGAAGTTAAAGGAGCATTAAATGATCAGACATTTGACTGTTAATAACCTGTTTTAGCAACAACTGAGAACACATACTTCTGTTAACAGTAGCCTGTAATTGACACACATAACCATTATCACAGGAGTAAGCTTGTTAATTAGAGCAGAGATCTGGCAGAAATATTGCTGAAAAGGTAACATATCCCCATGCAAAATACAGGTATAATAATAATGTTTTGTTTTACTTTTCTAGCTCAAAATCTTGGGCTTTTAGCTTTCATAGCTACAGCCAGAAACAATAAAAATCTTACAAAGCACCTGGCTTAGCAGCTGTTTGAGGAAATAAGAATGTTGCACACTCACATCAGTTTCCTGCTGGTTTAGGGATTGAAATCAATAAATACCTCATTCACAGTGCTTCGCTATCCTTTCAACCACTGCCAGTTTTTCTTCTTGATTGCTAGGCATTAATTCTCAACCAAATTAATGAATGTAATCCACGCCATAGTGTTTGTCAGAATAAAATCATATGTGCCTTCTTTGCCCTATGATGTGTTATCTAACTCCTGCACTGTCATTATGCATGAGGTCCGCTTCATCTGTAGTGAGTGAGCTCCAGGACTCTGTCTCCATTTAGCACCTATGATGAGGCAGACAAATTACCTGTCTGTTGGGATTCCTGGGCTAATTCTGGCACAGGACCTACAGATATCACTGTCAGTCAGGGATTTAAAAAAAAAAAAAAAAGTCATACAACATGAGGTACTCATATGCTGCAACTTTAATGGCCTTCATCCCTCAAGTAAGTAATTTACTGTCAGTGACAGTCAGCGGCCTCTTGATATATCTCATCTGCAAACATAAGATAATAATCTGAGTTCTTACATCTGGAGTGAATCTGTTTAATACACTAAATATTGTGTAAAATTAAAATCAGATTCTGATTGTCTCCCTTTACAAAAAAGTGAACTGTTTTTCCCTAGAAATGTATAGTTGGATAGTTACAGTACGTGAATGTGAGATGATTCATAATTTCTGTGTATGATGAGGTTTTCTCTAGTTTTGTGTGAGTGTGTGTGTGTGTGTGTGTGTGTGTGTGTGTGTGTGTGTGTGAGGTGGGGGGGATCCATACTGTATGCACTTACTGGCGTACTGGGAGGGGTTAAAATGAGTCATAGTTTAGTTTGCTCATGCCTAACAGATTGAAATGTTTTAACGTTTCCATGGTGATACAATAGAAAACAGCCACCCTCACGGTATGTCTGCGAGGGGAGCAGTAGAGTGTGTGTGTGTGTGTGTGTGTGAGTGTTTGTACTCTAAGAGGTACAAAATGATTAACCACCAGAACACTATGAGCCTACTGGGGAATGTATCACCAATCCTCCTCTACTCGGTTTCTCTCTTTCTTCACCTCTACTTTTCTAGCTCTACTGTTTGCTTGCTGTGTTTACATGCACACATACAGTTTATCCTTTTCCAAGACTTCCTGCTAGAGAGAAAATTTAACTGCATCTATCATTAAAATGTTAAAACTTTTGCTTGGAAAGCAGATGGATGGTCATGCAAACAATCGGACTACTGGACAAAAGTTTTAAATCCAGCATTTTCCCTATGTAGCTGCAACAAACTTAATTCTATATCATTAGTTTAGGAACACAGTCATGCAGGAGTTCTGTTTATTCATGAACACAGGATTATAGAGATATGCAGGACCTTGTTATGCACAGATAATAAATATTGTAGAAAATGAGCCAGAATCTGGAAAACTTTGTGCAAACATAGCCACTGCCCAAGACTAGTTCAAAGTTTCTGGAAATTCAAACGAGGAACTCTTTAGAAGTAAAATAACTATAGAATGCTATTTTTATTTATTTATAGAGGAATATCTAATTTTGGCCGATCCACTAAATTAAGTACTTTAAACATCAACATATGTCATCATATTAATGAAAAACTCAGTCCTATTCATTGATTGATTTGCAACATTGCTTGCAAGGTCTAATACAACCACAGATGAAAGGATTCCAACATTCGTACAAACAGTCTGGCAAAATAAATCTATTAGTCACATTTGCATCATCTCATGGTATTCATCATCACATCACCGAACTGTAACTAGGAGTCAAATTACAGCCCAACAAGAGTGAAAAAGAATGCATAATAATTGTATGATAGCATGTCAGCCCTGAAAGCAGACTGGTTTCTATTTTGTGACTACTCAACACCGTTATAATGATATAATGTAATATTAGAATGTCTGCACAAATTAAACAAATCACACAACAGCTGATGGAAGAAATTAAACACCATCACAGATCAAGCAATCTACTGGAGCAGTTAAGGATAAGCACCTTGCTCAGGGATATACATGAGGCCTGCAGACCGTCCAATCAGAGTCCCATAAACAGACAGCATTTATACCAATAGCAACACGAACTGTCTGTTAATGACCTGTGTGTGTGTGTGTGTGTGTGTGTGTGTGTGTGTGTGTTAGATGTGACTGAAAGGAGGCTGCAGTCAGGAAATCCATACTGCCGGTTGGGATAAGCCCAGCTTTCTCGGACCCGCATTATCATTCCCGACCTGCCTTTGTCCTGCGACAGACACATTCTTTCTGCACCAACTGCTTCTCTCTGGTCATTTCTCCAACAAAAGCATACAATGCAGAAACTACATCAGAAACCACCAAAACATACTTATCTGTTATTTTGTTCCACCACCTCATTAACATGTACTATGTGCATGTTTATCCTTTAGAAATGCATTTTCTAAGAAGCTCTGAAAAAGGACAAAAACTCTCCAAAATTACATTCCACAGCCCACTATTTTTAACATCCACCAACTGGGAGGATGGGAGGGGTGGAAAGGGAGCTGAGACAGAGAGAGAGAGAAATGAGGACAGAAAGAGAATCATGGCATGTAATAATAGTTTTAGAGAAGAGAGGGAGACGTTCCAGGTTGATACTCAGCCGTGAAATACACAGAGGGGACTCCTCGGTACAACAGAGACAGCTTTGTCTCACCAGCGTACAACTACAATAGATGTTAAGAGTCTGTCGGCGGTGGGTTTTGGTTAAAAAAAAAAGGAGGTAAGGAAAGAGGAGTGGAAAAAAAGTAAAGTTCACGAGTGAAAAAAAGTAGGAGGGAAAAACAATTCTCTGACCCCCGCTGCCCTCCAGTTTTCCCTGTCCAGGCATGTTGTTGCCCTTTTTTTCTGGATTTGGCTACTCACTGTCCCAACCACATTCCTCTAATTGAGACATGCAAAAAAATGAGGTTATATATTTATAAGAGTGTGAGGGAAGCGTCCATTTCATTGCCTTCATGGGAAAAACGGAGAGAGTAGAGGTAATATTGTTGAGTCATGTCTCTGGTGAGTGGCTAAGTTAGAAGAGAGAAAATATGGGTTGATCCTGCTGAAAATGAAGCTGTAAGAGTTGGCTGTTGTCTGCTTTATGGCGCCTCTAGGGAACAATTCTGTCCAAAAGCCAGACGACAATAAGGCTAAGAGAGGGCAATTTTCTTACTAGCTGTCAGTTCTACCCTAAAACAAAGCAATATCCTAGACCTACTGCAGTTTACACCTACGAGTCATTTATCTCAGGAAATGCATTATCTTGTCTGGCTGACAAATCACACCACAAACTTGTAATCCCCAAATAATGCAGTATGCATCGCCTAGTTCTAAACAGTGTTCATCGTTGTCATTAATGACCTCTTCTTGACCTTCTCCTTGTCAGTAAGATGCCAACTACAGCTTTGAAGCTGCCTCCAGAGCTCACATTCTTATCAGCTGTAGTGCTTTGGACTTAAAAGCAGTGATTTAATGGAGAAACTGGATATACTGAACTGTAATGTTGACCCTACATCAGTGTTTGAGAGATTTCTATCTGTCTGATAGATACTATCTAGAGAAGAGGAGGTGGGTGGGATTTCCATGTGTGCCATAGATCAACTTTGTGACCCGTAAGCCGTCCATCAATTTTATTAGCCAATCAGTGTTTGCCTTCGCCCGGACGAGTTGGTCTGTTGATGGTTCTTGCTTTAGCTTGACTTGAACCTTCCTCACACACACACACACACAATAAATTAAGGAAAGGGAACTATAAAATGTTATGAATGGTCCATGACCGGCCTCACAGGTCCTTGTGTTTTTACTTAAAAGATGAAAAAATAAAGAACAGTCAGAGAAAACACACAAAGGCCTGTGTGTACGCTTTGTGGACTGAAACTGTCTTCACAGTGGACAGTAAAGTACTTCTCAGAATTCAGGAGTGGTCAGAGCCAAAACACACTGGCTGTGTACACAGCCATCTGGCCAGCAATTCATACACACATGAAGATACACACACAGACTCACACAATTCACTCAAATAAAAAACAGAAGAAATATTTGGGATAGAAGAGCCAGATACCAGAGAAATTTTGGTGGAGAACAACCTTTTCTCCACTTTTACTTGAACTAAAGTCTTCCATTGGTAAATTGCCATTTTAGCAATCCTGCCAATTTGGCCTGTGATGATTGGCAAGCTTTTCAGTTTTGCGTTTTTAGTTGACTTAACCTAACCCTAAAAAAAATCCAAATCCATCCTCAATACTACATCCATCACATTACAAGTTTCTATTCATCCCTTTCATTTTTGTAAACTATTTTGTTTGACAGAATGAATTACAATTCTGTGCAGGATAACATTACATAACAAATCTATTGTTACATCCGCAAATTAAAACTAAAAATAAATGGTTGCATTTAGCTCCATCATCGCTATATTATGTGTTTTCCATATACATCACATTATGCAATATGGGGGCGTGTCAGATAGGAAAACATCGACTGTTATGATTAGGGTGAACTGCTCCTTTAAAAACACGACATGAAATATTTTTGCAGCAGGAATTCCTGAGAGGGTGTGGTTGCTGCTGGGTTGTTTGGGACTGGACAAAAACAGGCCACAGCTTTCCATCCATCCAACCATCCCTTTTTGTTTCTTTCTTTCTCTTTCTCTCCCTCTCTCCATTTGCAGGGGGGAACTATGTGTGTTTTTTACTCTCTGTATGGGGTCGTTTAAATGAGGCACTGACGTCACAGCCAGGAAACCTGAGGTGACCTCTGTCGAATCTTTATTAAAATAACAGGATTGGCACTTGCAAAACATCTAATTAAGAGTGCTGAAAACAGAGACTCAACACAGTTTTTTTCTGTGGTGATTCTCTCTAGTAAAACCATTTCTGAAAACAACAGGGATTACGAGCATTTTTGTGCAGCCTGAGGACAGCACAGCTTTTGGGGGTGTGCAAGAGCATATTTGTTATCTTCTAAAAAGTCATAAACTTATTTTATTGCAAGTATCCATCACAATATTTACTGTAGCACCTCAAACTAACATTTAGACCGCACCATTAGATGTCCTAAAACAGCAAATTGCAGCTCTTTTAAAGGATGCAAACAGGAACACTCATTATACATGGACACATATGCATGTACTGTACACTCTCACCAGCCAGTGGCTCATAGCAGTGACAACACTGACTTTACATGTAAGCTTTATATGTTTGGGTTTAGAAGCGAGCTTCAGGAGAACAGACTGTCCTCATGGAGCCTTATGATACATCGTTGTGCTAAAAGTGGCACCAGTAGGAGCCAGGTGAGCCTTGAGCCTGGACAAAGATGAGTAAAACCAGAGGAATGTAACATGTTATACTGACTGTGGTAGATAATACTTTTGGTGTACTTTCTCTTTCTCCAGCTGGACCCAAGTGAGATATAGCTATGCCAGTGTCTGAATGAGGCCTAGTTTGGCACAGTGGTTCTCTAATATTTTGGTGCACTAATATTTTCATGCTAACATGCTAACAATGGCAATGCTAACATGCTACATGTTAACCAGGTAATGTTTGACATGTTCACTATCTTAGTGTAGCGTGTTAGCATGCTAACATCTGCTAATTAGTACAAAAAACAGCTGAAACTGATGAGAATGTCATTATTACAAGTACTAGACAAATTGAAACTTGGCCTGATGACGCCACTAGATTAAGAGTCTGGGGATCACCAAACTGATTACAATTAATCCAGAGGGGAGCATGAACGTCTGTACCTAATTACCAAATAGTTGTCAATCTAATGTTGCAAAGTCAGTAGATTGAATGCCTGTACAAAATTTTATGGCCATCCATCTAGAGATGTTGACATATTTAATAAGGTAAGTAAAAACTTTAACCTGCTGGTGACACTATAGGAAAAGTCAGGTGATCATCACAGTTACTGTAATTCATCCTCTGGGTACCATGGACCAAATTTCATGGCAAGCCATCCAAAATTTGTTGATGTATTCCACTAAAAAACAAAATGTTGACCTGGTGGTGACGCTAGAGGAAAAGACAGGGGACCCCCAAGTCATTAGGATACATCATCTGGGGACCTTGAATGTCTGTGCAAAATTTAATCTTAAGCCATCCAATAGCTGTTGAGATATTTCCATGTGGACCTAAGTGGTGGACTGACTGACCATTTGACAAACAGACTGACATTGCCATTGCTAGAGCCACACCATCATGCACAAAACATTTCCTAGAGCAACTGAACAATACTTCTCCTGCGCTGAATCCTCCCATCACCACTGGAACAGATCAATTCCTAGATATTTTTCTTGAAGTGGAATTATGTCATCTATTTGGCAGCATTTTTTTGTGTGAGAAGATTTCAACACTTCTTATCAGATAAATGACTTTGTTGAGAGGAATGACGTCTCATTGCAAGCTTGTACACACTGCCTGTTCAACACATAAACAAACACCAATACACTGATATAACCCGAGCCGCTATTTAAATCTAAATTGCCCATTCACCTAAACTTTGGTTACAGATTTACACATCTACTTTGAATACTCTATCTCCTCCATGTTCTTGTTGACTCCTCCGCCACCCATGACTGAGACCACAACATGATCCTGAGTGAACACATGTGATCTCATCTCTTCATATCAGTGGTTTCATCTGCGGTGTTCCTTCATGGGAACTAGTTGTGACTGTGCTAGTATCAAGATGATACACCGAACAATAGGCGACTATAAGAGAAGGTTGATGTAATACAAAAAATCTGGGGTTCTGTTCCAGCACTTCAAAATGAAGGCTCTGTTAAAACATCCAAAAAACAGTGGTGTTGAAGTGTTAAAATCCCCAACAAAGACTACATTTTATTTTTAAAAGAGAGTTTGTTATGAGCTTTGGGTGAGATAAAAATAGTTAAAGTACTAAGGGAACAAGCTGTAACTGCTCTGTGTAAATGTGTCCATCATCTTTAAATAGGGGAAACATGCTTAATCCAGAACAGTGGAAAAACACACTGAAGAAGGACATGGGGCCCCCTACTTCATTATATTAAGTGATCCCTTAAGACCATGAAAAACCAACTGGTACAAACACTGGGTGGCTGGTGACAGTAAGAAGATGGCAACTGACAATAATGTAGTAGAGGCACTCTCTGTAAAATAAACACCAGATAAGGTCACTGTCATTAAAACACACTTAGCCATAGTGAGACAATGCTGTACGATGTGCAGCATGACAGATGGCAGGGAACAACAAAAGGCCAAAGTGGGAGAACAGAAGTTGGAGTTTGGAAAATAGAACTTGTTATCAGATGCCCTGCGCTCGCTCGTGTTCTCTCCCTCAGTCTCTTTTTTTAAAACCAGTCAGGAAGCCAACAACAAACTCTAACTTTACTCTTAACGTTATCAAACTAAGAGAAATGTTCCCCCCTCGTCCTAAACCGGTCCTAAATCAATACTAGAGTACTTCCTCATTTTATAAATGAAGCAGTACACAAGTTGAAGCAGCTGTGCTGTGTGTGTTTGACCAACCAGCGACGGTCATGATGTTCTTTCTCTCACTGTTCTATCTTAAAGAGTGCATTTCTGCAGATCTCTCAGCGATGTCTCAGTTCTAGACACAAGAGTTTATTATCAAGGCCATCCATACTCGCTAAAATGTTATTATCATACATTCTCTTCTCTTCTCCCTATGTAGCTATTCCATACTCTCTGGCTTTACACAATATATGGAGAAACCTACATTTATACATTAATTTACTAATCCAATTTATGCCTAATTTTATATTTTGCATATTTGTGTAATATATCAACATTACATATCCATGACTAAAGGAAAACAACCAAATCTAAAGGGAACTTCACTATTGTATGTGTTAAGTATACAATGAATAAATCACCAAAATTATGAGTTATTTTCATTTTTTGGCTCCCGGGCCAGTGAAAATAGAGAAGGAGCGAGTAAATCTCTAATCTACTGGCCAAAAACTATTATGTTGGACACTGAAATTTCATGTATGTTTAGAAAAAGATGCATGTTGCACGCAGAAATGATGCACACAAAAACAGCAACTATGGTTTGTATTTGTAGGATGGTGAGTCGTATTTCAGATATATTTTAATGTCTTAACCTCACTTTATTTCAAAATCACATAAGAAAAAACCTTAAATCCCTGAAGGCTGGATGTTGTGAGACTGCCAAAAGAAGAGTGAGCAAACAGAGTAGAACCACCCAAAAGTGAAGCTCTCAGATCAACAATGAGGGCCTTTCCCCAAACCATCATGTATGGACTATGAAGAGGCAAATGATTGAAGAAAAATCCACAAAAACGGATCCAGGCATCTTCAGTAATTCCAGAACAGATTTAAGTGAATCATACATTGATTCAAAATTTGAACAATATACATTTCAGAAACCTGCTCACCAACGTTGGTAAACCGCAGTTGGCTCATAGAGATCCTCTTTGTATTATGACACAGGAAAAGGATTAAGGATTTAAACAATAATTGAGTTCAGCTTTCTCTGGATAGTGATCCCTTACTGCTGTTTGTGAGGAAGTTAGAGGGGAAGAGAAACAGGAGGAAGAGAAGCACATACTGACAGCATGTTGTGGTGAGTTTGGACAGTACTGCAGATTGGAGCAGACAGTCACAGCGCAGTCCAAATGAATGTCCAGCATATGGCCTATCTCAGTGGGACATTCAGTCCTCAACCACAACTCCCCCTTAAAGGTTTTGTTTCCTCCCGTCCACTACACCTACGCACACGCACTGATGATCTCTCCTTCCTCTGGGAAGAAAATGATAGAAAAAAGTCAAAAAACAGCTAAACTGATGACGATTTCTATGGCAGGAAAGTTAGGGAGAGTCTCAAAGTCTCTCTCTTGATCCCAGTGGCTGTGTGGGTGTGCATCAGCACAACAGTGTTAAACAGTGTGTTGAAACAGATAATCCCTGGACATAACGTCATGTAAATTGCTGTCTCCCAAAGCCCAGACTTGCCAAAACACAGAGTCGCAGTGGTCAACAAGGGTGATTTCAATAAACATTACATCTCTCCTTGGACACAAGGGAAACAATTTTGTCATGGAAACACTGAATCAGAGTCACAAAGGCCTGAGCATAATTTCTTTATGAAGTGTGAACTGCAAATAAAAGTATAATCAGTGAAAGGGGTCATGTAAATACTCTGAAGTGAGCCTTGCATTCAATTTATCTGGGCTAAACAAGAGTCCATCATTCTCCTTCTATCCCTCTATGCCTTTATATAACAGGAATCAGCCTTTCAATGACACATTTGAGAGAAAAGTGAGACAGACAAAAGCAGAGAAGAATTGGAAAACTTATCCACAGCATTAAAATAAACCTGTATCACTTCTATCATCCCATCCCCCCTTAAAAACAGATCATACTAGTGCTATAGTTCAATGAATAAAGCTGTTATCAAATTAACAGCTTTATTCATTGAAATGCCTATAGAAAAAACTGGGTAGGGAGGTTGAAACTGTTTCTGGACTAAATCAGTTGATCAAAGTGAGGTTGTCAACTTCTCCTCCTCTGTTACCCATAGGATGAAAGGCATTAAATTAGACTGTGAAGCCATCTAGTGGTGATCGACTGTTATATGTTTTCCTATTTAATAAAAAAATCACACATAGTATATGACGAAAAGAAGGTATGAAGTATGAAAAGAAAGGCAAAATATATAAATGTAACCCAAAAATGTGTTGTCAAAATAAATGATAAAATGCCATTATATAAGAGAAAATCTATAAAATGAGCTCAAATTATAGTTCAGGGGGAAAAAATACTAAAAATAAAATTAAAAAAAATTTAAAAAATATTTAGTCTTTGCAGCTCATGCTTGTAACTGACCACTCCAAAATACAGTATCTGTCCTTCACAGTGTTTCACCATTATCAGTCTCCCTCTTTCTCCCTGAAGCCATTTCCCTGTCTTCTTCATCTGCAACACCTTTTCATTTCTTCTTCAGCTCCGTTTCATCCTGTCTGCCCTCTCCTCAGACTACAGAAGACTACCACCTGTCCACTGGTCTATTGTCGGGGTCAGAAGTTTAGGGGAAAACCAATCCTCCCATGGGAAGTGGCCAGAAAAGTGCAGGGAGCTATTTAAAGACTTCTCGATAATGAGGAGGCATGGGTGGAATCCTGGAGCCATGTTCTCTTTCATCATAACACACACACACACACCATAAACCTCCAACACCCATCCACCTCTCACCGGCCATAATGGATGCTCTCTGCTGTAGCTCATCCAGTCACACTGGTACCACAGTAGGGTTGGGAACTGAAAACCAGCTCCAAATGAGAACCAAATCCAAAATTCCAAGAACCGGGTACACGTAAAAAATTTGAATTCCGGTTCTCCTCATCAGTTCCTAAACGTGATAACCTTTTATTATTGTAAACAAAGGCTTTATGTCTACAAGGACATGACTATCTGCCAGGGCCTTTCTACATCATGCATCAATGCAACAGTGTGTCAATTTGTTTAGATACAAGCATGCATGGCTAATGTCACGACAATAGTGAACGATGGATGACCGTAAACACTCACTCAAGTGTGGCTTCACTTTACTGAAGAAAATGACAAGGCAAAGTACACGTGGGATGCTAATTAGCTGTAAGTCAGGTTGCACATCCAATTTGACTAAACCTTTAAGGCAGCACAGCATTGATCTAAAAGAATGTTCAGAGTTTGATAACTTGCGGTCTCCTAGCCCAAATGTGTCAATAGCCAGTGCTGGCACCTCGCTAGCACTCACACTAATGCAAGTAAATGCTTAAAAGAATAAAGATATTTTTGTAATCTAAACTTTTGACATCTTTTTCTACCATGTTGGAATTGAAATTGGGAATCGATAAGTACCTGAATTGATAAGCAGAAACGGAATCGATAAAATTCAAACAAGACCTAACCCTATACCACAGAATTAAAACTGTAATAGCTGTCTGTATGTGTGTGCTACAAGGTATACCAGTACAAAATAATTATCATCTTACCAAGATTGAAACAGTCAGTCAGTGACTTATTAAATTTCACTTTACAATACAGATTCGCCTTCAGATTATTCTCAAATATCTTGAAATAAAGTAGATTACTCCTAGTATATCAAGGACATGTCAGTTGACTCAGGAAAATGCAAGTTTTCTGACATTAAAATTGTGAAAAATCATCCAGAGTGGAATATATGTAAGGTCCTATGTGCTTTATAGGTTAACAAATATAAATTTAGAAAAACTGGATATAAACTACACATGGCAGCTTAAAACTTCTTCATTCTGACAAATCCTTTCTCTCTCTTAGGTTGAAATGGCCTGCTGTGGCTCCTCTTTCTCCCAGCCCAGTGTTTATTAATAAACCTAAACAGATTTGAGGTAGTCATGGTCACACATAGCTGTTCACTGACTGAGAGAGGGAGAGGAGGCTGGGTCAACTGTCTTTACCCCCCCCTCCTCTCTCACTTCATCTACAAACACTGCTCCCGCTCATTCTACTTTGTCGTTTGAACCACAACTCCTTTCTAACGGATTCATCCTGTGGATACCGCACATGAGCAGAGGAAACAGGCATAACCCGCTGAGAAGTAAGTTCAATTATATTTGATGTTAACATATGATGGTATATGTTTATCATGCGGGTCACATTTGAAAGGATACCCCTGAAGAAAATCCAAAGTTTCAAATAACTACCTCTGTGAAGTGTGTGGAACTATTTTAGCAATAAAAAAACTACAGGCATGTCAGATGAGGCCTAAAAGTTCCTAATTTTGTTTAATGAATGAATTATCAGTTGAAGAAGTTTGTGTTTAGAATGGATATCAAAAATAGGTCAGTGCTGTCTCTGGGTGGCAGAGGGAATGTGCCTTGTGCCTACGCCTGCCCTGCAGCAAGACAGCTGGTCACTGTTATGTTGTCCCCAGGGCTTTGGTCAGCCATGCATAGCACAACACTGTCCAGGGCATCGGGGATACTTACATGAAAAAAAAGGCAGACAGAGCCAAGGAAAAAAATTTGTTGCTGGCTTCTTAAAATCTTAACACTGATCAGCATTTCTGTTATTTGATCCAGTTTGAAACAAACACTAGAACTGCATCTTGAATTTTGTATATTTTGGCTAGGAAACAGCAGCTATCAAATGAATGTCACACCTGTCTAGCATGCCCTTTCTACATTACAAATCTGTTTGATGACACTATTGGGTCAATTTGATTAATTTACTATTAGGGGAGTCTCTGGCCAGTCTTGGCAAATACTTCAAAGGGTGAAATTACAGCTACAGTGCATTATTCGCCAGGGAACAGTGCGAATACCCATCCATCGGCACACTGACATGTTATGATAATCTGCCCACTAATGTAATCTGTGTTCATTCTGCAGTTATTGTGTGTTTACATTAGTTGTGTTGCGTTGTTCATAGGAATGCATGAGTAGTGTTGTTTGAGCTTGTTTAGGCTTGTCTGAGCATTGCCAAGCAGTCAGTTGGTCCACTGGGCATCTAGCCTTCAGGGACAGCTGTCATTGGCATAACCTCTGCTACACCACCCTCTTGCCCTGCTCTACATATCCACATGTGCTAATGACATCAACATAGCTTACACAGAAGTCTGGCCAAAATATTAACCCAACACTTATGTTGACAGGTCATCACTGCAAACCAGACCTAGTATTTGTGACATGCAACATGACTGCCAACAATTACAGACATCACGTTTAATATGCATCAGCTAGGTTGTCTAACAGATTCATCTTTTTTTTTCAAGGGATGTGATTTGGCTCTAAAAGAGACAAGTACATCAAAAGTGACCCCAAGAATTAGGGTAAACCAATGGAGGACATGGATGACAGCGTTTCATCCACTGGGTTTCAGCCTCTCTTCATCCAAGAAGAAGATGGGGATCCGGATAGAGCCCTAATGGAACAAAAAGTGGAGAGCAACACGGTCCAATCCGGACATACCTTTGCAGGAACACAGCTGAATCAATCAGCTTTAATTAAGCCATACTTACAGGAGATGGATGACTTACTGAAGAGCTGTGAGGAGCTTACTGGCATTCCCTTTGGCTCTCACTTCTCAGCAAGTTACAGTGAAACAAGCCTGAGTGAATCAACTCAGAGTAAAGAGGAAGTTAAGATGGAGAGCTTTAGAGAAACAAATATATCTCCCCATGCATATCTCTCCACAAGCTACATTGACACACACATGGATAAGGCTGGAGCAGAAGACCAACCAGTTCAAGACCAGTCACAGGGACCGGGCTCCATCGCCAACAGGTGTGGAGTTACCAAAGAAGTTTCTCACCAAATAGATATGCCTATCACCGCAGCGGGGAACAAACTAAGTGACACCATGGTGGAGTACGAGGGCCAGTTGTTGGGGATGTTGGCCATGCTGGAGGGCTGTATGGAAGAGGACGGCATGGACTTCGAGCCACAAGACTGGGCTACAGATGCAAGCCAAGAATATGTACACATCAGCAAGAATCCTCATTTTTACAGGGGCACAACATTGGCACCCATGAAACCAGCAAAGACAATGAAGTTGGAAAGCCAGTCAGTTCCAAGCCAATGTTGGGTTGGTCAATGTGTGGCAGAAGACAGAGTTTCCAGGGAAAGCAGAAATCAGGACCAGAAAGTTCTTGACCAGGGAGTGCTCGATCCGCAGTTAAGATTTTCTGTGCCATCTATGCCTTTGGATGGTACAGAAAATGACCCAATGTATTGTGAAGGGATGAAGACAGGATACATGTCTACTAGTGAAGGTACTTACAAAGAAGAAGACATAACTGAGACTGCTGTGATCAACACTGAATTCTCAGCTGAAGAGAGACAAGTGCTAAAGATGGACACCATTGATCTGAGCTCTGGCATGAATGAACTTGGAGAAGTGGGGTCTCAGATGGAGGAGTGCATAGAGGAGGTTCAGCGTTTAGAGAAGAGCAGGAAGGAACTGCTGTCCAAGGTGCTGGAGCTAAGAGGGCATAAAGAACAAGAGGAGGCAGAGGGGAACAATGAGGAGGAAGAAGAGACAGGGGAGCAAATTGAAAGCAAAGTGGCAGAGCTGATGATCGCACTGAGGAGGGAGGAAGAAGGCAGAAGGGAGGAGAGGAAGAAGGAGATACAGAGCCTCAGGGAGGAGAGGGCAGAGGAGGAGAGGAGGCTGTGGAAGGTGAACCTGGAGAGACAGGGGGTGCTGGAGGAGCTCAGAAAGCTCAAGAGGAGGCTGTTCGCCATGGCCAGGGACTGTGCTCAAAGCCAGGCAACCCTGAACACCCAGCACCGTGAGGTGGAGCTGCTCAAGAGAGAAGAGGTAAGAAACCCTCTAGAAAAATGTTTGTCAGTGAATCACATTTCCAATACCAAGCAAATCTCCATATAAAGACATTCCCATCTTTCAGGAGAAGCTGCGGTCCCTTGTGCTCCAGCTGACAGAGGAGGGCTCCCAGCTCAGGTCAGCCCATCAACAACAGCTGTTAAGCCTACAAGCAGAGCTTCATGCACAGAGCGCCAACCAGACTTCCAACTCCCAGGAGGAGATGACCCAGTGTAAGAGGCATTCCTGTGGGGACATCCAGCAATACCTACAGGGTGGGCTGAGAGCGCTGGAGGACAGGTGCTGTCACTGTCTAGTACTGGTATTCACACTTAACACATTTAATGGCTGATTACATGCATCTTTTACAGCAAACACACATTGCAATTTCAGCCATAAACAACAATTCCAGTAATTCCTGCTATGGCGAAAGTCAAGATCACAAAACTCAAACTAAGAATCGCATTTTGCCAGTGTTGTTTTTCTTTTGATTGTCTGCAGCTGGCTACAGGTCATTTGTTGCTCATATTTCAGTTTTGGCTTGAAACTCAATCTTTCTATGGTTCTCTTGGACAGGTATGAACCCATTTTGCTGGCGTTGCTGAAGAGGAGGGAGGCAACAGCTGGAGCACTAGTGAAAGCCAAAGAGCAGGCCCAGGAGCTGAGGGCCCAGCTGGGACCCCTGAGGGAAGAGATCCAAAAGCTGAAGCTCCAGAGGGCTTGTTTAGAGGAGAAACTCAAGCTAATTCACATACACAGAAGAGAGGATGTGGGGCAGTATAAGGTAAGCAAGATGACATGGAGAGGAATGTGCAATATGGGGAAGATGGAAAGGAGAACAAAAAAGCTTAACAATCCTTCAACTGTACATTGGTAAAAGGCAGGAACATTTGATGCTAAATGGACTTAAGCTTTACCACTCTTACAGGAGACGGTGTACTGTCTGGAGGAGAGCAGCAGAGGGCTGAAGACCGAGTTAACAATTCAGAAGAGAAAAACCAAGGAGATAGAGGAGCTGAGAGACAGCCTTACCAAGCAACTCCTCCTTTACAGGTGAGATTTGATGATTTATTCTGTATCATAAATTTATAAAAACAGCTCTAATTAAAGTATTCTTTCTACAGGGCTGCCATTGAGGATCATAACAAGTGTTACCACAAGGAGAAAACATGATTTTATGATCTTCCTGACTTTAAAAGAAAAACTGAGTTCTGCGATGTGTTAATGTTTTTTTTAATTTGCAACAGTGAACTCAAAATGTTCAATGAATGCACTTTACACAAATCAATAGACATGCCAATGTTAAAAAAAAATTAAAATCAATAAGTTTTTTTAGGAACAGTCTATAATCATAAACTAGACTATAGCTTGTAGAAAAGGTTATGTTATAAATAAAGGCTTGTGTTAACTGTAATGTGAGTGCTGCTGATGAGTTCATGTCTGCTAAGGAACAGAGAGGGGTTGATGTACTTATAAGGGCAATGTGGCAGAAGAACTAAACAATACGACAGAGAGTAATAGAGTGAGATTTAGCTCATGGGACTGGAGAGCACAAAGACGTTAGACCAGACATAAAAATGTCTGAGCAAAAGTGTGATGAGTCATAACGGACTCATTCACTAAAAGGATTATTGAAGGTTGTTTAAAATTATTCCTAAACTTAGCAAGACGCTGACCCTACTTATAAAATATGTACACAACACATTCATAGAGAAATACTGACAATAGATAACGTGAACCAAAAAAATTGATTGAACACATTTTATTAAGAATGCACTCACTGTACAATTGCAAAATACTGAACATAGAAAAAGTTCAACCACTAACCTATATCACAACAACAACATTTAACTCATTAATGAATGACTATGGTGAGGGGGAAGTGAAAATGGACATTTTAAACACAGATCCGCTCTGAAATTTTATTTTCATTCAGAAACAGCTGGTGTGAAAATCAAGGTCCAGAACAATTAGGTGGTGACCTGACTTAAGCAATGAAAATATGAGAATTGTTTGGGACTATAAACTAGCATGGGAAAAAAAACTCATTATCAAATTGTCTCTATACTATGCATCATGTCAAAAAGCTGGGCTGCATCTTACTTCTAAATGTGTTATTCTTTGTATTGTGTGAAGGGTTTAATGTGTTTATACTGTTTAACAGGAACTTACTGTGCATTAGCACTTTTTCTGGGTTGTCAATATGATCACCACCTGACAGGGGTGTAACGGTACGTGTATTTGTCCCAAACCGTTCTGTACTGGATTTTCGGTTCACTATGTGACTTTCCTCGGCTTGGTTCGCTCCGTGTCCCAAACAATTACTGTCAAAAAAAGTTCAATAATCCACTTACTCCAATGTGTGGAACAATAATTCTAGAGTGCGAGTTCCGCCCAGAATGTTTTGGCAGCGCACCACTTAGCTGTAGCAGCCTTATTTTCCCTCCCACACACAATTCGAAACGACCCGCCCTACTCTGCCACTGATTGGCTAGTACTCGATGCCTTTGTTGGTTGGATTTAGGCATGAAGTAGTAGGTAGGTAGATGAGATAGTTAGGGTTAGAATCAGAGTGAGAGCCAATCAGAAACAGAGTAGGGGCAGGTCTTTGCAAAATATGAATAGGGGGGAAAAAAAGAATGCGCTGTAGCATGCTCATGGATGTATGCCAGCCAGCTTAGCTATAGTCAGAATGACAAATGAGAGACCCATAACCGACCGAGTGCAACACTACTATTAAAATGTACCGAACCATGACCCCAAAGCCAAGGTACATAACGAACCGTGAATTTTGTGTACCATTACACCCCTACCACCTGAGGTTCTACATAAGTTTATTATTGAAAAAGCTTTGACTAAAACATTTGCATCAAGTGTACAAGGGAGAGCCAATTTGATTACAAAAATACATATTTTACTGTATACGTAGTACGAAAAACATGGGTAAAATGTAATAAATTACTCAAAGGAAAGTTCTTAACTCCCTCTTAACATTGAGTATTTTAAACAGGACCAGAGCGTTACATGATTATGCTCTGCTTTCTGGTATTTACGGTGATTTGTGGCGTACAGTGTCCCACCAATAAAGTAGAGCAGGATGGACAGAAGTAGCTGCATAAAACTACTGAGGTGGCTCTTTTGCAGTTTTTGATGAGGTTGTAGATTAACACACACAGAGCAGGCAGACGTGTTACACTGTGGCCTCAGGGTCTGTCGAACCCTCAGGATCTTCATCATTGTAGATGTTCTCAGCCTAAAAAGAACCAATGTGTGAGTCACATAGTCACATACTGAGACATATTTAAAAGTGAGTGGTGTTTTTGATTCAAGGATTTACAAGATGAACTGTGATGATGTCAGAGAGCCAGATTTTACCAAAACGAACACTGCTACATAACCAACTGCCAGCTTTTCTGACATATATTACAGTGCAGTGTCACAGGAAATACAGTAGTGTTAGTAATATAAAAAAAGTATTACACAGTGAATAAAGTTAACTCACAACAGGGTTAGTACACTTACCATTCTCATCATTTCTCTCTTCTGCATCCTCTCTTTGCTCTGACTGAAACACTCCAAATGTTATGTCAAAATCAGGTTTGACTGAGATTTTTAAATCGTAGTCAGTAATTGAAATGTCAGGAAATGTCCCATGACATGTTTCTCTACAAATTTATCGTTGCCTGATCCACATTCTAGTTTTTCATAAGAGCAATGGGATCCTTGGAGCTGAATCACCTGCTGTCTGTAACCTTAACCTGTTGCTGTTAAACAACTAATTATCTTGTATATTGTTTCACTGTTTCCACCGTGATGAACGTCCTGTGAGGTTGAAACTGGTCCGTGTTTTAGCAATTTGTCTGACTAAATAAAGACTTTTAATACAACTTGTCCCCTTGCTCTGCCCAAGAGTGCCTGAAGAATGTTTCCTTTCACTTATGAGTTTTTTCAAGAAGACCTTATGGTTTCCTGGACTTATTGCTTGTGAGACTGAGTAAGCACTTGGCCTCCATATTTTTCTTTGTATCTTATATTTTCTGTTTGAGGGAAATGATTCCCTTTAAGACAATATACTACAACAAGGGAATCATGTGTCCACCTGTCCACAGCTAACATTTCTTATTAAGTGGTGTAAATTCTCTCACCATTTGCCAGACTTGCATGATGTTGTCTTCAGACACCGAGCAGATGACCCAAGGCTCGTTGGGGTTCCAAGAGAAATCAGAGATCTTGGCTGTGTGGCCTCCGTGGATGAACTAGTGGAAAAGAAGAAAAGCCACCATTTTCACTACTATAATACAAGATTGTCATGGTCACCAGTTACATACAAACTGAACTTCAAAAGTTAAGCAGTCATCCATAAGACTCACCAGAAGCTCAGGCGGGCCATCCTCTGTATCTTCTGGAGACTGCTCTTCTCCGATTTTACTACAAAAAGAGACAGAAGAGTTAAACCATATGCCAAACAACATGTCAGCATAACTAATTTGTATTGTTGTATGTTTATTTTAACCTAAGGTGTACCTGCTTTTTTTTTTTTTTTTACCTGAGGTCCCAAACATTGAGGCGACGGTCTGTTCCACTGGATGCCAGTATGGTCTCATTATGAGGTGACCACTGAACCTGGAACAGCCAGTGAGAGAAGACAGATTACACAATTACAGTTTATTATTGCATTATTGTAATTTAATTTGGTTTATTGTCTTCCAGTTGATTGTACAGGATTAAACAAATTATATTCCACTATTCTCTCTTAGAAAAAAAAGAAAAAAGTCAAGTGTAATAAAAATCTCACCTGGAAGATCTCATCCTTGTGTGACTCGAAGGAATGCAGCTTCAATTTCAAGTTCCTCAAGTCCCAAAGAGCCACAGTCTGTAAGCAGGAGAGAAATATTACACATAGCTGCCAGATTTCTTCATCTCTGAGATATAAAACAGTAACAATATTAGCACTATTCAGTTTGTGGAAGACAATGTTTCCCGTACACTGATTTGTTTGTGGCAGTCCGCCACAATATCAACACTGACCACCACATATTGATTTTCTGTTTTTTTTACTATTTAAAGTGGGTAAAATCATATTTCATTGTAGAGCTGCATGCAGTGCACTGAGTCGCTCAGCCCCTCCTTGCCCGCGCTCTCCCTCCCTCTCACAAACACATTGACAATGGACCTGTCTGTGAATAGCCCCTCCTCTCTGTGCACACTCTGAATCAAAACATGATCATGCGCGGGAGGAAGAATTGTTGTTGCCTTTTCCCTGCAGAGAAGACGGCTGTCCGAATTCCTGAATTCAAAACTGATGCATTCAATTAACTCTGATAAGTTTGTCTATCTCTGTTTTTAACAAAATGCTGTCGATCTCGGAGAGCCAACACTTCAAATAAGTTATTAGCAAGCAGAGTACGCTGTACATACTGTAGCTGCATGCTATTTGTAGTGGAGCACCTTATATATGGCATCATTTAATGATTAGTTTACAATTTAATTCTGTGGGAAACACTGGGAGAGTTAAAAAATGCATTAGACACTGAAGAGTCAAACGCCATGTTCTAAAGGAAACTAAGCACTAACAATAAACGCGTGGAATGTTTCAATACCTTGTCTGCTGAGCCGGTGGCAAGGATGAACTCGCTGTAAGGATTAAATGACAGACAGTTGACCTCGGCTGTGTGGGCGTCTACTGCATGGCTGGGTTTGGAGGTGTTGTTTGAACGAGTGTCCCAACTGAGGTGAAAAAAGCAAAATGACAATCGGTCATTTACAAAATTTGAACGATGACAGATATAGGTCAACTGTGCAAGAGTACAATCTACATAGAACAATAAATCAAGACTTTTCAGATGTAACATTTCACTTGCATATAACATCTGACTTATTATCAAGCCTCTTACATCATGAGATTCTGGTCATCTGCCACAGATCCAAAGAGTGACTCGTGGAGCAAATGCCAGGAGACGTCTTCCACCACAGCAGTGTGACCGGTGAAGATCGTCTTCGCATCTACTATCTTCCCTTCCTTTGGCACTGCACTGATGTCCCACAGACAGATTGTCTACAGATAGAGGAAAGATAAAGATTTTGGGAAAAAAACATCTATATTCTAAATTACGTAACTGAAAATGCCTTAATTTAATTAAATGTAACACAAGCTCATAGTTAGGAATGTGCAGTACTAAATAAACAAATTGTAGGCTCATTAAAACTCTTAATATATGGGAAAAATTTTTAAGAATTAAATTTCAGCTGTCTCTTACATGGTCATCTGAAGCACTAAGCAGGGAGCCAGACTGATTCGGATTCCAGGAGAGACCATAACCTTCTTTCTGATGGCCTCTGAGACGCAGATCAGGGTGACACTCTCCAGACGGATCTGTGGATAATAAAATAAGCGCACACTGTCTATTTGTTTTCACAGTATAAATAAAAAGTAGATACACAGTAATGAGAGTGTTAGACAAAAAACTTTTCATTAGGTCTACAGTGGGTATCAACACAAGCTACTTTCAAGAGAAGTATTCCACAAAGGTGCACCTTCAGCAGTGCTTTCTGTACCTGGCTTTGAGGGGTGCTTAGTGTAGTCAAACACCAGCACATCTGAGGTGGGGGTCTTGGTGGCAATGATGCAGGGGTTCTGAGGCATATACCGGGCACGGTTCACCTCTCCTTCATGGTTAATCTTGATTTCTATCTCAATCTTTCCTGTCACAGAGCCAAAGCCTCCAAACTCTGCAGGGGAAAACAACAAAATGCGTGTGTAGTTTACAGATGCATCATGGAGACAATACATACCTTTTTGGCTTACAGCAACTGATTTTGAAAAAAAAGGTACAATTCACCCAAGAACACCAGAGTGCGACATCCAGTCATCACTCGTAGGGAATGGGAAACAGGTTCAAGTCCAACAATAAAGCTGATTTAAACCGATTGAAATAGCAGCTCTATTTTGTTTATAGATGCTGCAATTAAAAACAAGTAACACAAAAGGAAACTTTGTTACACACAGCAATTAGAAGCATTTGAAAGCGTGTTGAGGAACCTGCTGCTTGATTTACAGTGCCTTCTAATAACTGAAACTGACATTTTTTCACAAAGTGGCCTGTAATCTACTTAATCATAGAATAATTATTCTTAAAGTTTGGCCTTCAGCAGGTTAAGACAAGATTATCAATGTGCATGTAAACATCTTATTTAAAAACATGGTCTTGGTCAATCCAGCAGCACAATATAGAGATTCTACTAACATGGTAAGTCTGGCTCCCTGAATATGCACACTTATTTAGCATGTGATTGTACAAGTATCCAACCTCCTTTTTCGCTGTCATAATGTGAGGCGTCAAGCTGGGCATCATCATTGGGCAGCTGGACACTGGCAATGACCAGGTGATTCTGCTCATCAGATGTGTGAGTGCCCAAAACCAGCCGGTGCACACTGTAATCCTTCCCCTCTGGCCTAGTAAGCAACACAATAAATTAATTTTAACATTTATGTCATGAACACTTATTGAAAAACATGTTGGTGTGCATACATGTGTGAATTACAACTGGACCAAATGACGAGACGGTGTGTACCTGGAGACATCAGGCAGCCACTGAGCAGTGAGGCTGGGCCACTCTAAGGCGTGGGTCATAACCAAGTCATAAAGGAAAGGAGTGTTTTTCTTCCAGATCTTGTACTCCTCATTTATCACCCTCTCCTCCACCGCATCATCAAATGCGCCAACTGAGAGAAAGAAAGAGTGGGATATTAAAGGACAGCTGGGATGTTCCACAACAGTTTCAATTCCATTTAAATCGCTTTAAATACTTGCAAGATATCAGAGTGCCACGGCATTAACGACGCAACACGAACAGTTGTTTGAAGTTGTCCTTGCATACAGTACATGTTCTTAAATTAACGTCCGGGCTGACTACTGTACAGCGCGTAGCAGTGTCTGTGTGCGCTTTGATAAACATCACATATAGCTAATTAACGTTATGCTCTCGCTAACGTTAGCATGCTTTATACCGTAACGGCCTCACTAGCTTTCTACAATGTACCGTGGATAAAGTCAACTGGTCTTTAAAATGTGCGAAAACACGAATTGCAACCTGCAACTAAGACTGTTGCTGCGTACACAATGAAAATGTATCCGGGTTTTGTTATGAATGATAAAGGTTAGCTCGTGCAGCTACGGTAGTTAGCTGCTACTAAACCTAGCCGTCAAACAGCAGCGTTTGTTTTGTCGCAGACAACAATAAAAGCGTTCACGTTACCTTCCTTATCTGCCATTGCAGGTATTTCAAACAGCCGACAGACCAGAGATCTGGTGCCCTGTCTCAGGTCCTATTCTCGGCGTGTACTAGCAGACCGGCTGTGTCGTTTAAAGAACGGACTGACCAACGCTAACGATGCTAGCAGCTAACAACCGAGTATGCATTCGCGCGCTCCGTACAAGCGAGGGGGGTTTCCGTCCACCAATCAGAAGGCAGCAGCTGTGCGCGTCAAGACCAGCAGAGGGCAGCATGGCAGCAGGAGGCCGTAAAGCTGCCATCAGGTACCTACAAATCAGTCAGAGGGGAAAAAAAAAAAAATATATATATATATATATACAGTCAATAGTGGAAACCTGCAGCAGTTGTTTTCACTAAAAGCTTCCTATTCCTCTCATCACGTTATTTGATATAATAGTTTATTTTTACTGCATTCATTTTTTAGGTGACTGATGCTCGAATTAATCCTTGAGTGTTTTGTTTTTTTTTTACAGATGCGTCTGAAATATTTGTTGGTTCATTTAAAAACGTCCTAAAATCAACTAGGTTCAGATTACTTACAATCACAGAACTTACAACAAAGTCATTTTACTTTCAACAGAAAATCTAAGAAAAAGTTCAGAAAGATACAATTATAGTTTTCACTTAAAATGCATTCCAGCCACAGAAAACATATCTCATCCAGTGATTGAAGCCACTGAGTGGTGAAATACCACTCAGTAATACAGTAAGTTTTTTGTTTTTTATTTTTATTTTTTTAATTTTATTTTATTGAAGATGATTCATTTACAATTCAAGGAATAGAAACCGCAACAACATAATTTTACAACATAATGAATAAAAATTAAAAAAAACAAATTGATGATAATAAGTCTGCACTCTTCCATGGTTGATCTATAGGTCATCAAATATTTTCAGTTCTTCATTAGTGCAGAGAGTCTGCACGTTTTGTTTTCATTAAAAATACAGTAAGTATGTCTATACAAGTTTTCTTCCCTGTCTCACCTGCAGGTGGTTCAAAATGCATCTGCAAGACTCCTCACTGGTATCATGAAGAGAGACTACATCAACCCTGGCATCCCCTCACTGGTTACAGTGAAATACAGAGTTGATTTTAAGATTATTTTTAGATAAGATAAAATAATTGGCACCAGCCTACATATCTGATCTCCTCAGTCAATATTCTACATCCCAAACCCTCACATTGCCTGATCAGTTACTCTTCCACGTCAAAATCCAAAAGTTTTTTACATTTCTGCCCCCAGATTGTGGAACACTTTGCCCTTCACTGTCAGATCTCTCCCATTTATCACCACCCTTGAATCCCAGCTAAAGACCCACCTTTAAACAATTTGCTGTGGGTCCCCTTAAAGGACAGGTTCACAATTTTTCAGTTCTGTCTTAAAACAACAGTCAGGTGTCCAAATGAACACTGAACAAGGTTTTCCTCACTGTAACCATTCCTCCTGGCTGTTAAAAGATCCCCTTCAAATGTGCTTTCAATGGAAGTGATGGGGGCCAAAATCCACAGTGTGTCCACACAGACATTTTGTGTGTCAAAAATGCATTTAAAATTTTATCTGAAGCTTATATGAGGCTTCAGCAGTCTGAGTTAGTCATATCAATTGCACATCTGCCACATTTACAGTCTTTTTAGCATTAAATCCCCTCTCTGTGTTTCCCTGTTGAGCTGCTGTGGACGTATAGTAACAAAAAGAGGGACTTTGGGACTAAAAAGACTGTAACGTTGAAAGATATCTACTTGATTTGACTAATTTGGAAAATCTATTTAAAAGTTTATCTGAAGCTTCATATTAGCTTCAGATAAACTTTTAAATGCATTTTTGGATAGAAGAAGGACTGAGGATTTTGGCCCCCATCACTTACATTTTAAGTGCATTATGAAGGGATTTTCTAATGACCACTATGTACAGGAGGAATGATTATTTCTAAAATGCTTTTTAAAAACGGGCCCAAGAGGTTTGTAAGCCTACTGCACACTTTTTTGCACATGAAACTGTCAATGCGCACATCTAATTATGATAAAGGACAACACGTTATTTCTTATTCGCTATTGGTCAACTGCGAAATCACTGGTGCAGTAAGAAGGTTTCTGATTGGCCACCAGCCCTAAGCTGCTCTTTCATTGGTAATCGCTGACGCGGGCTCTTAAAACTGTACCTACAGTCAACATTAGCTAGCTAACCACCGCACAGTACACTGTCTACTATGTCTTGAGTAATAATACAGCAGTCAGCATGTCTACAGCTGATACGTCCCGAGTGCTGGACATCCTCCGTTCACTGTATCGGCACATACAGACACTGGAGGAGTTTGCGGACAGCATCGTTTTCAGAGAGGGACAGAAAGCAATTCTAATTCAACAGTCAGACACAAACCGCTTCAAATCCTTCGTCCGGGGCGTTTTTGTTTGCTGTGACAAAGAGCTACAGCAAGTGCCAAGCTGTAACCAGGTAACTTACCTAAGGTTATATTAAAATGTTTGGGATAATGTTATATCCTTTACTTTACCGTCAACTTTGCTCAAAGATGTCAGTATCTGTAAATGAACCATAGAGCCTATGAAATGAAAAGTAAACGTCACTAGAAATGAATATACCGTATTACAAGTAATGAATGAATAGGAATCATAAGGGCTCAATTTAGGTCAGCTGATGCATTGTGAATCTTCTAACTTAGCGTCACAGGAAGAATTTTATAAGTCTTAAGTCATGATACTGTGTATTATGGATGCACAAACCTAAAGACAGCCCCACTAAGCTGTCAGGTGTATTATAGACTGTACTTGATGTTTTCTTAATGCAAAAATGAATGAACATGTCAGGACATGTTATTTGAAATAGTCAAAAGAGAGATGCTTACTTTGTATGTTAATGTATCTGTGATATACTGTATTTTATGCTTTTCACAGATCTGCACTTTGCCTGAACTGCTGGCCTTTGTTCTTAATAGTCTGAAAAGAAAGAGAAAAAGAAACGTCTTGGCACACGGCTACAATCTTTTGTCCCTGGCTCAGGAGGAGCGGGATGCAGACCATTTCAAATTCCAAGGAGATGTAACTCAAAGTGCAGCCTACATCCATGGCAGTGATCTGTGGAAGAAAGTCACAATACGTCTTGGCACAGACATCACACGGTACCTGTTGGAGAGCTGTTCCGTGTTTGTCACAGTTCCTCCTTCATGTGTTTTCCAGGTGTGCGGCATTCCTGTCTATGATAGGGTGTCCATGACTGCTGCCTCCTCTGGGTTTTATCTCCAGTCTCGATACAGGACACATAATAATACTCAGCTTGGAAGGTATCGAGGTGTAGTGACCCTGAAAAGGAAACTGAACGCTGGGAATCCTACCATCAGCAAGAAGAGGAAAAGAAGGGATGATAGAGTGCAGCGGGGTAAAAGGAAGAGAGAAACTGATCAGAAGAATGAGGAAGAGGTTATGCTTTGTTCTAGAAAGAGGAGACGGGTAGGACAGCATGAACCCACACAGGAAACCCAACAGCTTTGCTATGAAACAGCAGAAGAAGGGCAGCCCATGTTGGTGGAAAGAACAGAATCTCTAAAGCCTCTGGAAAATAGCAGTAAAGGTTCTAAACAGCCTGTTGAAACAACCACAGTTCCCTTGGAGGGAGGACCCAGTTGGAGATCAGGCATTTTCCCCCCTTTGCCTCCCTCACAATGTTTTATCCGCACACTGGGACTCCTGTATGGGGGCAGGGGCATGCGTGGCTTCCTTCTCAACAGGAAGAAGAAGAGTGCTGAGGGATCTAGAAGACTACAAGGGCAAGATCTGGTAAGAATAGTTTTCTTTGAGGGACTGGCATATCTCAACGGGCTTGAGAGAAAGCCGAAGAAACTCCCCCAGCGCTTTTTTAACATGGTTCCCCTGTTTAGTCAGCTGCTGCGTCAACACAGGAGATGTCCCTACAGCAAAATACTGCAGAGGGTGTGCCCACTGGTGGAGGAGAGAGATGGAGGACAGGTGGAAATAAGCTCCCTTTTGCCCCAACACTGTGCACCTCACCGGGTCTACCTGTTCGTCAGGGAGTGCCTCTCCTCTGTGATCCCTCTGGAGCTGTGGGGCTCTGTCCACAACCGACTTAATTTCTTTGCCAGGGTCAGGGGCTTCTTGCGTAGCAGCAAGTTTGAGAGGCTCTCTCTGGCTGAGCTGATGTGGAAGATGAAGGTGAATGACTGTGATTGGTTGAAGATCAGTAAGACAGGTGAGATTATTGCTGTTGGGAAACTTTTGTTTTTGTCCTCCAGCTGTTTTGGGTTACTTAACTAAACCACTCTCGTCTGCAGGCCGGTTCCCACCCAGTGAGCTTGCATATCGGACACGGGTCCTGGGTCAACTCCTGGCTTGGCTTCTGGACGGTTATGTTGTAGGGCTGGTCCGAGCCTGTTTCTATGTCACTGAGAGTGTGGGACAGAAGAACGCCCTCAAGTTCTACAGACAGGAAGTCTGGGCCAAACTGCTGGAATTAGCCTTCAGGTACACACATGCACAATAGCTCACTTTCATAGTCATGGGATAAAAGCTCACAAAATGAAAACCATTTTTTTGTGATTTAGAGGTCACCTCTCTAAGGGCCAGATGGAGGAGTTGACTCCAGCTCAGGTGGCGTCCCTCCCCAAAACCACTGTCATCTCCCGCCTTCGCTTCATTCCAAAGACGGATGGCATGAGGCCTATCACACGAGTTGTTGGAGCAGATGCCAAAACGAGGGTACGATGTGACATTTCTTCCTAACATCCCTGTCCATGAGTTGTCAAAAGCTGTTATCGCATGGCGAGCTGGAGGTGGAGTGTGGTGTGCAAATTGTTTGGGACATTTTTTTCTTCCCCTGCAGCTCTACGGAGGGCATGTCCGGGACCTGCTGGATATGCTGCGGGCCTGTGTGCGATCCTCTCCATCCCTCCTGGGCTCCACAGTGTGGGGGATGACCGATATCCACAAGGTGTTGTCTTCTCTGGCGCCGACCCAGAAGGACAAGCCACAACCCCTCTACTTTGTTAAGGTTGGTATTTGACCTTATGCTTAATTGTCTTGGCAAAGTCTGAGTATTTTACATAAGGACTGTGACTAATATTGCTTCAAAAAGCATTATACTGTAGTTTTAGGTTACTAAAAACTGTAGAAATAGGTTTAATTAATAGATTTCCACCTTGATTTATTTCTTTATTTTTTGTGTCCTTTCTCTGTGTTTAAGGTGGACGTGAGTGGAGCCTATGAGAGTCTGCCTCATGAAAAACTCATCGAGGTGATTGGCCATGCACTGTCACCTGTCCAGGATGAGCTCTTTACCATACGCCGCTATGCCAAGATCTGGGCAGATTCCCACGAAGGCCTTAGAAAGTCCTTTGTTAGACAGGTACCGCCATATACACACACATATGCCCACATATTTATATACACAATATTTGACACAGTTGGAACTATTCTGATTTTTGTTAATACAGGCAGATTTCCTGGAAGATAACATGGGCTCCACTAACATGAAAGGGTTTGTGATGTCACTGCAGAAAAGGGGAGTTCATCACGCCATACTGGTAGAGCAGGTGAGATTGACATCCTCAGATATTACTTTTAAATAAGGACATATTTTACCTGCATATAGATGTTCAACACACTTGAGCAGCATCTCCATTACTTTTCTTCCTTCTAGTATTTCTGCTCAGATCTTCACGGCAGAGAGGCATTGCAGTTCTTCACCCAAATGCTAACTGGCAGTGTTGTTCAGTTCGGGAAGAAGTAAGCATTGCCTCTATTTTTAGCTGACAAATTAAATAGAGCTATGCACCATGGAAATGTGCACAAACTATACTCAATTTGTCCTTTTGCAGTTACAATTTGACCATTTGACAATTTGACTTGATTTTTGGCTCTCTGTGTCGCAGAACATATCGTCAGTGTCGAGGGATTCCTCAGGGATCGGTTGTGTCCAGTCTGCTCTGCTGTCTCTGCTACGGTCACATGGAGAATGTCCTGTTCAAAGACATTACTGAAAACAAAGGGTACAGCAGGACCTCCCTGTATTTCAGTCACTATCTACCTCTATAGATGTAGTAACACATCAGCAGCAGCAGAGAGCAGTCTTTCTGTATTGTAGCTCTTTTCTGTTAACTCAATGTGTCGATTCCCTCTCTGTCTCCTCCTCCTAGATGTTTGATGAGACTGGTGGATGATTTCCTTCTGATCACCCCAGACCTACACGAAGCACAAAGCTTTCTCAAGTATGACTCACCACCGTTCATGTGACACCTTGGTTCTTGACCTGTACTAGTGAGAATACTTTGGGAATATTTATTTTTGACATTTACCAGTACACTATTTTAAATATTATGTATTTTGACAAATGATCTATTTCCTTTTAGCTGCAATATGTTGCATCTTGTATCTGTTGGTATGGCAAACAAAACATTATCAAACAAACATAGACATTATGTACAATGTTTTTAGCTCCAACTGATGAAGAAATATTTCTTCTAAAAGTAGTAGTGAATATCTGTATTAGCAAATTCAAATAGGGCGACATATTTTTTTTTTTTTTATATGGAAAAAGGTTGAGAGACAGATTTAACATAACATGATGCTGAATGTTTAATTTAGCAATTGATAATGGCACATGCACATTGTGTGTAGGATCTTGCTGGCTGGGGTGCCACAGTATGGTTTGGTGGTCAACCCACAGAAGGTGGTGATCAACTTTCAAGTGTCAGGAGGAATGGACTCCTGTCCTGGTATTCGCATGCTACCACCTCACTGCCTCTTCCCCTGGTGTGGCTTGCTGCTGGACACACACTCACTGGATGTGTACAAAGATTATTCCAGGTGAAGCTTCCTGTCGGCTGTAATTATTATACTGTAGACTTATTGCCTCAACTGCATTTCTGCCGTGAGAAGTTATTGGACTTTTAGGTGTCTTTATGGTTTCTTGTAAGATGATTGAAACCCCTCATGTACTTTGTACGTACTCATAAACACTCATAAACTCCCAGTCTAGCGTCGTCTTGCATAAAACACAGTAAACATTATAACTACAGTAAACCTTCACTTGCAATATTTTGTCATTGTAAATTCTCTTATGATTTTTAATTTAAATTTTTTTTTTTTTTTTTTTTTACATTTTCTTTTTGATTTACTTCCTACTTTCCATTTCTTACAGCTATGCAGGCCTGTCTCTGCGCTACAGCCTTACTTTGGGCTCTTTCCACTCACCTGGACAGCAAATGAGGAGGAAACTAATGGCTATCCTCAGACTCAAGTGCCATGCCCTGTTCTTGGACCTTAAGGTCAGGCAAATTATGATTATAACGGTTTTTTTCTAAATCTTGTGAATGTCCACCATTACTTCCAAGGAAAAAATATAGAAATATGCCACAGGAAGCCAGAGCATGGTTAACAGAAAGCTAATGAGGAAAATCCAAAAACACCCTGTAAAAAAACTGTTTCAAACTCAGGAGGTAATTTGGCTAGTTTGTCATCATGTATGGACAAAAGACACCATAACTGGTCAAAATTGTGACATTTTAGGATTTTTAGCCCTGCTGAAATATCTCAATAACTGTTGGATGGATTTCCATAAAATTTGTGTGCAGACAGTCATGGTCACCAGATGATTCATTCCAATAACATTTGTGATCTCCTGACTTTTCTGACTTTCTGGCACCATCATGAGGTTGACAATTGGGTTTTTTGAGTGAAATGTCTCAACAGCTATTGGATTGATTGTCTGTACCAAATTTCATGGCATTCAGCGCGTCCTCAGGATGAAGTGTAATCACTTTGTTGAACCCCAAAATTTCGCAAACCAGTGTTGTCCAATATTTTGGTTTATGGCCAAAACCCTGCAAAACTAATGGCGTTCCCATCAGGCTCTGCTGCACTTTGTGTTCAGTGCTAATTAGCAAATGTTAGCATGCTAACATGCTGAACTCAAATGGTGAACATGGTAAACATACAGTGCTGCTTGAAAGTTTGTGAACCCTTTAGAATTTGCTCTGTTTCTGCATAAATATGACCTAAAACATGATCAGATTTCCATGTAAGTCCTAAAACTAGATAAAGAGACATCAATTAAACAAATGAGACACAAACCTTACACTTTGTCGCTTATTTATTGAGGATAATGATCCGATGTTACATATTTCTGCGTGGCAAAGTGTGTGAACCCTCTAGAATTATCAATTAATTTGAAGGGGAAATTAGTGTTGGGTGTTTCAATCAATGGGAAGACAATCAAGTGTGAGTCTGGGAGGCCATGCCTTATTAAAAGAAGAGAAATCTGGGTCTTCACTATCAAAGTCTGAGCTTCACAACACAGGTTTGTGGAAGTGTGTCATGGCTCGAACAAAGGAGATTTCTGAGGACCTTAGAAGAAGAGTTGCTGATACTTACCAGGCTGGAAAGGGTGACAAAACCATTTCTAAAGAGTTTGGACTCTACCAGTCAACTGTCAGGCAGATCGTGTACAAATTAAAGACATTCAACACCATTGTTACCCTCCCCAGGAGTGGTTGAACAACACACACAACATCACTCCAAGAGCAGGTGTGTAATATTCCTGGAGGCCACAAGGGACCCCAGGGTAACGTCTAGCAAACTAAAGGCCTCTCTTGCAGTGGCTTCTGTCAATGCTCATGAGTCCACCATCAAGAGAACATTGAACATCAATGGTGTGCATGGCAGAGTTGCAAGGAAAAAAGCCACCTCTCCAAAAAGCCTACGGTTTCCTCAAGACCACATGGATAAGCCAGAAGGCTGTTGGAAAAATGTTCTGTGGATGGATGAGACCAAAATCAAACTTTTCCACTTGAATGAGAAACATCATGTTCGGTGATAAGCAAATACCTCATTCCAGCTTAAGAACCTTAACCCATCTGTGAAACATGTTGGTGGCATTATCATGGTTTGGGCTGCTTTGCTGCCTCTGGACCAGGTTGGCTTACAATCACTGATGGAGCTAGGAGTTCTGAATTGTACTAGCACATTCTATAGGAAAATGTCTAGGTATCTGTCTGTGAACTGAACAGAAAGTGGGTCATGCAGTAAGACGACAACCCTAAACTCATAAGTCGCTCTACCGAAGAAAGGTTAGAGCAGAGGAAAGTTAATGTTTTGGAGCGGCCAAGTCAAAGTCCTGACCTTTATCCCATAGAAATGCTGTGGAAGGACCTGAAGTGTGCAGTTATGAAAAGAAGCCCACTAACATCCCTGAGTTCAGACTGTTCTGTATGGAGGAATGGGCTAAAATTCCTTCAAGCCAATGTGCAGGGCTGAAGAGTTACCAGAAACATTTAGTTAAAGTCCTTGCTGCAAAAGGGGGTCACACTAGTTACGAAAGCAAGGGTTCACATACTCTTGCCTCACACAAATACATAAGATTGTAATCGATAATTTTCCTTAATAAATAAATGAATAAGTTTAATGTTTTTATCTCTGTTTAATTGGGTTCGCTTCATCTAGTTTTAAGAGATTTTTATAGAAAAATTTGATCACATTTCAGGTCATATTTATGCAGCAATAAAGAAAATTCTAAAGGGTTCACAAACTGTCAAGCACAACACTTAACCTGTTAAACATCAGCATGTTAGCATTATCATTGCAAGCATGTTAGCATGAAGCCTCAAGATGATCAATAAGTGCAGCCTCACAGAGCTGCTACCACAACTGTAGACATTTAGTCTTGTTGTTGTAGGCATAGTTACATTCAAGCAATATCATTTGAAAATGTAAATAAGTAAGTAATAAGATTTATGTGAATCGGAAGTGACTATGACCTAGTTGAAAGTGGGCCTGATATTGATCGCTCTATACGTACCTGTAGCAGATAGCATGCTGTACAATTGATGATAGCACAGTCTCTGTATCTTTAGACCGATGTAGGTTTAGCTGAACTTAAAAGCTCCAGCACTTTACGAAAGCCTTTTGAGGAATTAAGGAACTTGGCATTAAACGGGCTCTAAAAGGCTCTTGACCTGCTGTATGTTAAAATCACATAGATAGTGCCAGCAGCCGCAGACAAACGCACAGTAGTTGTGACCCAGTTACAAGGCTGCCTCCTTCGGACACACCCTATAAAGGTATAATCTGCAGAGGACTGAATGTTATTGTGCTGAACCTGCACTTCCTCTAAGAAGAGATAGTCAGGTGGCCTTCATATACATGTAAAGTGAAAAACATTATAGGTTACTATGTTACTATAGTTACCCTCAAACAGCTGCAAAGGGGTAAATACCAGTTCCATGATAAGAGTATGTGTGTCATGTTGTTTCACTGCAACACATAATGGCAATATAGCAGAAAATAATATAGCAGACTGATTGTAAATATCAATAAATATTACGGGACAAACTGAAATATGCCAAGGAGCAGACAGTTTGCCTCAATAACCATTCTTAAAGATTTTTGCATTTGATTGATCCTATATATTTTGTGCACATCCACTTTTGTGGTCAATATAATGATGAATTCTTCTTCAGACCAATTCTCTTGAGGCAGTCTACAAGAACATCTACAAGCTGGTGCTGCTCCATGCATACAGGTAAAGATAATGACCTTATAATTTACTCGTTATCATTTTTCTCCAAACTTAAAGTGCATTTTTTCATGTAATATGCACTGATATCACAGTCTATTAGTTTGTATTACTTATTCAGATTAAGTAAGTTATTTGGGAATTTTGAATATATGTTTATTTTTTAGCATTACCCACCTGAATGATTGAAATATGGCAGTGGTAAAAGAACGTCACTCACTGTTTACTTTCACTCTTGCATGTGCTCACTGGCCATGACTTAATAATAAATGGACCTGCACACAGATAATATTGCTATTAAAATAAGTCTAGCGGTGATTGTCAATCAATACCGGCACTGAACTGAGAACTAATTGCACCATCTTTTATCTCAAAATGTAAATATCTCAATGGGCTCAGTGTCTATGTTCTCTTTTGTGCCCTTTTGATTTTTGTTTTTCTCTTTAGATTCCATGTGTGCGCCCAGAGTTTGCCCTTTGGTCAGACCGTTGCTAAGAACCCTGTCTACTTCCTGCAGATGATATGGGACATGGCTGAGTATGCCAATGAGCTCATCAGGCTCAGCAACAAAGGCAACATTTCCCCTTCATACATCTGTAAAAAAAAATGTGAACAATAAAGTTCCAAAGTAATTTTCAATATTTTATGTCTTCTCTCGTCCTCTTTCTCCCTCGTGTTTTCTCTCCTTGCACCTCTACCTTTTATCTCCAGGACTGATGTTAGGCTCTAAGGCCCAGACAGGCATTGTACAGTATGAAGCAGTGGAGCTGCTTTTCTGTCTTTCCTTTCTGCTGGTATTGTCACAACACCGTTCTCACTATAAGGATCTGCTCCCGCACCTGCACAAACGTATGTACCCACACAAACACACACACATACACAAAAATATCACACAGAAAATATCCTTTGGCAGCACAAGATGACTAGCCACATTACATTACATTGTAAAGAACTCTAGTACGAAGTCAAGAGGATGTGATATGTAGCACAACAAGCTAGCAACGCACTGTAAATGAAACAGTGTTCCCGCACATGCTCAGTGGCGTCTGCCTTACATGGAACTACTTTCTGGAGGGTGAAAACATGGTCACTGTTATTAGTCTTTGGGGTCGTTTCTAAACAAACTAATGTGCCCATACTCTTCAGGGAGAAGGAACATGTCACCCAATGCAGCAGTGTTGCTCACTGATGTGTTTTTAATAGTTTTTGAACAACAATGGAGGTCTACAGCACAGAGGAATAGGCTTTGGATACACACACACCGTTTGTAAGTAGGATCAATTCATTGTTGGTTTGGCTTTGCACATGAGGTTTGTTGACTACCACATTGGAAGCTAACCAATAAGAACAGAGTGGGCTCATTGGGAGGGGGGCCTTAAAGGGACAGGAGCTAAAACGGCCTGTTTCAGACAGAGGCTGAACTGACGGACTGAGTAAAGGGTCAGTATAAGATGAATAAGAAGATTTTTGAACTGTAAATCATGCTAATCAAGATATTCCAATAGAGCCCCAGATTAAAAATATAGACCTGGAAATGTGCGTAATGTGTCCCTATGGAAGCAAGATTGAAATTGGAGCCAATAAAACCTGATAGCTGAACACCAAAACCAATTTCTCAAATATTTTGCTCAAAAATGAAAACTGGCCTAAAGTTGTTAATGTTCCTGGCATCTAGAGAGTTATTCCTGAGAGGAGGCTGTACCAAAGCGTTTTTGAAGGTCACCGGAAAAGAGCCAGTCTACGGGTAGAAGTTGATAATATGCGGCAGTTATGGGGTCAAGTGCACAAGTAGAAGACCTAAGAAAAGAGACTACTCCACAGCAAATAAGCATCAACTACACTGAAACAGGAAAAGCTGCTGTTTGGGGGAGGGATAGATTTGACTTTAACATGACCACTGTTGTGTTCTGACATTATATCCGATCTGATGTTTGTTATTTTATATCTGAACAGAAAGGCTGGAAAGGCATTTCATTTAGATAGTGATAAAAGGTCAGAGTCTATTAACCGGGCAAGGATTCAGTAGGTATTCAACTGTTGAAAATAAACCTTGAGGATTACCCTTGTTATTTGAGATCAAATCTGAAAAATAGCATCGCAAATTAGACCCCACAGTTTTTTTTCTCATTAGAATGATGATGTACTGTATTTTGGTTTTGCTCAATTGACGTTCAGCCTTTTTGCAATTTTTAAGGGAAGTTGTGTATATGTTTTTCCATGGGGCTTTTTGTCTTTGACTTTGGGGGCAACTGAACTGCAGTGATGGTACTTTGTGTAAAAGCTATTGTCGTGGAAAGAGGCCCACGAAGCAGATGGATTTTAGTTAAAAATGAATATGAAGTAATCTGCAGCATGAGAGTGGGTTCTGCAGATTATGCTCAGTGGCATACAGATGACTTTATTGGTAAGACTCTTTAATCTGCCCATTACAGACTCAGCCTTAATGGCTTTAAAAGTTGTACTTGATGCAGTAGATGTAAAAATGTGTAGCAAACTGAAAGAGGCAAAACTCATACATATATACATGGTAAAGGTGTGTTCTGTGTGCAAGAGTCTGTGCCAACTATAGCCATCAAAATTGCCTTACATTTGCAACGTGAGGTGATCTGAGCAGGTGGAACACAAGTGCAATTTCGTGCCAAAATGAGTCACAAAAATTGCACTGCTCCTCCTACCTTGGTGCAAGCAGGTTCCATTTGGAGCCAGGAAATTACCAAACAGGCACAGATGCAAAAAAATAAACCACCACCTGAGGAAAATTACATAAGGAATAAGGAGTGTGTTTGCTCTACTGTGCGCTGTGCGCCTGCAGGAAATTTAGCCTCCTTTAAACCATAAATGTACAATATGAAAACATCAGCACTGCAATTTACCATGAAGGCCAATCCTGTTGAATGTGGACTTTGTGAGAAGTTCACCCAACTCAACAAACCTAGATACTTAGATTAATAATTAAATCTTAAATTTTCCAACAACAGGATCCTAAAAGTACACAAGACAAGTTTATTGCCACCTTAAATCAGTTTTTACAGTAGTTGGAAAAAGTTCAGGTGGATAGATTTGCTGCTTACCGGCAAAGAGTAAAAACTTTTTCCGCTCTCGTGTTATCATCCTCCTGACAGGGAAGCGCAGTCTGGAGCGGTGTCTGGGGGATTTGAGGCTGGCCAGGGTCAGACAGGCCACTAACCCCAGGACCCCTGTAGACTTCTTGGCCATTCAGACCTAAACTACCAGTTTGACCCAGTTTAGGCTTCCATCACAACCAAGAAACCCCCAGCAGCTGAACGGTATGGATAAGTATTTAGTCCAGCTTCTCTGATATGTTAATGTTGTGATACTGAAAATATTAACCCATATCTGTCAAACTAAGTTGTACCATGAAGAACGATTTTTTTAAATTTTATTTTTTAATCTTGTCTCATCTTCAGGTTTCGAGGGAGTGAGACGAGCAGTGTGTTGAAACAGTGATTTGTATTTATCTGATCCTTAATGTGTCAGAGCAATCGTAAGTTATCTATCCTTAAGTGTTTGGAAAGCAGGTTTCAGAGACAGAGAAAAACAGTCCTTGGTCAAACGATATAAAAAACTCAAGTGATGAATCTTTGTCATAAACACAACCTATCACCAGATCAATAAAGATGAATGATTCCAAATCATCCAGCTTTATTAGACCTCATTTCAACCTATAGCTGTTTGTCTCTCTGGACTTTGATTTACACTTGTTAGTAATTTTCCAGGAATAAGGCATGTTGTCACTTCGTAAATAGTTTATGTGTAAATAAGTTCAAGTCAAGATGATTTGCCTTTAGGTTTGATGTGCTTTCAGTTCTTTGTATTACTTAAAATCTTTTAGAAAGCTCTTAGAAATCAGAGTTCTTCCTATGAACAGTAGGAAGCTTAAGATCTCATGCAATGATGTTTTGTGACATTTAAAGCGACTGTTCAGACTACACTTATATTCAAATGTAGGGTTTTATAAATGCTGAATTAAAAGACACTGTGTTTCAGATTGATGTGTTAGATTTGTGTCACTTCTGTATTTACATCATGTGCACTACACAAACATGTACTGAGGAAAGCAAGGATTTAACATCTTACTGTTAAATAAATTCAGTTTTGTTATTGAAAAAACAAATGTGAGTTGTCATAAGTCAGGTCAGGAACTGACAAGACCTGATAAATGTAAACATAAAAAATCAACAGGATCAACAGTTGTCCATAGGTGAAGTGATAAACATCAGTACTCATAAAGTCTTTTTCTGTTCAGGAACACCAGTATCATTGTTACTAAGCCGTCTGGTTCCTCTGTTCCTGTGTTTCAATCTCAAAGCCCTCGTTGCAGTAGGGGCTTAGGTCGGTTTGTGTTGAAGACTTCTTGATTCCACAGCAGATCAGTTTGTAGAGAGCCACCAGTGGGATGGAAATCACAGGAACTACGGAGATGAGGATGATTATGGCAAACACCCAGTCTGGGTAGGGCTGCACATCAGCTTGGGGGAACAATTCCTAAAAAGAAAGACAGAAAGGTATAAAATGCAACATATTTTCATTTTAAAGTGCAGTTATGTTAAAACAATAGTTAAACATTTTTGGTAAACTGCTTATTCGCTTTCTTGTCAAGTTAGATGAGATCGATATCAGTCTTATCTGTATGCTAATTATGACGCTAGTGCTAGCAGGCAGTTAGCTTAGCATAGCAACAATTACTTTTCGTATTTGTACAGATTAAACAAAGAAGATATAAAGTGGCAATTAGTAAAATTTAGAGGTGTTGGTTGATGGATTTTTTTTTTTTAAACCTGTGGAAAAAGCCAGTTTAGCTGTTCTCCCCCTGCTTCTAGTCTTAATGCTAAGCTAAACTGGCTTTAGCTTCATAATTACTGTACAGACAGAACAAATAAAAAATGAATAAGCATATTTCTTGAAATTCACTTTAAACCTGCCATTTTTTAAAATAATTTTTGGCTGCTTGGGGGCAACACAAGACAATACTGACATTTATCACCTTAGAAAGTTGTTATGCGAATATGTTACCAAACAGTTTCAAATTTACACATTAAATAAACACAAACCGAAATCAGCATTTGATAGGAGTTGTTTATGTCCACCAGGTGAATTCACTCTCCTGTTTTGGTCTCCATTAATTCCTGAGAAACATATCTGGCTCTTTAGCTGCTAAATGATCCACTACTGAGGGATCCACTACTGAGGGAAACTAAGAGTCAGGTGGGATCATCTCTATAAGTGGGACCTTTCACATTACATATAGTCATTTGATCCATTGTAAGTGTAAAAATGTTGATTATAGAAGCTTTAAATACTGTTGCTAAAGTTTTTTGTAAGGTATTTTACACAACAGCACAGTACTGTATAATGGATCCATGCGAGATCCATGAGTACCATGTTAGTGCATTCTTAACATTTCCATTTCAGTATCCTTGTCTTGCTTACATAAGCAGGGTTCCATGTGGGATAGGAGGGGTGCGTCTGTGCCTGGATGGCCACGTAGGCAACCAACACCACTAGGAGCATTGCAGGACTGATTACCATCCAGCACGCCTTCCAGTAAATGTTGGGCCTCTTCCCAGTCATGAAATAGATGTCTTCACTGAAACTGTTAGAGGACACAGCAACCGGAGAACATGTTTAACACATTGTGATTCAAATTATATGAAGACAGTTATAGTTATATTGAAGAAGAGGAGGAGAAAAGGTTACTTTTTCATTCCATGGACATAAATGACTCCAATAATCTCACAGAATGCAATGATGAGCAGAGGTACAGAGCCCACGTAGCTGTTAAAGACCTCCACCCAGTAGTTCCCTGAACCCAGGGTGAAGATGAGAGCCGTCAAAAAGGCAATCAAGCAGAGGACCCCTATGGAAGTGAGGAAAAACAAATCAGAAAGGTAATCCAAAAGAAACAAAATATATCCTTCTGACTTCAAAACGACTTGTCCTTCAAGCTGATTTGCAGGTACCTGTTACGAGTTCATTTGGGATCCACTTGGGCACCAGTTTGAGGTCATTGATGGGTGTGAGGACTCCCTCTATGTTGCCAAACATGGAGGAGAGGCCCAAGCTGAAGAGCATGACGAAAAACAATATGGCCCATACCTGCGAGCCTGGCATCTCTAACACTGCTTCGGTGAACACAATAAAAGCAAGGCCAGTACCTGAAGCGCTCTGGGGGAGAAAGATGGGAAAGAAAATAATGAGGAATCTTGAATTTGCACATACTTGACCAGTACATCATGTACTCTACTACTGGAGAGAACGGGGAGTAGAAAACAACCAGAAGGTTAGAGAGAAGGACAGAGTGCAATGTACAAGATGTGATGAGTTTTTAAAGATACATTACCTGGTCAAGGAATGTTTGCAGGTCACATTGCCTCAGATGCAAACTGGAGATCTCATCTGGGCGTGTCTGATTTAGATAATTAAGCCAGTGCTCATAGTTCTCCAGTGTTATGTTCTGGTCAGAAAACTCAAATTGGTTGGTCAGAGCCAAGATGTTTCTGCAGATGAGATGTAAAGAAAAAAAAAATCTCTCAGGATTTTCACATGCTCAGTTGGTATCAGCAAGCAAAGAAGAAGCATTGAATGACATAGAATAGATGTGCATACATACTCGTTTAGACAGGAGTTGAAGGCGCTGGTAGCTTTAAATCCCAGGATGGAAAAGATGGGAATGGATGCGTAAAGAGATGTGGCACTGTTTATTATTCCTACTAGAACAGCATCCCTCTCACAGTTGTTTCTAATAGACACAGAACAGAATAAAACATAGTTCTGCCAGCCATCACACAAATCATCCTATTTGTGCAAAGGGAGGTTAAAGAGTTTTAGTCCTTACCTCTCTGCATTATAGCTGGAGAAAGCTATGAGACCTCCAAAGGCCACAGAGAGAGAGAAGAAGATCTGGGTGGCAGCATCCAGCCACACCTGAGGGTTCTTTAGTATCTCCCACTGCAGCGAGCATAAAAAACAACACATTAGGTCATTGTGTCTGGGATTTAAAATACAATCTTTCATTACCTGTGGTAGCAAGGGAGCAAACTCACATCAGGAGTGAAGAGGTACAGCAGTCCATCAGTCGCGCCAGGCAGAGTGAGGGCACGGATCAGGAAAATGGTCAGTACCAAGTAGGGGAAGGTGGCTGTCACATACACAGCCTGAGAAGTTAAAAAAAAGATAATTCAGTATGATACAGAGATTGATTTTAAAAAGACTATATATATATTTTCACCAGGTCCACTAACCTTGCCCATGGACTCGATGCCTTTAATGAAACAGATGTAGACCACACTCCAGGCGCTGGCCAGACAGACGACCATCCACCACTGCAGGGAACCACTGGTCTCAATGTCAGGTGTGATGTTCAGTGTCTCACGGTACCAGAAGTAATTCACCGGAGTGCTCTTCTCACACTCCACATTGTAGCCTATATGGATCCAAACACAAGTAAAGAAACAAAATTTTGGTGTGTATACGATTCTATAAGCGCCTATTTTTAAAGTAGAGTTCACTTTGGTTTATATATTACATTCATAAGCTTGGTTCATGTACTGAGTTTAATATCAATATTTGTATTCAGGTTTTAGTAAAACTCCATGCGTACCCACATAATTAAAGATAAATTATGTAGCATTTACAACACAATACGTCATGAAATAAATATTGATACCTTTGTCAGATTACTGAAAACAAATGAGACAATGATGAAAACAATTTGTTCTCTTTGCTTGTCACTCTTCCACGCAGCGAAATCTACCCGGAAAGAAAAACTTTTTTTTTTTATTGTGGTGCAATCATCCTTTGTGCCATAAAACAATTCAGTAGTTTCTCTGTTGAATATGACCTGAAATGTCATGCAGAGCCTGATAGTTCACCAGACTGCTTGGCGACAGTTCACTTTGGTTATAATTTCTTAAACTTTATTCGATAGTATACATACGGTATCAAATTGCAATCAGGCAATACTTCTATTGTTACTCTCTCTGTAATAGTGGCAACCACAGCATTGTGTTAATATACTATGTGTACTATATCAAGGTGATCATAAGTGTATTTAGAGCAACTAGAACAACTGCAAAGTGGGTTTCCACACTTACCTGTGTGGTTGTCATTGAGTGGGCACTGGCTCCATGGCAGTGGATTTTGGAAAGAGTGGAAGAAGTACCAGAGCACCCACGCCATGATGGTGTTGTAGAAAATGCTCACCAGGAAAGATACTATCATGGAGGCAATGCCTACACACAGGAAATAAATAATACGTTTTACAAAATTTCCCACTCCAAATAATACATCAAAAAATACATCAAAATACATGGAGAAGGTTTACCAATGTTTTATATGTGTAACTTCAGTTTTATCAACACACTTGTTAAAAGATTATAACAAATTAAAATCTGTTTACACATGCATCATTTTTTTCTCATGAATATTTTTATTCCATTTAATGTTTTAACTGTAACTAGTAAAGAGAATGTGCCCTGAGTTGCTATGAACCTGGTGAATCTGTATTTTATTTCATCTACTTTAATTATCTGTAGTAGTAGTAGTAGTACAGCAGTAATATTTTCTGAAATATCGCTTATTATAAAGGCAGTTATTCAAAAGACATATTTCTGTAACAAATGATAATTGTGATTAATTGTACTTAAAATCCTAGGTTACCCACCGACTCCACCCAGAAGTGGTGAGATGGAGTTCCAGACACCGATGCTACCCATGCGGAGCCTCTGTCCTATAGCCAGCTCCAGGTAGAGCAGAGGGAGGCCCTGAAACACCAGCGCTATCAGGTAGGGAATGAGGAATGCACCTGAAGACATTGGGTAAATATTTACCTCACAGTTAGGCATCAGACAGGACTTTAGAGAGAACAATACAATCTTAATTATCACACTTTAAGTGGCAAATGAAAGATATTGACATTGTGAAAGTTTAATGATCATGAGTGGTTATTTTAGCCATCTGGATGAATCTTTTACAGGCCATGCTAAATAAGGGCACTGCGATCCTAATGGACATTCAATCACTGCTCATTATTTCATCCAAATAACACAGATCTGAGGCTAAAGAGACTCAATAACTGGTTAACTAATTGATCACTGAGCTGAGGTCAAATAGAGGCTCAGCTGAGTCTGAAACACTGGCTGTGAGAATAAAGAATCTCAAAGTCAATATTTTAAGTTAATAGACCCTGCACACTTTAACAGGATTGGCTGTTTACTCAACCCTGAGCCAGGTTGTGGGACTCAAGATATCTCACCAGGAACTATGAGGAAATAAATACAGGAATTGGTGCTGATTCAATCAGCATTTAATCAATCAGACATAGATAAGGTTTACAATTTCTTAGTACATCTGTTACTGACTAATTACAGTGAAACAGAGAATAATGAGTGCTGTTGCAATTCAGCTGTGTATCAAAGTATCTCATGATTTCGATAAAAGTGATGTAAAGGTAGCATCTCACCTCCTCCATAAATTTGGCACAGGTAGGGAAACCGCCAGACGTTTCCAAGTCCCACAGCAAAGCCAATGCAGGTTAAAAGATACTGAACCTTGTTGTCCCATTTGGGTCTCTCCTCCGCCACAGAGTCGTTTGTTTTGCCCATCCTCAGCTGGCAGAAAGGCTCAGCACAATGCCACTTCTGTTACAACGGTGCAACTCTCCTAATCTTAACATACACTTAAATTAGTTTAATTTTCTATTTGATCCAGAATTCTCCTTTTGATTGCAGCTCAGTGTGTGTCAGAGTAGTTACCGTCTCAAGTGGTGTAGTGTAAATGATGTCTGGTGCTCCTCTCTCGTTGTCTGTCTTTACTCTCCTGGGCTGTCCTTAAATGTCCTATCAGCTGCAGCTTTGAGTCAATGATACAGATTTTATAGTTTTTTTATGACGATATCAGGGCACCAGGAAGGGAGTGAAAACATCAGTCATGATGATTTAGTGGCTAAACCTCCCCACTTGTTTAGGATGGGAGTGTGCAAAGCCACAGATTAATGGGTAACCCTGTGATGCTGTTTCAATGTTACACTGACTTTCAGTAAAGAGAACCATTTGGATGTGGTCATTAATAAAGACAGATGTTTCATGACCATGCTGTGTCTCTGTTCATCATTGAAACTTTACTTTTATAGCTAATTTAGTTGTAAATTAAAATACAATCTATTTTACAAGGAAATACAGCACACAGGTGAATAACTGAGGAAGAACACACTTAAAATATACATTTAAAGTGAACATAGGGAGAGAAAATGGGAAAAAGTAATTATAATTCAGTAAAACAGTATTAACAGTAAAATTATGTAGTAAATCAGGTGAAAAGTTCAAGAGAGAAGCCTCAGTTTTGTTACAATAAGAAATAAAGATTCTCTGCCAGGGTCACATTTTGGCACCATCTCTTCAAATCTAATCTAATGACTGGACGTTAAAACTGGAGCGTTGTCAGCTCATTTCTTTGTTCCTGTTTATCTCCAACAACTTTCTGTACAAGACAAGTTGTTATTGTTTTAAAGACTTTCTGAGCAGACCTGAGGTTGGTGCATTGCAGGAGTTGAGTCTGCTTTTTCCAGGTGCACGCACATACATGTTTATCTGAAGTCGAAAAACAAATAATTTGACCAAGTGATGAAATCCATCATACCTGCACTTCCTGCCTGTGACTGTGAGCTCAGTTTTACTCAGTTCTCCCCTGAGTCAACAGCTACAACCTGAGTTCAAAAAATAAAACAATGAACTAAAAAACATTAAAACGCTGCGTAGAGCTGAGGGGAACTGCAAACCTCACATAGCCATTTGATCCAATAATAATATAAAAATTTCCTGGTGTAGATTTAAACTTTCATGAATATATCAACATCATCATTTAAATATTATCAACTTAATCATTCTGAATCAGGACCTTCCATATCTGAAACCATTTTGGTTACCTATCAATATGAAATCAAACAATGTAGGAATGATTATGACTCCCAGATAAAGTAGAGACAACTGTATCTGTATAAATGTCCACCTGAGTTTATCATTCATTTGAATAAAAATCTTTTTCAAAAGCATGATTGACATATTAATTCCCTTCATGTTGAACTGATAAAATTCTAAACAGTTGTCTGTTTCTGCCACCTACTGGTGTAAACATGCTTCTGCAAATCCCTGCCTGACATCATCCTCAGTTGTGTGTGTGTCTGTGAAAAGCTGACCATACAACTACAGTACTTAAATCACTTCATTTGCTCCTGGTGCACTAGAGAATCAACTCAAGAATTCTACATGTAGTCTTTTGAAGCAGTTTTGTTATGTTCACATATTTATTAAAATCAATAATGAAACACAAGAAATGAAGAAATACAGAAAAGAAAAAAACAATGTCACAACAAAATGTCTAAAAAAAAAAGCTGTAGTTGGTAGAATTAACTGCTTCTGTGTTTTTGCTTCTATGTCTTCCTCCACCAGGCCAGTTTACAGAGCAGAGAGAACAACTTGTTCTTCTTCTTGGTTTTCTCTTTAGGCTCTGTTGCCACAACTGGCACTGTAACAATCTCTGCAGAGAAGACCTCCTCCCTGGCTCGTGCTTTCTCCTCCTGCAGACGTAGTTCCAGCTGGGTCAGCTCTCTTTTTGTCTCTCTCTCGTCTCTTCTGATGGGGATGTTAATGCTGTAAGGAGTCTCATCTCCAGGCTTGGTGCCTGCCGCAAAGCTCACAGTGGGCTTGAGGTGGTTTAGGATCTTTGTGGCTATGAGGCTGCAGGCCACCAAGGCAGCTTCAACATCCTCCATCAGTCCCTCTCTAGTCAGCCTTGTATTAGGCAGAGCCTCTCCCAGTCTGACTTTGAGTGGATGCCACAGTTCCTGGCTCAGTTTCACTTCCTGCTTTGGGTCCTCAAGGTATTTGAGGTTTTGTAGGAAGACTCTGTTTTTGGAGTACTTCTCTGCCTCTTTTTGCAACAACAAGTGGATGTGCTCCACCATGTCATCTACAAAGGCCTTCTGCTGCTGTGCTTTGGAGAAGTTCTCATTTCGACACTTAAAAAGATCCACTAGGACACTTCTGATTGTGGCTTCCTTCACTGAAACTCTGTCTGTAATCAGATCTGGTTTCACAGCCATAAACTGGAGATAAAGCTGAGATGGTTTAAGGTGGATTGAAGGTGGATTGAGGGCCAGAGGTTTCTGCAGGAGGGAGCTGTTGTCAGCTGCTGTTTTCACCTCCTCGTAGAAGTCGGCCACAAAGTATTTCTTGTCCACCCACACAACATCCCGACTGGACAGACGAGGCTTGGTGATGCGTTGCTGGTACTCCAGCATATCTTCATCTGTTATAATGGGGAAAGCCTTGCTGAAGACCTTTGTGCACCTGATCCAGGATCCATGCTGCTCAAACATTTCCTCCTTGACAGACTCGGGGAGAAACTGAGAGAACAGACGGCTCTCCTCATCACTTGCTAGGGTCGGAGCTGCAGTCTCACCTGCAGACTCAGCCTTAGTTAGGACGGCCTTGATGATGTGTTGAGGGATGAAGCTCAGGAGTGCTGGGTCTTTTTTCACCAGCCGCTTCTTGACCTGGATTGATGTGCCAAATGTCTTCATGAGGCTGCTCTGGAGCAGCACAGCAACTTTCCATATGTTGCAGGGAGGAGGAGGGAGGTTTGCATCTAAAGACACACCTGGAACTGTTTTCAGGGTCTCAAGAGTGACTGCGCTCAAATGCAGACAGAGCGTCAGCAGTTGTTGTTGGTCCAGCTGTGCACCAATGGAGCTCCTCAATGGGTTGAGCCTCAGCATCAGCTGGACGAGCAGATCCTCCACCAGCTCACTGCTGACAGTGACTGTAGCAGGGAGAGGGAGCTGGGAGGTAGCATCTTTGAGAGAGGGGCTGTGGACCAGAACTTGGGCCTCAGCTCTCACCAGGTTCAACGATGTACTGGAGTCCATGATCTCGACAAAGAAATCCACAAACTTTGCAGTTCTTTGGAGCAGATGGTTATTAAGATTAAGAACAGCAGAACTGTTAATATTCGCTTAATGCAGCAGTAGACAACAAGGTAAAAACTGTCAGAATCAGACGATGGAGACGAAGTGAATACTCAGAGTGATCTGTGTAAACTGACTGGATATGAACCAGTTGGATCAGAAACTGAAGATTCTAGATTGATTGTGTACTAATCAGCATGATGTGACATCACCATCACATTCTAATTTATTACTGCATTCTATTCTATTTTCTGTTGGTCAGAACTGGTTGATTGACAGGCTGTGAAAGTCACCTGACCACCTTCATTTATAATAATAATCATTTCATCTTAAAGGCACAATCCATAAAAGCTGCCTCATCACTAAAATTCAAAACACAAGATCTGAATTTGCTATCAACTGATTGACAGGTTGTTTTTTTAAAGGACCAAAATTAAAACGCAGAAACATATTTTCAGTCATGATTAGTTGAGAACAATATTCAATTAGATTTTAAAAAGTTGATATTGCAAATCAATATATTTGATATCTAGTAGATTAAAAATAAACTAACTGTTAATAATTGTTAGAATTAGTGCAGACATTGCATTCTGTGTTTTCACTTCATTGAAAAGCATCACATTTCTTCATTACACTGTCAATATTTCAATATGAAATTGTCAATAAATACTACCACCTTTGCAACAATTAATACCAATAATTACTATTATTACAGCTTGATTTAATATCACTGACCTGACAAATCATTTAGTGGTGTGTAAGAAGACATTTTATCATCTCTGTCACCTCAGCAGTTCATAATTTCGTAATTAGCATGATCTTAATTATGTAACAGGTATGTCATGTTCAAATTTCTCTTGTTTTCATCAAGTTCACCAAATGAGCAAAAGGCAAAGTTCAGTTTAACTGAACTTTTAATAAACCATAATGTATCAGAATTAATTTAACAGTAATGTATTTGCATATAAGCATTAAAGACTGCTGATAAATCCATCTGTTTTTACTATTTTTTGGTTAAAATGTAAATCAATTTGATTAAATCAGATAGAACAGATCACACAAACACAAAAGTATATACAATACCTGAATGAGTGTTTGAATAAGTGATTAATTATTTTATTAACTGCTCTGTGTCTTCTGTCTGTCAAAATATTTGTACTGCATGTACACACTGATGCGTTGCCTTGTGTCACCTCATGTCTCATATTAAGTTGAACTTAAACACACCACAAAGACTGGAGATTATATCCAAATTGATATTTCTTTGAGATACCCTCCTCCAAAAGCCAGCTATGAGTATGTGCTCAATATTCAAGTTATTGCAAGTTGTAGACAATTGCTGTGCAGGCAAACTACTGTGAAAAATTAAGTGAATAAGGATATATTTCAATGAACATAACATAGTTTAATGGCAAAAATCACAAGCAAACTACTATACATTCACGTACAAAATGATATGCCATTTACTGAAGAGGATAAACAATAAAAAAGTCATCTATTCAGTTTAATTTAGATATAACCCAGTATCACAAATCACAAATCTGACTCAAGGGGCTTTACAATCAGTACAACACATGACATCCTCTATCCTTAGACCCTCACTATAAAATAGAAAAAAATATATTATTGATAGGGCCGACATATAATTGCACAAAATATGAGAACAAATATGAAACATTTACTAAAGTGCATCAATAAAAGTTCAATATTGTGCCTTGAGAACCTTTTCATGGATATAAATAGACAAACCATAATTTGCATCTTTAATTCAAATAATGTTAAAGATGATTTCCATTAAACCAAGGCAACAAATTAAATAATCATACATTATGTTGTATTCTGAATTAAATTGAAATTTGGCTTATCGATTCACTGGATTTAATTTTTTTTCCTGCAAGAAACAAAAACCAGTCTACATAATGCATACACAGGCACTGCCAGACTGGGGACTCCAGCCAAAAGAAAGATGACTGCGTTGATCCATGAAGGGTACGGTATTGATGCTAGAGACGGGAACATCTCCTGCAGAGCAGAAAGCAGTATAGTTAGTGTATTTAGCATGCAATGGCTTTCCAAACTTAAGTGAGGAATTGTTAACTCCTGAGTCCTGATAAGGTGCTATTAAACAACATTTACCAGAAAAATGTTGGACACATCATTAGACATGATGAGACAGTGGTGGAAGAAGTATGCAGGCTCTTTACTTAGGTAAAAGTACCAATACATACAAATAAATGTCCTGCAAAATCAAAATCCTACTTATGTAACAGTACAGAAGCATTATCAACAAAATGTACTACAAGTGTCTAAATTAAAAGGACACATTCTTCAGAAAAATGGTCCATGTGACTGCTGTAGCTTGTCAGAGTGCAGCTAGTTTTACTTTATATACAGTCATGGATTTTAGTCCAGTGGTTCCTCCAAAAGGGTCACAAAATAAATCTGTTATGAAGCTGTTAAGATGATTCATGGGGCAGACAGAAGAAAAAAAATTCTGCTACACAAGTTTGTTTTCATTTTTTGACTTTTCCCTAATCTTTGATGTTTATTTCTGAAATGTTGGATAATTTGACCTCTTTGGGCTTTTAACTGTCATTTAAATTAAATTTAGAGGGGAAACATGGAGCTAAAGACAGGTCATATTTCTGAAACATGACAAAGTTCCGCAACTAGACACTGCTGTTTTTGTAATGGATCACAAGCCAAAAAAGTTGGGAACCACTGATTTAAAAGCATTGTATTTTAAAATGAATCATATGGTTTCCATGTAAAATCTTATTCTGAGTAAATGTACTTTTCGCCACTGTGATGAAAGGAAAAAGGCAACATAATGGAAAGATACTGAAGCAGAGCTAACATACCGAGATGTAAATGAACACAGATGAATTAACTGAGTTTGCTTACAGAGTTTGGATCCCAGACTAAATAGGTGAGCTCTTCTTGGAGTGTTGTCACCAGGTAGAAAATTAAGATAACCAGGATGATTAGAGGACTGAGGAACCTCCATGTAACCTGCCAGTAGATGGAGGGTTTACGTCCCGTCATGAACTCCACGTCCTCATTGAACCTGCCACACAAAATGGTTTTAATTAGAAATATAACATTTAACCTTGCTGAGATTAACAATCTGTAGTGTCCTGGCCAAGACAGCAGCAGTACATAGAAGACAGAAATACAGTAGATATTACAAAACATATATCATTGATTTATTATAATAGATTATTATCAATATAAAAAAGAATGAGCTGAAAGATGCTAAAATGGTCTATATAGCAGAAGCTGAAAAATCTGGGAACTGCAAATTCAGGTGATAATTGTCAGTGATAATTTTCGCTATAAGCAACACCTTGCAAAACATTACACATAGTCATTTGATCCATTGTTAATGTAAAAATATAAGTGTAAAAATAAGTGCAGCTTTAACTAAATACATAACATTTTTAAAAATGTATCAATTTTAGAGCAAGGCACTTTGTGCTGTTTATATGCTAATTTTGCAGTAAACTGTACAATATCATACAATACCGTGTTAAGCAAATACAAGAGTTTAAAACACTAACCTGTCTATGCCGTAGATGTAAACAATAGCTATCATCTCAAACAATCCAATGGTCAGTAGCGGAACAGATCCGGCAAAGTTATCAAAGAGGGTTAGCCAATAAATCCCTGAATGCTGTGCAAACAGGAGGGACATGATGAAGGCGACAACACACGTAATTCCTGAAACACACATGCACAAAAACAAGGCAAGCTGTTTTAAAACAGAAACCAGCCACAATCAGCACAGGTACATTTCATTCTGGATTGCAAAGATGCAGTCTAGATAATTAAAAGTTAAAAATTACCAGTCACTGCTTCTTGGGGCCATTTTTGAGGTAAAATCTTCAGGTCTTTCAAGGGGACCACCACTCCTTCGATGTTACCAAACAGGGTTGAGAGCCCCAAGCAGAGAAGCATGATGAAAAAGAGGACAGACCAAAATGGGGAACCAGGCATCTTGGTGATGGCCTCTGTGAAAACAATGAAGGCCAGACCTGTTCCCTCCACTCCCTAAACAAACAGGACGAGGAGGGCATTGTGCTTTTAGTTCAGAAATGTCATGTCATGGAGGCAGTGCTAAATACTGATCAACAGCAGTTACCTCGCTGAGTAGTTTCTGCATGTCACAGGTTTTCATGTCCAGTCCAAGAACAGTATCTGGATAAGAGCTGTTCAGATGATTAAAGGCTTCCTCATAGTTGCTTGTAGTGATGCTATCTTCAGGAAGATTGAATCCATTTAATAATGTCATGATGTTTCTAGAAACAAAATATGTCACAGATTGGTAACTCTTCATTACTGGAGTCAACATTACAGGTCCAATGAGTATTTTTGACCCCTTAAAGATGAAGTATGTACACATAGTTGATGATTTTCAGTTAGAGTCATGGTGTCAGCTAGCTTTTAATTGTTTCACTTATTCTATCTATCTTGCCTGCTACTCATCTGTTAATCCAGTTCCTGTCATTCCCCAAACCACCAGCAGTTGCCCTCAGTGTGTTTCTAGTAGTCCAAGTCACCTTATTCCCACACCTGCCCGTACATCCTCATCTCATTCTCCAACTATATACATACTTGCCCATTTCCACCTACTCCTTGTCACTGAAGACATGTTGACATGTCACAGTAGGAAAAGTAAAGGTGTAAATAATAAAATGAATGATTTCTGAATTCTATTTAGCTGCTTTGGTTTCAGGGTTCTGTTATTGTTCATGCTGCCTCAGTGTCACACTGTTATGGCTTACTGGGACATTTGAATAAAACAGAACCATCATTCATAATTAGTAACTTTACCCCCCTTTGAGACTTATCCAATGTGTGAGAGACAGTCCTGGATGCTTCCCATAGCAAAGCTTTGCTGACATGGGATCAATGTAGATCATACTGCGCGTGCCTGCCACAGTGGGCTAAATTGTGATCAGAAGAACATGCCATTATTTAAGTTTGCTTGAGGACAACATATTCCTTTTATTGCATGTGTCAGGTGACAACAATGTCTGACCTGGTGAGGGGAGTGTGAGTTTAGGGGAAGAATTATTGTGCTTTGGTGTAACTGCTTAACTGAGGTCTCTGAAGTCCGTGCAAACTGTAGTTTAAGGATCTCTTGATTTAGTCCTGCTGGTCAAGAGCCCACAGACCAGTGGGAGACAGCGAGGACCCCCACTACCACCAGAGGAGCTGAGATTGAACTCAGAATTGCAGTCCTCCCTTGTGTGCCATACACCGTGTGAGTGAATGGGAGTGTGGACAGGAGCGTCTTTTGTTACTGAAAGTCATGTGTGCATTGAAACACCTTGGCATACTCAAATGCAACACTTCATCCTGCTTCTTCCTGTGAGCAGTGGGTCTGAATTTTGTTTAAAACCTGTCCAAACAACTTACAACCAACGACTTTGGAGTGTTTTGCCTATGGCAACTCTGTGAGCTGAATGCTTGACCACTTCCTCTCAGCAATGCCTTTCTATATAGCCTCTGTGTTGGAGAGCCAGGGAATGAAATCAGCTGTTCTACGTATTTCATTCTGGGCAAATGCAAGTCTGCATTTCCCTCTTCAGATAAAGAGCAGTGCACAACCGCGCCACTTCCATAAGCATCCAGGATTGTCTCCCACACAGTGTTTGAAACTGTCCCAAACAGGGAAAGTAACACCTGTGCTTTTCCTACTATGACAAATCAAATTGTGTCCTGTGAAAACACCTACTGTCTATTGACCAATCCTAACCCTAATCATAAGCCTTTTTTACTTTTATTTTGGAGTAATGAGGCACCAAAAAAGTAGTTTATTCTGTTCTGTTCAAAAAACCTTGAAACCCACGTACTGTGACTACTCACTGACTGATACACTGGTCATATTTCTCTGTGGCCCTGAAGCCGATGATGGTGTAGGTAACTGTGGCAGCATAGACTGAGGTGAAGCCAGTTATGGCAGACAGGATCATGGCATCTTGCATGCAGTTGTTGCTTGGGAAAAGAGAAAAACAAAAGATTCAGGACATAGCATGTTGACCTTGGGTCAGAAAATGGCTACAGTATTACCATCAAAGTGAGCTAAGCAGGAATTGAACTGCTGTGTGGTGATAAAACACACAGCAGATGTAAATGCTTGTGAATTTCAGTCTCTTACTGAACGGGGTTGTAGCTTGAGAAAGAGATGAGGCCTCCCCATGCCAAACTAAACGCGTAAAAGACCTGGGCACCTGCATCTAGCCAAGTTGATGGTTTCATCAACTCATCCACCTGGAAGAACGAAATTCAGTGTAATGTGGGTTTGTATTGTGACATACCTGAATCTAAATAGCTTCTTTTTTTAGTGATTTGAAACATACGTCTGGTGTGAAGAGGAACTTAATTCCACTCAGAGAACCTTTAAGAGTAAGGCCTCGGATCAGGAAAATGGCCAGCACTACGTAAGGCAGGAGGGCTGTGACGTACACTGCCTGAGGTCATGACAAGAAAAGAAAAACATGAAATAATATTGGTGGCAGTGATTCAGACATGCATTGTACTTGACTGCAGTATTTGTCTTCAATGTACCTTGCCTGAAGTGCTGATCCCTCTTAGGTAGCAGATACCAATGACTGACCAGGCAGCCAAGAGACAAATTACTACTGGCCAGTGGATTCCTCCAGAGTCAGATATAGAGGCCGAACTATTCAGAGTCACTCGGTAAAAATAGTAATCCACAGTTGAACTCCTTTGACACTCTGGTACATAGCCTGCAGGGGAAATAAACAGGCCTTGTTTATTAATTAATTATTAATGTTTTAATCATGGGTAGAGTTTGGGAGCTTTGGTGCGCATGAATATGTATTTGGGTGGATTGAAGGCTTGTATACACTCAAATACCTGTCCCGTTATCATTGAGAGGACACTGGGTCCAAGGCAGAGGGTACTGGAAGGAATTGAAAAGATACCACATGACCCAGGCTATTATGGTGTTGTAGTACAGTCCGATCAATAAGGACACCAGCATGGAGGCAATACCTAGGTAGGACAGAATCAATAACTGATATGAGACTCAAAGGGTAGCCTGATATTCATTAACAACTTTGTCTTGATGTGTTGTGGTGAGCGTATTTTACTTACCTATACCCATCAGATAAGGATTGATTGCCCGCCACACTCCCACACTTCCTTTCCTGAGACGCTGGCCGATGGCAAACTCCAGCAGTAGGAGAGGCATTCCTTCCAACACCAGCAGGATTAGGTAGGGAATCAAAAAGGCACCTGGAAAATGTACGTGATCAATGGCACAACTGTCCAACTACATATCATTCCATTTCTGATAATCATTGGCCTTTTTTTAACTTGCCAAATATGGGTGAATGGTCCTTAAAGCTCGGATGTTAAACATACAGTAAAAAATAGTTCAACTGAAAAGTGCTGTATTGGCCTACAATAACAAAAGTTACAACACAATACAACACAATTATTGCCAAAGTAAATTTAGCAAAAATAAATTACAGTGACTGCACTTCATATATATAATATTCATGTATCAAATTATTAGGCTCAGAAATGATTAAATACATAACATGCCTTTTTTCTTTCTTTTGCCTTCTGAAACAGTTTTTGACATTAATTTTTTGAGATTATGACATGTTGACATCATTCTGAGACATAATTGTGGAATTCATAAATTGATTTAGTCCAAAATAAATAAAATGTAAGGAGATGCTTGATCAGAAACCAACCAACCTACTGAGGAACTCAGAACTATGACATTTTGTTTGCGTTTTGGTTTGTATTTCTGATTTTTAGCCACTTTGTGTTTCTAACTTTTGCTTTGCATTTCTGCACTTTGATTTGTGTTTTTGACTTTGGTAATGAGTTTATTGACAAATGTTCTAGACACGGGGCTTGCATGAGGTGTGACTCTCCACTTTGCCTCTCATATTCTGCCAGGAATATTGAAACATGTGCAGAGATGTCTAGAAGTTGAACCTATAACTTTGCAGATTTCAATGATTTCTTTCAGTTCAGTTAAAATGTTCATAGTCACGACTATGTTGAGTAATTGTGTGACCATTAGTTATGAAGATAAGGATAATAGCTCAGCAAATTCCCATCTGCAACAGCAACATGTTTTTTATTTGGATGTTCAGTGAACTTTTCTTCATGAGGCTTTCAACTATATTTGGTCAGTTATTCTGATCATTCATTACACTCTGTTCCGTTTAAGGGAGCGTTGTTCAATATTTGTTTGTTCAGAAGGCAAAAACCTTTACAGAGGCCATTCAGACAGTTCCACTATATTACCACAGTCAGTTTTGGCAGTCTACGTTATATCTGGTTAGCCATGTACTGTGAGCAAACAATATCTAACAACCTAGTAAATTAGTTTGCTGGTTTGCTGGTTTTAGTTGGTGCAATTGTGGCAACTGTGCCTCTATTGACTTTAACACAAACTGTAATTAACAATCACAGAAACATGCTTTTTTACTGAAAGGGTCAAATTCACAGCTTGGATATCTAGTTTCTAGCATCATTTTATAACCCCTTAAAGACCCAAACTAATTCTGCACTGCTTAACTACAATATTTACCTCCTGGAAGTTTATATTTAAAAGACAGAAAAAATACTAAAAAGTACCTTAACCACATTATAATTTGTCAAACAATCATCCAAAAATTGATGTAAGATGTCCTTTTACCATTTTCATCTCAGCTTACCTCCTCCATGAGTTTGACACAAGTAAGGGAATCGCCACACATTGCCAATCCCAATACAAAAGCCCACACAGGTTAGGATGTACTGAGCTTTGTTGTCCCACTTGGGCCTGTCCTCAGCCTCTTCTTTGTCCATTCTCTCCAGATCATCATAGGAGGGGATCCGCTGATCCAGTCCCGGGTTAGGAAGTACTAGTCTCATGGCAGCTCCTCTGAAGCAGAGATGTAACACTATGGTTCCTCAGAGTCAAAGTGAGGGCTTAGGGTATGCTCTCAGCAGGTTTATGATCTTAACTTTATCTGTTGCCGTCCACAGATTAGCCAATGTGCACGCTGCACTTTTTTTTATACCATCATCAATTTAATGAAACATTCTGGGCAGTATGATGGTCAGCTTGGTCCCCTTACAGCAAAAAGTTCCCGGGTTTGAATCCACTGGTCCAGGATGTATGCTCCCATGCAGTTGTCATATGGTTGTGGGGATCTGGAGCTGATAGTGGACTAGATTACAGTTGCATGAGTGCACTGAGTTGCAGCAATCAATGATGACGATGAGAACAGAGTCCTAGAAAGAAAACTATAAAGGGAGATCATGTGAAGAGAACTGTTGAACAAAAGGTTTGCAGAATCTCCTCTGATTGTACAGTGAAAGTGATATCTGAACACATGCCTCCAACCATGTCTCTGGATTTAAAACTGAGTTGAGATTGCCTCTTTACTGTGTGTTGTCCAACAACAGTAAAGTTAAGTCCAAGTGAAAGTATGGGTATTCAGCCCTTTTGTGATATATGACATAAGAGCTAATGTTATTTCTTGTCGATCCTCAGATTTGATTATAGATGGATCCTACGCTGAATCCCAAAAGCTACATTACCACAGGTTCCCTTGTATATTAATCATCATTTTATAAACATTCACATGGCTATTTTATAGTGTGACTCAGAAATAATATCACTTTCCCTGTAATTACTAAATAGTTACTCAGTAGTTTAAAAAAAGCTTGGACCTACAAGTTTGAACTTGTATAGCTACACATTAAGATTTTTTCTTGACACCTTGAACAAAATAATTACACTGTCATTTATTGACTCTATTAAAAAGTGTTCAGTGGTATGATGTAATATGCCATAATGTAACAAAAATGCTGTGTGAGCATCATGTGACAGTGTAATGCACTTTGAATCATAAGAGTGCTTCTTGGGTGAAACATCCAAAAACATGTATTAGAGATCATATTTTGAAATAAAAACCACACTGGTGGTCCGTGGATGAGAGGAGACTTTACAGCTTGTATTTTTACAATCTAATCCACATCCAATAAAATGTACAGATTTTTGTTTTCATATCACTGGCAACTTTTCATAAGTTGAGAATACTACATGAAATCCCCCCTTTTCTGAAATCACCCCAGAATACATGTACAGTATGAGGTAACAATTCATTAACCTTTAGCTCACACAGTTTCATGTTAAGTCTGCTGTGGGGGTGTCCTTAAAAGAAGACATCAGGTACAGTGTGACAGGTATATTATGTATAGGATTCTTGTTTTTATCATTATTTTGTGAATCATTGAAGGGAAATAGTCTGGCAGTTGACTAAGTGCACCCAATTATGAAGAGGCAAAGTTCAGTTTGGCTGGAACATACTCCAATAAAAGTTCTTGTATTTAGACTATTAGCAGTACAGACTGCTGATTAATCCACCTCTGCTTTCTCTGTATTTGATTAAACATTGTATAATAGTATACAAATATAAAATATATAAAAATAGTATATAAATCATATATACAAACATACCACTATACACCACAGTTGAAGGAGTGGTTGAATAAGTGATTTATTATTCCTGTCATAGTGGTCTGTTAATATTATAACAGTTGAAGAACCTTGAACATTATTGTCAAAGACTCCATTGTCCCTACATGACATGCTGGGAGCCTTATCTGCACCTTATAGACCTGACTTTCCTGCCACTATATGTCCGTGTAAAGGCTCCCTCTCTTGGCCAATTTGCTGCTCTACTTCTTCTGTCTGTGTATTTGTACGTCACAAAGCAGCTGCTGGCAAATACTGACTGATGTGTTTTGGTAGACAGTGTTATTTGGTGCAGTATATGTTTGAATAGTATTTTTTGGAAAGTTATATGCAGAATAATGTTTCAATGGCAAAAAACACAAGAGAGCTATATGCTATACATACATAGAATAATAATCCTCAGATGAACAGGATGTATAAAATATGGATGGGTGGAAAACAGAAGGCTGACTTGTTGGAAAAGTCCAGTACAACAAGAAACTTTATTAGCAAACAAAAGTGCAATTAGTGACTATATTTATACAGTAGCCATGAAACTGCACAAAACATGAGCAGATATGTGCATCAATAAAAATTCAGTATTGTGCTTTATGAACCTGTGCATCAATATAAATAGAAAAAAAACATTGTAATATAAATATCGATTTTGAACACAAACTAAATAACATTTTGTTGTATTCTGAATTTTAGGATCTTTATCACTTCAAGAAATTTGGCACATTTTTTCTCCGGTTGCTATTTTTTCTTGCAGCAAACAAAAAGAAACCTACATAATGCATACACAGGTACAGCCAAACTGGGGACTCCAGCCAAAACAAAGATGATTGCGTTGATCCATGAAGGGTACGGTATTGATGCCAGAGACGGGAACTTCTCCTGCCGAGCATAAAATGGTATTAGTATGTTTAGTATACAATGACTCTCCAAACTTTACTGAGGAATTATTAACTCCTGAGTCCAACAAGGTACTATTACATGCTGTACTTTTAATATTTACCATAAAAATTGTTTGACACATGACAACTTTGTGCATTTTCAAATGAAGCAGCATAAAAAAGTTAATGAATCTTAGATCAGAGCTGATCCATCTGAATATAAATGAACACAGGTTAATTAATTGAGCAGATCTGCTTACAGAGTTTGGATCCCAGACTAAATAGGTGAGCTCCTCTTGAACTTGTGTCACCAGGTAAAAAACTAAGATGACCAGGACGATTAGAGGACTGATGAGCCTCCATGTACACTGCCAGAAGATGGAGGGTTTACGTCCAGTCATGAACTCCACGTCCTCATTGAACCTGCCATGCAAAAGGATTTTAATTAATTTTGAAGAGCTTTGAAATGTTTCATGAAGTGATCCCAGTTACACAAAACTTAAGTAAGTCTGCCATCTCTATAAAATTATTCTCAGTAAACTTGAATACGGCTAATACTGTTAATATAATATACGGTAGGCCTATATGGTAAATGTACAGCAAGTATCAAGATGTTCAAGCATGTATCAAGCCAACACAGAGGAACAGTGTGATGCTAAAATAGTTTGAATAAGCTCTAACCTGTCTATGCCGTAGATGTAAACAACAGCTATCATCTCAAACAGTCCAATGGTCAGTAGTGGAACAGATCCAGCAAAGTTATCAAAGAGAGTTAGCCAATAAATCCCTGAATGCTGTGCAAACAGGAGGGACATGATGAAGGAGACAACACACGTAATTCCTGAAACACACATGCACAAAAACAAGGCAAGCTGTTTTAAAACAGAAACCAGCCACAATCAGCACAGGTACATTTCATTGTGGATTGCAAAGATGCTGTATAGATTGATTTTTAAAAACCGAGTTACCAGTCAGTGCTTCATGGGGCCATTTTTTAGGGAAAACATTGAGGTCTTTCAAGGGGACCACCACTCCTTCGATGTTGCCAAACAGGGTTGAGAGCCCCAAGCAGAGAAGCATGATGAAAAAGAGGACAGACCAAATTGGGGAACCAGGCATCTTGGTGATGGCCTCTGTGAAAACAATGAAGGCCAGACCTGTTCCCTCCACTCCCTGGATAAGTACACAAGAGTTAGTTGAAATTCAGGTGGGAGTAAAAAACAATAGTAAATTTTTTGTGATAGTTATGATATTCCTCAATATAGTTACCTCACTGAGTAGTTTCTGCATGTCACAGGTTTTAATCTCCAATCCAAGAACAATATCTGGATAAGAGCTGTTCAGATGATTAAAGGCTGCCTCATAGTTGCTTGTAGTGATGCTGTCTTCAGGAAGATTGAATTCATTTAATAATGTCATGATGTTTCTTGGGAGAAAATATCACCAGTTAGAAACATTTCAGGAGTCAAAATTATTGGTCGTTATAATCATTCCTCCTGTCCGTACTCGTTGTAAAGTGACCCCTTACTAGTGTGACTCCATGTCAAAAATGAGGTAAAAATCTGTTCAACTGAAGCTAATATGAGGCTGCTGCACTCTGACTTAGCCAAAACAACTGAGTATTTTCCAAAGTTAGTTTTTTTAGTACAAAATGCCCTCTTTGTGTTATAACCTTTCCACTACAGCTCAGCAAGGAAACACCATCCCAAGTTTCTGCTGAGAGAAGTACTGCCATGATAGCAGGTCTATGAGGCTAAGCAATGCTCCGCTTAGAGCTAAATGCTATCGTGCTATGCTATGATGACAGCAAACCAATAACTCTTTCATCGTACATACAGAATGACCACATGAGTGTAGTATTAGAGAGATTATATGAAAAAAATTTGAACCCATTCTTTAAAGGCCCAATCAGTTAATTTTTGAAGATATAAGTTTGAGGGATATATAATCATTCAATTTTTAAATTTATCATAATCTAAAAAACTCTACTTAACTTTTTCATAACCTTGAAATAAACTTTACTCACTCATTGATACAGTGGTCATATTTCTCTGTGGCCCTGAAGCCAATGATGGTATAGGTAACTGTAGCAGCATAGACTGAGGCGAGTCCAGTTATGGCAGATAGGACCACAGCATCTTGCACGCAGTTGTTGCTTGGGAAAAGAAATGAGACAAAGAACCAAGTAACCAACCGATATAATGTTGACTTTACGTCTGAGAATGGTTACTAACTTTTCAGTCAAAGTAAGCAAAATGAGACTTGAACTAAACACCACAGTTATTATAAATGTCAGTCTCTTACTGAACAGGGTTGTAGCTTGAGAAAGAGATGAGGCCTCCCCATGCCAAACCAAAGGAGTAAAATACCTGGGCACCTGCGTCCAGCCAAGTTGTTGGTTTAATCAACTCGTTCACCTGCAAGAACGAGGCACACATTGTGATGTGGCTTTTAGCTATGAGATATAATGTTGATGATATAATAATGATATAATGTCTTTTCATCTAATCAAGATTAGAAACATACATCTGGTGTGAAGAGGAACTTGATTCCGCTCAGGGCGCCTTTAAGAGTCAGTCCTCGGATCAGGAAAATTGCCAACACTATGAAAGGCAGGATGGCTGTGATGTACACTGCCTGAGGTCATGACAAGAGAGAATGGATTAATATTGATAATGAACAATAGATTTTAGTTTTAATTTAGTTTAGCTTTAATTTAATTTAGCTTTATTGAAGTTCTGGATAATACTGATTATGCAATGTATCATAATTAATGGTAGGTTCAACAAACCTTGCCTGTACTGCTGATCCCCCTTATGCAGCATATACCGACGATTGACCAGGCAGCTAACAGACAAAGTACCATGGGCCACTGGATTCCCCCAGAGTCGGATATAGAGGCTGAACTATTCAGAGTCACACGGTAAAAGTAATAATCCACAGTGGAGCTCAGTTGACACTCTGGTACATAGCCTGTAGGGGCAACAAATATATAATACATAAACTTGAATGCAATCTGGATGCTTTGTGGACTGAAAATGTGTGTATTTTCAAATACCTGTCCCATTGTCATTGAGAGGACATTGGCTCCAAGGCAGCGGGTTTTGAAAGGAATTGAAGAGATACCACATGATCCAGGCTATTAAGGTGTTGTAGTACAGTGCAACCAAAAAGGACACCAGCATGGAGGCAATACCTGAGGGACAGCATCATTAACTGTGATATCAAACTCACAGGAAGCCAGATACCTACTGATGCCATGGGGTCCTTTTTTCTTCTCTTTTGGACAAATTGTTTCAGAGCCTATTTTACTTACCAACACCTGTCAGATAAGGGCTGATGGCCCTCCACACTCCCACGCTGCCTTTCCTGAGACGCTGGCCAATTGCAAACTCCAGCAGCAGGAGAGGCATTCCTTCTAGCACCAGCAGGATTAGGTAGGGAATTAAAAAGGCACCTGGAAAATGTATGTGGTTAATGGTCATGAGTTGCGGAATTTTTGAATTCTACATATGATGTTTGTAAACATGACATTCAGCACATCATAAAAACATGACCAAATACCTTCAAAACTAGCAAAGCCTCATGCTAAACTAAAATGGTGACCATGGTAAACATACATGCTTAACATACACATAACATTGTTATTGTGAGGCTGTTAGCACGCTGACATTCAGATTTAGCTCAAAGCACCACCCAACCTATAAGTAGCCTACTGCTAACATGGCCGTCATGTTTTAGCCTAGCCTAACTTTTCATTTAGCGCCATAAGGTTGACATTTGTTGGTTTTAGTGAAACTATTGGCTGCCATTATTGCTACACACATTCATGCTCCTCAAAGAATGAATTGCACTCACCAAAAATCACTGTGTTAAAATCTTACCCAATTTGGCTCTATATAGCGCCAATACAACATCGGGTTAACTTGACCCAGTAGCAACCTGTTATTTTTTGCCAGTATTACACACAACAAGCTTAAGCTTGAAATGGTCACAAATGTATTGTTTCTTGTAAAAACGATGTGCATATGGCATTTAAAAGTTATTAACAATCAATAACAAACTGTGACATGCAAGTTTAAAAAGAGTAGAGTAGATTATAACCCGCTTTAGTGTGGGTTAATAACCCAACAGTAAAAATGAAAAATAACACATAAAACTGGTCCAAAACAATGCCTTGTCTTGAGTGGCTTTATGGGTAACATTATCCCAGTATTGTGTCGGCGCTGTATTGACACAAACTCTGTAAAATTTTAACACAGTGTTTCTTAGTGTGTAATAACTTTCAATTTGTCCACTACTAGTTGTTCAGTTTAGTTAATGACTGAATACCAGCAAACTTATTATATTCCCTTCAGCCTCTGCTGTATTTTGTGTCTTGTGCTAATCAGCCCATGTTAGCTAACTTGCTAAACATGGTTAACATTACCTGCGAAACATTATTAGCATGTTAGTATTGTGATTTGACATCGAGTCAATTAAATAAAGGAACGTGGTCCATATCTCTATTGTATGGAAGCCAAGAATGGCTGTGTTTGCAATTTTTTTTTTTAATACCATTATTTCGAGATCACAAGTTAATTATCCCATGATCTTGAGATAACAAAGCTCATTTTGTCATGGTTAATTTATCTCATTATCTTGAGAAAACAAAAGGCTGATTTCTCAAGATAACGATTTTTGTTTTCTCGAGATCACAGCCTTTAATGAATAAAATATGGCAGAAAACGTCAAACAGATGGTAGTGGTGAGTTTACATATATTTTGCCTGCTTCATGATGTCTTGCCCCAAATCCTTACATATAAAAGCAATGTCAAAGTTGCCCAGCAGATGTCGCCATTTTGACTGCATCAAATGCTTCGAAACAGTGAACCGTTTTCAACACAATTGCTTAATTTGATTCACAGCTTTAGAAAGCTTCATTTATCCCATCATTTATGCTGGCATGGAACTCCTAATCTCTGATAAAAGGAAACAACCCTTTGTTTTCTTGTGATAACAGGTTGATTATCTTGTTATCTCAAGGTAACAAAGCAGTTTTTCACAAGGTAGCAAAATAATTAACTAATCATCTTGAGATAACGGCATTAAAAAAAAAATTGCAAGTACAGCTGTTCTCGGCCTCTGTACCATTCAGCTCTCTGCATTTTAAGGTTTTATTCTGGTCTAGATTTCGGACAATGCATGTATAATTATAGCATTATGATGAAGTGTTGCAGATGATATGAACTGTAGGAATATAAGCAAGGTTGAAATATCACCATACACTATAGCATGTACTGTATGTCACGTTTTTAAAAAGAGCTTTGTTGATAACAGTTAATGGCAGTTTGGTATTAACTGAAGTGTACAAGGTTACAGGTTCATTGTTATATAATACTGTGATAAGCAAAGTTTATGACTATAGTTATTTACAGATGTTTAAATACAATATTGTATATTGTATTACTTAGACAAAAGATTAAATGCAATTTCAAAAAACTTACAGAGGCCTAAAATATAATATTGTTATTGTTTTGTATCGATCAGAAGTGTCACATTACTGTGACTGATTACATGGACTATGGACACTGGTTTTAACTTTATGGGCTTGAAACCTCTAGTTAACCAGTCACAGAACAACAACAACAGATTATACTTTTAAAATATGCATGTCTTTTGAAACCTGCGTCTCATCCCCTGTGGCTCAATCCACAGCATATCAAAAGAACAACAATGATCCACTTAATACTGAAACTTATCAAAAAAACAAAAACAAGCACAAAAAAAAAACCAAACAAAAAAATCCCACAACCTAACCCTGCCCACACACACACACACGTGATGTAATGTATGCAGTGCGAATGCATATAGCAATAACAGAGCAGACCCCACATTCTCTGTCTTTTGCTCATCATGCCAAAGATTAGCCATTACTTCAGGAGATCTCACAGTCTGAGAATCATTCATATAACTTGATGGAAATGTCACACCACTCTCTTGTGGCCATGAATGAGTGATATATTTAAGTTTCCATTTTGCCTCAGGCACAAAGGACTAGTGAATTTTGTAGTGGAAATGTTAAGATTTAGACGTTTAGATATCTGGTAATAGCTATGGCCTTTCGTAATCCCTCAATGACCCATACTAATGCTGCACAGGTAAACTACTAAAAGTGACTCCAGCAAAATCACAAATGAAGGTACCTGAGTAAACAATAACCTGACTCCTGGGTGCCTCAACCAGTCTATAATTTTTCAAACAAACATTCAAAAATTGAAAGTCTTTTAACAGTTAAACCACAGACTCTCTCTACCCCTCCAGCTTACCTCCTCCATGACTTTGACACAAGTAAGGGAATCGCCACACGTTACCAAGCCCAATGCAAAAGCCCACACAGGTTAAGATGTACTGAGCTTTGTTGTCCCACTTGGGCCTGCTCCCGGCCTCCTCCTTCTCCATCCTGTCAAGATCCTCATGGTTAGGGATCCGCAGATCCAGTCCTGGGTTAGGAAGTACCAGTCTCATGGTGTCCACATATGCACTGAAGCAGGGGAGTTGTCTCTACTACAGTTAAAGCATTAGTGAGGGTTTAATGTATGAATGTCCACAAAGGAGCACTCAGCAATTTTGAAACAAGTTTATGATCTTTAACTTTATCTGTTGTGGTCCATAGATTAGTGAAAGTACGCCCTGTACTTTTGCTCTTGTATAACCATAATTTAATAATTAATACTAGGGTAAATGTTCTGAGTTTCATGTCTATCCTGAAAAATACTCAACTTAAAGTAATTATTAAGCTTAATCACTAGATGGTCTCTTTTGCTTCTAAAATAGATACAGTGTGAAAAGGATAAGATTGTACATATCGCTTTGGTCTCTTGTTTCTAAAATTTGCTGATTATTCAAAACCACTGTATGTCAGTGTTAAAACAGAATCCAATTTCATTGGTTCAATGAAAAAAAAAAACAACTAAATGTACGTATGTCTCAAAATCCTTGAAAGAACCAGTAATCTCAATGATATTCCACATGATTTATTTTCATAGCATGTAACCTCTTCATTTTGCTCTTTAGTTTGAACTGGTGAGAGAGGAACATTTACAGATCATAAACTGACAGGCAGTTTATGGCAGTGTAAGTGCAGTGCTGTGATACACACAAAATATTAAAACTTTACAATAGTCCCTTGGCTATATGCCAAAAACCTTATAAACAACACAAAAGTGGGTTAAAAAGCACTGATGCCATGAATATAGTCATTTTTGGTTTAAAAAAACAAAACAAAACAAGATTTACACAACAGTATGTTTAAAGTTTTAACAAAAAATTTGCTCCTCTATTAAAGATTATTTACAAAATACTGTTTTAAAATAAATTATTGCAATTTTTTTTGCTTGGCATATTTAGGAAAATACACTTTTTCTCTTTCTTGCTTGCCAATACTGTTTTTATGTATGTAGAACTAATATGGAGCAACATGCAGCAGCTGGTTAGCTTAGCTTTGTGCAAAGTATTAAACAAACGAGATGTAATGTGTAAATCAAGTGAGCATTAGAGTTGCTGGTAGGCAGACTTTGTTACCTTTGCACAGAGCCAGGCTAGCAGTTTCTGCCAAGCTAAGCTGACCAGCTGCTGGCTGTTCCTTCATATTTACCATCCACACATTAGATTAACATCGATCTTCTCGTCCAACTTTTGCAAGAAAGTGAAACGTATTCCCCAAAATGTCAAACTACTCCTTTAATGTATAACATACAATAACATGTGAAATATTAGCACAGTGGGAAACCAATATTACAATTGTATGAAAAGCAACATCAATTACTTTCTTCTCCAAACCTACATTATTTTACAGAAAACACTTCCAAATTTACTTCTACATTTCTCAGTTAAAAGTCATAGTGTGCTCTTCTCCTGGTGTCCAGGATATGGGAGGAAGAAAAAAGTAATAAGCATAATATACAAACAACAAATAAAATGTCCACATTCCTTCATCTTGTTATTAAATAATCAAGGTAAAATCTATCTAAAACTCTTTGTCACTCATTTGTATTTTGGAGGAGATAGATTTCACTGTGTCACCAGTGTATTCCTTCTGCTTGCAACATTTCTTCTGGATGAATTTGAAGAGGGCAACCGCTGGGATGGATAAACTGGGAATTCCAGCAAGGATAAAAACGATGACATAGACCCAAGAAGGATAAGGACGCGCTTCGAGGGTGGGGAAGCTCTCCTATGGCCAGAGTAAAGGACAGTGTTATGATTAAGTCAACAGCAATGTATAAAACACTACATGTTTCCTCAGTAATGATGAGGAAAAGCCTCCACACACTTCATCACACCTATTATTAACTCCAGAACCTCCACCAAACCCTTTATCATATTTTACCAAAACTGATAAAAGACACATTTAGAAACCTCTTAAGGCTGCTACTTCTTTAAAACCCACATCTTTATTTTATATGATCTCAATTAAGACTTAAGTGATGAACACACTTACCGCCTCCTGGTCCCAAACCAAATAGGTGAGAGTCTTTGTGACTTGGGTTACAAAGTAGAAAATCAAGATGACGACCATGATGAGTGGACTAACCACCCTCCATGTCACCTGCCAGAAAATATTGGGCTTGTGGCCAATCATAAACTCAATGTCCTTGTTAAACCTGTGTGGAAGCAATAAGAGGGAGACTTAGTGTCAGCTGAGTGTGTATGAAAGCATCCATAAAAGACGACCTTGTACTTTTATTAGTTACAGTAAATAAAGCAGCTTGTGTGGCTGTTACAGCCTGTGTTCAACGTGTTGATGCTACACTGGACCTAAACCTTTTTTAACCATGTGAAAATTAGCACTCTATTACTTGAACTATATTACTTTAGGCTAACCGAACCTTGTGTCCCATATTAATTTGTGTAAAACATACTGTTACAGAATATTTTGCACATTTAATAACTAATTACTAGCATTTTTACTACTTTTATTAATAATATTATAAAACTCTGAGCTAAACATTTTCCACATTCCTCACCATGGTGTTACTACATCAACAGTACACTCTGTACCTCTTTATCTCTTTTATTCCAATTGTAACACATTATCTCTGCTCCAAGGTCAGAATACATTGTGCTGTGTTATTTCCTTCACTTTTGCACTGTTTTAAGATCACACTAGCGGCTCTGTGAGACAGCACTTAGGCACAGAGGTGCTTTCAGCTAGATGCTAACATCAGCATGCTCATATGTTCACAATGACGATTCTTACGCTGATGATTAGCAGGTATATGTGTTTAACATAATCATCTTAGTAGCAAATGTTAGTATGCTAACAAACATAAGGTACAGTTGAGGTTGATGGGGTTGTCATTAGTTTTACAGGTATTTGATAAACCAAAATAGTGGACAAATCTAAACTATGATTTTATAATGGTGCTATATGGAATATATATATATGTGACTAATATTCATCATTAAGGATCTATGATTGTCCATACAAAATTTAGTATTTAATATTTGCTGAGATATTTCAGTCTAGACCAAATATACTAACTGATGCTGTCATCTCTACAACCACACTGCTAAAGGCTGATTTATGGTAGGTCGTGATAAGTGTGATAACAGTTGTGATGTGATGTAAGTGTCACTTAGTAGAAATTAAAGCGTTGCATGATGTTTTCAATTTATGCTTCAGTGAAAGGGTTCAGTCATCTCCATGGTAACCAGATGCTATCCTCCAGCCAGCTTGTCTAGTTACATTGCATCATCCCGACCAGGACTAATTAGACAAGGACGTTACAAGTTATCTAAAGTTACAGACCAAAATATCAATAAGGAAGTGAAAACTACAATTCTCCATGCCGTCATTAGCACTTCTCAATAACACTCCGCGACATAACATTATTCTCCAGGTGCGTGACATGAGAGGAAAGTGTCAAGCAACAATTTTTGTTGAAAATATGTCATTTCTTGTGAGCAACACTTATCAACAGTGTCGAGCAATCTACCATAAATCAGCCTTTAACATTGTGAAAAACAATTACCTTGGACACTGTGAATTTGCACTGATCAATCACTTCCAGGACACTCACCTATCTACGCCATAGATGTAGATAACAGCAATCATTTCACAGAATCCGATGATCAGAAGAGGGATAGAGCCAGCAAAGTTGTCAAAAAGAGCTAACCAGTAGTTTCCAGAGCGCATGGCAAATATGAGCCCAAGGGCGAATGAGATCAAGCATGTCAGACCTGAAACACAAAACAAAACAACTGATTACACTGAAATACCCATATCAATTTTTCTATTTCAACATGAAAATGATTTTATGTACAAAATGAAATATAAGTAATTACCACAAAAAACTTCTTTGGGCCATGTTTTGGGCAACAGTCTAAGGTCCTGCAAAGGAACAACTACTCCCTCAATGTTCCCAAACATAGTTGAGAGGCCAAGGCAGAAGAGCATGATGAAGAAGAGGACAGCCCAGAGAGGAGAAACAGGCATCTTGATAATGGCCTCTGTGAACACGATAAAGGCCAGACCTGTTCCTTCCACCCCCTAAAGGAGTATACACCAAATATTTCGGTCTTTAACACTCTGTTAAGTCATTTCATTTGGACTAATGATGGATAAATTGTAGATAATAGACTGATTAACAGCACTGGCAGTATATTTAAATGTTCTTTACTGACCTGACTGAGGAAAGACTGCATGTCACAGTGCTCTAGTTGCAACCCTTGAATGATATCAGGATTTGTCTGATTGAGGTGTGTCAGAACCTCATCATAGTTGCCATCTGTGATGCTGTTTTCAGGGTAGTTGAAGGCATTCATCAGCTTCAAGATGTTGCTGCAAAAGATCCACAGACATAACTTCAGCCTCATATAGGTGAATCACACTTAGTTTGCAAATAAAATGTGTTTTTGCACATTTGGATGAGTTTGACCACCAAATTCCCAATCTGAAACTCACTCTCCCGTGCAGTCGTCAAATTTTTGTGTTGCCCTGAAGCCAATAATGGAGTAGATAACCGTTGCAGAGTACACTGAGGTGCAGCCATTGATGATGGAGATGAGAACGGCATCCTGCTCACAGTTGTTGCTACAAGAAAATGTAAAATGTAGATCATGGAAGGGGAACTGCTAAACAGAGAACTCCTCTATGACAGTACTAATGATGAGGCAGTTACTCACTGAATAGAGTTGTAACTGGAGAAGGAGATGAGACCTCCAAAAGCCAAGGAGAAGGAGTAGAAAACCTGAGCACCCGCATCCAACCAGGTTGATGGGTTCATTAACTCATTCACCTAAAAGAGAATAAAAACATAAATTCCTTGTGAAAATGAGCCTAGATTACTTCCTGTTCTTTAAAGCTGACAGTAAGCACTATCTCCTTATGTCCTGGCCATTGTTAATAATTGATGTGTGATGTTACTGCACACTAGGATTATATAATCTCTATATAATCTGTCTGACCTCTAATCTTCAAGGACACACAATAAAACCAGGAGGAGTTTAAAAAAAGATTGACTATTGTTTAAGAATCCTGAAAAATAACTGGGTGATAAATTTATTGCTATATTAATATCCAGTTGTTATCTGGATATTACTCATGTCATGATTTGAAAGACATTGTATGCATAATTTATTGGCTATACAGTGTTTGAACTTTGATTATCAGCTTTTATCAGTCTTGTGATGAAATTTTATTGCAAAAAATTTTTCTTTGTCTTGCATAATCTTGGTAATCTCTGCTTATTCTAATTACAGCTTCATTTTTCTTTTGCTTTATTGCTGCAGTTTCTGTTGTTTGTAACATGTTAATTTCGGAGCTTTAGCAATACTGGTCAGACAGAACCAGGCTATTTCCAGTGTTATGCTAAATTAAGCTAACCGGCTTCTGGCTGTAGCCTTATATTTACTGAACAGACATGAGATTGGTATAAATCATATTATTTAACTTCGTGCAAGAAAAAAATTTCTTTAATTTTCCAAAATTAAACAAATGAAACTATTCCTTAAAAAAATTGCATGATATCAATTTAACTGACAAATGTTGGTTACAACAGTGCTTACATCTGGTGTGAAGAGGAACTTGATTCCCTCTAGAGAGCCTTTTAGAGTCAGTCCTCTGATGAGAAAGATAGTGAGGACCAAGTATGGTAGAGTGGAGGTGATGTACACAGCCTGAGAAATGAGAGAATGACAAAATTATTCAACGATATAATATGCCTGTATATTTTTAAAAAAACAAAAAAACAAAACATATATGCACTCCCAGTCTCCCACATTTGATTACTCTCAGACCTTGCCGGTGGTCTCAATCCCCCTGATGCAGCAGACGTAGAGCAGGGCCCAGGCTGCCACCAGAGCGAGCACCATCCACCACTGCAGACCTCCAGATTCATCGATAGCTGTTGAAATGTTTAGAGTCTCTCTGTACCAGAAGTAGTCAACAGTAGTGCTCCGTGCGCACTCCTCCACCAGACCTGTAGGGGCAGATAACAAAAGGAAAATCTAGGATCACATTCTGTAGTTAAAGAAAATGACTACAGATGAGAAGAATATACCACTCCCAGCTGAAAAACTGAAATGTTAACTTGTGGTTTCACAGCTTGTTGTTTTTACATTTCAGGAATTATGTGCCAGACTAATTTTGGCAGTGGAGCAGTGAGGTGCTGTTAGGAGGATTTTTTAACTTTGGACATAGCCAGCCAATCTGTAGTGTTTCCTAGTTTCCAGTCTTTGGATAAGCTAGCCTGCTGCTAGCTGTAGCCTTATATTTACTGAACAGATGTGAGAGTAGTATCTTCTCATTGTTACCAGATTTGCATGAAAGGTAGACTACGAAGGGCTTGCTTGTGTAACATTTGATTCCTGAAGAAACTAGGCTCTGAAAGCATCTCTTTTTGTCTAATGTTAATTGATTTTGTGAAGCCATTTTCAGAAATATATCTACAGTAACTGTCACTGTAGTTTTTTAAAGTTTCTCTGACTGTTATCTTGATGGATGAAGACATACCTGTCCTGTTAGCATTGAGAGGACACTGGCTCCATGGCAGGGGATCCTGAAAGGAGTTGAAGAGGTACCACATGATCCAAGCCATGATGGTGTTGTAGTACATGCCCACCAAAAATGAGACAAGCAAGGACGCAATACCTGTAACAGAATACAACAATTAGTATTGTAGTATTGCTTTTAAATAAAAATACACAACCAAAAGTGTATGTTTTCACCCACCAACTCCAGTCAGGCAAGGATGGATAGATCTCCACACTCCCACGCTGCCTTTCCTCAGACGCTGACCGATGGCAAACTCCAGGTGCAGCAGTGGGATTCCCTCCAGAACCAGAAGGATGAGGAATGGGATCATAAATGCCCCTGGAAATACATTTAAATGGTTGTTATGCGTTGTCAATGTGGTGAGTGATTCACTTTAATGTGAGTGTAAGTAAATACTCAGCACTTCACTCCACAAAACTGCTTCCATCAAGACACCCATAAACTGTAAAAAGCATTTTGTATGTTTTATTACCTACATTTACCTTGAAAAGACAAATTCAGTCAGCATAAAGTTTGACAAAACAACAGAAAAGTAATTAATTCCAGTAGTACAAGTTGTAATATTTAAGTTGAAATTGTTGAATAATTCTGAGTTAGTAGACATTTTCCGAGGGATAAATCTATTTATTTTAAACTGAGCTTTTAAAAACAAGCATTTCTGTCTATTCAAATTTATTGGAGACTTAAATGAATCAGTCCGTGTACTCTGCCATGAATACTTTGTCTCTGCTGTGTGTAAAAATATTACTGCACATTCAAACATTAACTCCCAAGTTTTCCAAATCTCAGTTGGCTCACAATGTTAAAAAAATCCTTCTTATTTTAAATTGGTGGAGCCTTTATACATGAAAATTCAATTTCAAATGGGACAGTTTATGTGTTACAGTCTACTGTACTTATGGGTGTTATGGTTTAATTCAGACAAAAAGTGGGATGACTGAGTTTTGGAAATGCTCAAATAATCAGTTACTGAAAAGGGGTAAAGGAAATATTTAGATTAATTTCCTCATTCATATTCACTGCTCACTTTCTTGCATGCTCCTTCTATCTTTTTTGAAAAAACTCAAACATCCAGTCACTCTCATCCAAGCCTACCTCCTCCATGGCTTTGACACAGGTACGGGAACCTCCAAACGTTGCCAAGTCCCACGCAGAATCCCACACAGGTGAGCAGATACTGGGCTTTGTTGTCCCATTTGGGCCTGTCTCCTGCCTCCTCAGTCTCCATCCTCTCCAGGTCCCCATGAGAGGGGATCCGATCATCCAGTCCTGGATTTGGAATCTTCAGCTTCATGGTGCCTTTTTATAAACTTCACTGGACACCGAATTGCAAAATGTAGCTGTTGAGGCTCTCTTTGGTATTCAGTTGTTGGATTTGTCACTTTCCAGTGCAACCTTCAAGAGGGTGTGCCTGTCCTGGATCAGCCTCCTCTGTGGAAACTGTTACTGATTCTCTGTGGACTGTCCTCCTCGGAGTCCTTTACCCCTACTGTGTTTCATCTGAATGGGCACTGAGGTATTTACTGTGACCTATGGCACCTAAACTGCAGTTATCAGTTGCTCATTAGAGTCTGTATTGTATTATGTAATGTCAGCAATTTTAGGCAGAAGAAAGTGCAGTGTTTTCCATAATGGTTAATACTTCACATGAGGTGCCATTGCCAACACTTTTCTGTGATAGATGAGTCTGATATTCATGAGTTTGTAAGAGAAATGGTGCAAAGTCATAGTTGAATAAGAGACACAAGAAACTAAATGAGAAGCCTTTGTTCAAGTTCAAAAAGTTGTGAGGAGTGTTGTGTTGATTGTTTTACTATATAACTCTTTTTCAAACAGTATGACTTTATTGATTATTGTGGCAAAAACTACAATTTTGTATCACTTTGTTTGATAGAAAGAATGAAATTCTCTACAGACAGTGGCAACACATTTTCCATCAAATCTTATCATAACTATCAGGCCACACCTTCTCCAGTCCTTGAGTCATCAGATTGTTTTATTACATAAAGATCTGCTTGCATATCATTTCAGCCTGTAAAGACACATGTTGTCCAGATACTGAGATTTATTATATGCTAATGTTATAAATCTATCATGAATCTATGAAATTATAAATGATAATGTTTGGCGTCATTTCCAAAATGCCACAGACTAAAAGATATGATTTTCCTTTTTGAATTTGTATCATGATATTTTTCCTGCAGTGTACCTGTGAAGCAGTGAATATAGAAATCTTATCAGTGTTCCTTCCTAATGCAATAATTAACCACAGAGAGACTGAAGTCGACATTTATAGAGAGGTGTATATTGACTCGTAATCTATAGCCGTTATGTCAAGGATGTTCATAAAGCTATCTGTGTGTATGTTCGGTGTCTTACATTATATCTACTAAAAGAACTGCAGCATTTATGTATTTTGCAGTTTGTTTATTTGTGCCACATACTGCATGTGTCACACTGATGAATGTATTTCTTCTTTTTCTTATGTTTTATTCATTTACAGCATTTTCTCTAAAGGTGAAGTACTGTATGTGTTTTCAAAGTTGAGAAGATCTTATCTCTTATCTTAGTTGTTTCAAGTTACAGTGAGCTCTGTCAACTAAAAACCCTACGCAGAGAACTTGACATTGGTTAAACACATCCAACTTTTGAAATGTAATGCTCAGAATCACTATTTGTATGTTATTTCCATTATTTTCAGTCTTTTCCATCACATACATACACATATTTTTGTGTAAAATGTAAATGTGATTGTCACAGAAATGACATTTTTATAAATGTGGAAATTGTAAAAATTATGGTTAGAATACATTTTTAGAGTATGATGACATACCATTGTGTAATGTATAAAACTGACTGAGCTGTGTTCCATCAAAACAATGAAATAATAACATATTGCCTTGTTAAATTAGGACTCATATACTCTAATTCATTTGCAAGTCAGTTCAAATGCCATTCATAAATCCACAAAAATATCCTGTGTTGAAATACTTTTCCTTTTTTGATCACATTCAACTCAGAGAGTGGTTTGGAGTAAAAAGAAAACAAATTCAGTGTTATAGTGTTACATATTGCAGGATGTGTTGTCAAGCAACTGACTGAAAATGAGGCCAATGTCATTGTAAAAATTTTATCCAGCTTTTTACAAAAGATACAATCAAATACTGTAGTATTATTGAAATAATAAAAAAATATATATTATAAAAATAATAAAAATATCTCCATTTGTCAACACAACACACACAAAATACAGTTAACAATCTCAAAATTAAACCACTTCAACAAACTAAATTTAAACAGAGTAAAGCAGCAGAAGTTCCATCGAATAAGTAATCCTGTTTTATTGCACTGGCCTCTTGTTTTGAATAAAGTACACATAAAATCTTAGCATCCAAATAAATTTCCCCCCATACACCCCAAAACAGTTTAACATCTGCCTTATTTCTGACTACACTTCTGACTCCTTTAGTTAGAGAGAAATGAGACTTCACATCAATAAAGCGGCAAAATCCAGTGCAATGTTCTTGTCATTTTATGACTTTATGGGTGCGTCATACAGCACATGTTGATTTTGCCAGAGATAGTGTTGAGCTCATGTTTATTGATCGTTTTCTCTCAGCAGTATCTTTGGAATAATTTGTTCAAAGCAAATCCTGAAATGAAAAGACTGAGGACTCCAACTAAGAGGAAGATAACGATGTAAACACAGTAGGACAGGGTTAAGTGTCCATAACATGGTGGGTTGCCTGTGAACATGACAAGAAAATCAAAAATGAAAGTATGATACATTCAGAAAGGTTTTAATTGATATGTGTGTACAATAACTAATGACAGCCATTCAACATACTGAATTTGGATTCCAGGTGAGGTACTGTATGTCAGTTTAGCATCACTCCCCGGAAAACAAAAGCACACAGAGTCACCTGCAACACTCAACATACTAGATGTATAGGGAAAACAATGATAATAGAGCATTTTTTTAATCATTATGATGCCTCCCTAAAATGTTGTAAAAATCATACATCACTGAGAAAAGTCCTTGGGTGGCCGGTGTTGACGCTCAGCCCCTGAATGACCTCTGACCCCGAGGCCGTACTGTTGAGCTTTTGCAGCATTTCATCATAGTTGCTCTCTGTAATGGTCCCCTCAGCTTGATCAAATGCATTCCGCAGCATCATGATGTTTCTGAAATGGGGAATTCAGGATATATAATGTCATGCTATTGCTATATAATAGTAATGCTATTGCTTCAAAAAAAAAAAAAAAAGATTATTTAATTTTGCCTTGATTAAGTAAAAAAATCTTAAATGTAATATGAAATATTATATATACTTCATGGCTCTATAAGCACTTACATGTACATAAACATGAAAAAGAAGCAAACCGCTTTATCTATTTATCTCCACTGATAAGATTAGCTGTTAACTTATAGAGTCGGCTCTTAACATATATGATGACCCACAGTAGCATGTACTGTACTTACTGAACAAGGTTGCAGCACGAGAAAGAGATGAGACCTCCAAAGGCCAAAGAGAAGAGTAAAAAACTGCATCCAAAGATGTTGATGGGTTCACCAACTCATGTAGCTAGAAATCGACAAGAATATCGTCAGAGTGAAGTATCTTCCATCCTTATGATAGGTATTTAGGTTAAAAGATAGTTAATATCTGGTGTGAAGAGGAACTTGAATCCCTCAACTGATCCTTTAAGTGTCAGTCCTCTAACGAGGAAGATAGTAGGGACAACTCATGGCAGAATGGAGGTGATTTTCACAGAGGAAGAAGAAAGACAAATCTCAAAGGTGCAATGAGCTCCATTTTAAATAACACAATATTATCTTTAAATAACTGGTGGTTTATGTAAGAACAAAATATGGTTAATTGCACAAATTGGGAGCTTTTATCTCACCCTAATGGTTAGCACTTGTGTTTCTCAAAATAAAGACTACATTTACCATAAATCTGTTATAAACTCTACAATATGAAGAGTGGTGGTTTTAACATTTTGGGAAACACACTCTGTTTTCTTTACAAGAATGAGATGAGAAGAGAAATCTCATGTCTTAGCATTAAGTTTGAAGTATAAACTTTAGGCTGGCTAAGTCCCGACCTCCACTCTGCTAAACTAAGCTGACAACACTCTGATTCAAGCTTCGTTCTTTACGCAGAGACTCTTGGAAAGAAGCAAATAAGCAAATTTCTCAAAATGTTGGACCAATTCTTTGACATTGTGTTGCATAGTGTAGTTCATGGTAATTCCACTGGTGCATCTCAATCAATGTGATGATTAATTACATGCTAAAGCTGCTGCACAGGTGTTTTCAATATTCTTCCTGATTCCTGATTAGTCCTCTACTGACTGCTCTGCATTGACACCATGTCAGCAGAATGGGAAGAACAAGGAAACTTGTATTAAAGGATATCACATGTATATTCTGACTTTTGGTACAGTTTGTTAACATGTGAAACCAGACACAAACATATAGGCCCTTTTAAATGAGCTGAATTCATTCTATCAATGTTAATATTGGATTTCATTTAGATGCAACTGCCAGCAATGGTTTCCTTTGTAGCCACTTTACCGCTGGTTTGTTGACACTTCTCGTAGTTCTTTTCACTAAGTGGGACATATAGGACATATAGTCACTGTCAGAATTTCCTGATCTGCTGATGTGAACATTTTTTTCCAACTCCTCTGCTCATAATGACGGTCCAAATAAAAGTGGCATATCATGAGGCAAGATGGGACAATGTCTCCCCATGGGCTTAATGAGGAACTAGATCTATCTTGTTTCATCTAAACCACTATTGTAATATATGTGTATATAGTTCTTTATATTGTGTATTTTCTGGATTGTCATTATTACCTTATTTTGACATATTTTTGGTTATTGAGTGAGCTACCTCCAGACTACATGTTTTTTTTTGGCATGTCTGCCTCTTACATATATTGTCTATTGTGCTTGTGTTTATTATGCCATTAAGCTATATGGCAACATGTCTAATATTCTTTATCAATAATGCAAGCGTCCCATTATTGTTAGACACAATTGCACAGTATGATGTACTCATTAAGGGTGTGCCCGAATACAAATACGTTATTTGGCAAAGCACAAATAGTGGGGTTTTTACGAATATTTGTTTCATACAAATATTTTAAAAATTATTTGTTTTTGGGGAAAAAAAACAAAAAAACATGTAAAATACCAGCGCGCAGATCGGTTACATCACTATCTCAGTCTCTCTCCTCTGCTCCGCTGGTACGTCTGTCAGCAGGTCTCAATGAGGGGAGTCACATCTCCCTGCTACATAACGCACATTTCCTAACTTGGACATCACTCCCGGAGTTGGGGGTGTTCTCCAAAGATAAATCTGAGCCTTCTGACACATGCTTCATGAACAGTCTTCATGAATACTCATCGTAACACTTTAATTTTCTAAAATTAAAAGCCTAATAAAAACAAAAACAGGATTTTTAAGCCTCTTCCCACCTTTATTCGAATACAAATACAAATACAAATAATTTCGCTGCCTCAACAAATACAGATACAAATACCGGGCCTTCTGCACATCCCTAGTACTCACCATGTTACCTCCTGCATTTTCTTCATTTCTAGTGACATTAGCATAAATGTCTTGATGCTGCCTGAGTAACAGTGCCAAGCTTGAAATGTGTTGCAATCCAGACTAGCTGCTGATCCAAGCCTTTTCTGTGCTCTTCATACTATATAATGCCTTCATTCATGCACATATTGAGCATACTGAACTTTTTTTTGCATCTGACAAGTCCCTTCCTTTTTTCTCGAGGAACAGACTGACGCATCACAGCAGGGAAAACACAGGTGGAACCAGTAACACTGATTATGGTTGCATTTCCAGGGCCAAGCTAGCTCCCTGGTTTAGTGGGATACTTGATGTATAAGTGAGCCATCTTTGCTGTTATTAGTTACACCTGTGCTTGTCCTGCTATCACAAGTCAAAATGTCTGCCTTAAAAAAGGTACAGAACATCATATCAGCAAATTCCAAGAATAATAAAAGTGTCCTGACATAACAGGTGCAACAAAATTAACAAGGAAGTAGAGGATGTGTCAATCATACATCTATTCACACCCACACAGTCCTGCCAGTCAGTCAGAGGTCTAATCAGGAAAATAAGTGAGAACACCTGTTTTGAGGTTTCAAAATGCAGAATATATGGATGTATAGGGGCTTTAAGATGCAGTATATTAGAGTAACCAAAGCTTTTATTTTTGGTGAGATGTATTGTACTTACAAGGCATGAAGAACGCTGCCATGTTAGACACATTAACCTTGCCTGTAGTCTCAATCCCTCTAAAGCAGCAAATATAGAGCGCAGTCCAAGCAGCAACCAAATGCAGACTTCCAGCCTCCTACATAGCATCTGAGGTGTTCAGCGTCTCTCTGTACCAGAAGTAGTCCACTGGAGAGCTGTGTTTGCATTCTGAAACTGGATCTACAGGGATATGGAGGGGTGAAAATTGTTCATTAAATGTTAGACTCAAATTAAAGAAATGTTTAAAAATTGTACCCTGCCTGTGAGATTAGGATTGAGAGGAGACTGGCTCTAGGGCAGGGGGCTCTGGGATGAATTGAAGAAGTACAACACAGAGTCATTATACTTTTGTATTTTTCATTAGTTTTCATTTTTATTTCGTTTTTAGAGAAGAGAAATTTTCTGTATATTTTATTTTAATGTAGTTTTGTTTCAGTTGGTTTTCATTTTTTTCCCCAAAAGTCTAGTTTTTATTTTTATTTCAGTTAACTAAAATGTTTTTTCACACTTAGTTTTAGTTTGTTGGTTTAGTTTTAGTTAAGTATAATAAACTTGGCACCACATCAGTCAAGCAGTTATGGTGATGTTGTACATGCCCACCAAGAATGACACTGCCATGAATAAAAAACCTGTAGCAGAAAACAGAGATACCTCTGCAACAGACATTTCTCACAAATCTTTCTTTTTTAACTCTGGGTACCAGGTTCAGATGGGAATGAATAAACTTTTAAAGTTGTTAAGTTTGTTATCCAAATCCTTAATCTATTGAAAGGAACAAAATTTCAAGCTAGACTAACAATCAGTCATGTATTCACACCAGCCAAGTAGGGGTTAATTGCAGCGCAAACCCCTACCCTGCACTTCCTAAGGTGTTGGCTGATGGAAAACTCCAGGTTCAACAGTGGGATGCCCTCCAACACAAGCAGGATAAGAAAACCAATCATAAAAGCACCTGTGGACACACCAAGGTAAGCTCAGATAACTGGAAAGATAGGTAAGATGTGTATGTGGCTGCATAGAAACACCTGGTTTACTGTAACCATATGTGATCATTGGAGCATGAGATATATTTTACAACAGCTCAACACATTAAAACAATCTGTAATTTCTGCCTCATAGCATGTTGTATAAGGACTTATCTATCTTTATTATTGTCTCAATAATAAAGAGACAATAATATCTTTATTATTGTCTCAATAATAAAGATAGATAGATAAATAATACTTTTTATACCCAGTCATGTAAGTCCTTCCAATTCATTCTGTACAGTTCTCAATCTCTCCAAACTTATAATGTCAAAACCTTCATAGCAAGACTCTGCATACAGTATAGCGGCATCTAACAGAAGGGATCTGAGCTTTCATTATCTTCATTATCATGTATGACCATGCAGGTAGAGCAAACTCAGGGCTGAAAGTTCACTCTGCTGTTAGGACTTCTTTAGATAGCAGAGATCTAAATCAGCTGATATGAAATTGCTGAATCAGACATCAGATTATGATCCTTATGATTAATTGTTTTAATGTCTTGAGGAAGAGTTGTGACATGTTGGATTGTTGCGGCGTGTACAGAGAGGTGCCTATCAGATTCAATCAGTAGTAACATGAGCTAAATGTTAACCATTTGAGATAAAGTGCAGACTCTCCTGAATGGCAGCTTGTGTTTTTACCTTGACACCACTGGGATTGTTGGGAAATCAGGTTTCTACCTCTGAGAGGTTTTCAGTTTATTTCATTATTTCTCTGTACAGCAAGTTTAACATGAAGACAGTCTCCTTCCAGATGTTTAGTTGTAGCTTTAATTCAGCCTTTAATTACAACACCTCTGCATTATTTACTTCAAGTCACATTTTCACCAAAACAGAGCATTTTGTGGATTACATTTTTACCAGTCTGAGAGTGAATGTACATTGGAGTGTGGTAATAAGCAACCTATTAAGATGTTTTCAGAACCTACTGTAAATGTGTGACTACTGGCAGGATTTCAGTACATTTCTGCAGCAAGAGCACAGTAACAACAAAAACCTATCAACAGACCTACATCTGACTCACCAGGACGGTGCAGTTCTAATAGAAACTCTACAACATCACTATCAGATAAGGAAGCATTAATTATGCACTTATGCCCCACAGCATCCTTGTGAGAACACATGTGTTCAAAGGTTGCTACAGTGCAGTAGCTGCTGTCCAAAACAAATCGGTACATCCTGTCTGTACTGTGGGACAGATGGTTGCTAAGACACTCTCAGGATGCAGTACATTTGTGCTGAAAAGCCAGTGCAACTCTGCCAAAGGAGGGCGAAAACCAGCAAAAAACCAGCACACCTTTCCCTATGTTCCTAAATTCTTAAATATCTATTAGAGTAATTTAGGATTTTTAACTGTCAGTTGTCATCATTGCCTAAATTCAGGATCGCAGTTCTAAGTTTAAAGGTTATGGTTTGGATTTGGTGGCAAATTATATTAAAAGTACCAACCCTGCCACATCACTCAGCTAATGGCCTGATATACCACACATTATTTCATTCAAGCTGAAGATCTACTGTAATTATGCACAATATAAAGTATCAGTCAGGGATTATCAGTCATGTTTAGAGTAACACAGGCTGATAATCCCTAACCATGCATGCCAAAGAATGCTAGAGAGCTAGAGATAAGAGAACATACAGTGAGTGGTTGTCAGAGCATGTGAGGAAATCTTTGTACTTTCTGCCTTACTTTACAACCAGCTATTAACTTAAGATTCATGCTACTAATAGTGATCCTACCTCATATGTGAGGGTGATGTGTTCTTTATCTTGGTTTGTTTGTGGTAAAAATAGTGTCTTTCTGCCCTCCAGTGGCACAGTAACAGTAAGGTGATCTCCACTGCTCCCTTATGAATTTAACTACATATCACTAATAGATTTTGCTCACGTGCACAGATGGTGTTTACAGAGGCACAGACAAAGGGCCTAGTCATATGATAAATGGACTGCTTTTATATAGCGCTTTTATTCAAAGCACTTTCCGATTTGCCTCTCATTCACACACGCACACACACACTAATGACAGCAGACTGCTATGGATTGAACTGCCAAATCTACAATTTGTGGACCAGGTTAAGGCCTATCATAAAACCTCAGAGTAAAGGAAAATACAAAGAGCTCTCACTCTTCTTGTGTTTCCATCTGCTATAAATACAAAAGTATGTTTCTATTTGGGGGCATTTATATAACTACAAAAAGCTGTAGAGTCCTGGGTGTTATTATTTTGTTTTGTACTCTTGTGATCACATAAGGTTTATTTTCACACAATAATTTCACATAATAATTTTATGATTTCATCGTGGCCGCCTCAAACCACCATCACAATTGCAAGCTTGTGACATGATAATCATTTAATCAGCCACAAAAATTTAACACTGGCAGATTACACCATCAGCATCTGCAGCTGCAACCAAACACAAATTCCTCAAGTTTCTTTTGAACCCCATAGTGCCTGTAATGTCAGTCACATTACAGTGTAGAGACAAAACATTACAGCATACTCAGAGACTGACAGTGTACCTTCAATATACAGCAAAAAGAGGAAAGACCACATTAGTTGGCACAAGTAACAGGCGTACTGTACCACCTGTATTGAAATACTTGAGCCACAGGAGGGCGTAATTGGTTAATGTTGCACTTTGAATTGCAGGAAAAAAACTTGCTAGCCAATATTTTTCCTTATGTTACCCTTATCTAAACTTGTCTGTTCTACTCAATAGAGCACTTTAGAAATCTTAAATACTTTGAATAGCATCTTTGACCACATTACTGTAGTAAGCTATTTCAATTAAAATCACCATAACATTCTACATGGACTAATACTTCACACTGCACTCATATCAATAGTTTATTTAGCCTACCTTATTTAATTAATGGTATGTTTACTTTATCTCTGGTTTTGCCTCTTGTCTGATGTCCCTGTGGCATCTTACATAATAATTTTATATTAACGTATTTACATACTTCTGGTATTCTTCTACAAACATGTATTACAGGGTGATTAGTGCAGTTGATTTTCATATATGAAGCCACTGCTAAGCCGGAGACTGTGATGTGAGGGGGGAGGGGGAGGAGGGAGAGATGAGGCAGAGGGGAAAATAGATATGGGGGGGGTGGATTTACTAGGACTCAGACAGACAGCAGACCGGCTGTCCCAAGCTGCGCTGATCCTTCACTCTCCGGCACCAAGCTGGAGTCCGCCTGCTGCCTCCCCTTTACCACTGGCCACCTGCCTCTCCGAGAATAAAACTGCGGCATCAAAACAGCTCAGAGCGAGCAAAAACCAAAGCAAGGAGGCAAGACAAGATCCCGACCGGCTTCTTGTGCCATCTTTTCGGCATCCCTCCCCCCTCCTACTCTGTGTCCTACGGGAGGACAGGCTGCGCACTGGGCGCACTTGGAGACCCGGAGTTTGTTGTCGTTACCAGGACAGGAGCGCTCAGCAAAGGGGACGCATAGCTGGTACAGCTCTCATTAAACCGGGCTTACGGCTCAGAGGAGCCACTTGCATGGATGCACCATGGCCACGTTTGTCTGCAGGGTTCAGTTTTTAGATGATACCGATCCGTTCAACAGCACTAATTTCCCAGAACCGACTCGACCACCGCTGTACACCTTCAGGGAGGATATCCCCCTCATCAACCAGTTAGCAGGCATCCACCGGCTCCTCAAAGCGCCACACAAGGTAGGATTACCAGTGTGATAAGCAACTCACCCTAGAAATAACTGTCAGAGGAATATCATAACAAAACTGTGTAGCCTTATAAATAAAGATATGTAGTTAATGCAGCAATTTTATAGTGATATATTCCTCTAACAAACTAGAAACTCAAGGACAACTAACAATCTTGTTGTGAATAATCAAGGATTCTAATTATTTTTCATGACTCAGATTCAAAGCACACTCTTATGCAGGTTTAGAACAGGACTACATGGCTTTATTTTGTGACTGCTGTTTTTCTCTTGAAGCCTACTGCAAAGAAACTTCTATACCCTCCATTCAGAGGCTATTTTGAGAACACATGCAAGCACAACTGATTGGCTCCCCAGCCTGAGGGATGAAATAAGGTTGCAAATGTTTGCCTCGAAGGCTACAGCAACAGCAAACGTGTCACTTCACTTGTGTTAAACTCAAAATATCCTCATTTAATCCCGTACACATACATTTGCCTTGCTGAAGTGCCCATAAGCGGGAGCCTTGATCCCCCAACAGCTCCAAGAACCCCTTTAGCTGTGTCTAACCTTTGACCTCTCTCTTGAGGGGGGCTAAAAGTAAGAATACTTCCCTGTGGGGATCTCCGAAGTGCCATATTTTCTTATTCTTATTGTCAAAGTGAATAAGATGGATTTATTGGTGTATTTCTTTGCACCCTGCTTTGCATGTCACAGTGACAGGTGGTTGCAAAGGCATTAGTGCAACTGGATATATCCTGAGTTGCCTCATTCATCTGCAAGTGACAGTCATAATGCTCAGGAGTCCAGCAAGGAGCCTGAATCACAGATGATCAAATTTAGTGGGAAGTGTCAGATTACGATGGGTGTGTGAAAGAGAGGAAGAGAGATGTCACTTTCAGTGAATTTCAGAGTTTGAAGCAACCAAGAAAAAAAACAAAACAGCAACACATTCCTCTCTGGCCAGGTTGACTTAGGCACACAAACACATGAACACACTCACATACAAGTGGAGCAGATATGTGACCATTGAATCATTTATCTGTAAGTAGATGATACACAGTTCAAGCTGAAAATGTTGATTGAAATTAAAAAAAAAAAAAAGTGAGATGCAGAGAGTGAAAGAGTGAGTTGAACTCTTGGCACACAGCCCTGACAGCGCACCAGCGTTCAACAGCAGAGTGGTTTTCCAGAGCAGTCGATCTTTTGCTGCCCGTCTTTAAAAGCCACAAAACAAATGAAAAGTGGCCCACAGCACAGAAAAGCTTATGATTACAACCTACACACGCACAGATGGCACAGCCTGTGTTCGTGTTTGCAATTTTGTTCACATCAGGAGGACGACCGTGCGCAATGGCAACTGGATATTGAGTTTAGATTATAGGGATGAAACTGAAAAGTTGCACATTTGCCCGTCTCGCTGTCCAGATCTCGGAGCTGACGCTTAAAAAGCTTGAATGTTATTATATTATTGGAAAATGTCAAGGCTGCTCAGGGTTTGACAACTTACTGAGCTGAGCTGTTTGAGCTGTTTAAGCTTTTTCTTTGTTAAAAACAGTCTTTCTCTCTCTTTGTCTCAACCTCCTGTGCTCTTCTCTTAGAAAAGCCTGAGCCTACTGTATTATTATGTTGTGATGGTAGAGCTCTGTGTATGGCTGGCTGGGCTACATGTAAAGTATAGGTCACTTGTCCCAGAATTCCTGTGGCCGGGGCCTGGATCACCCTGCAACACTTTGTTCTCCTCACTTTGGCTGCCGTGGTTTTCCTGACCTCTTCCTCCATCTCCATCTTCCACCTCTCTGACCATGCACCAGTTCGTCCTCTCAAACACAAACACGCATAAACACACACGAATAAGGTCAGGCTTACTTGCCAGAGCTAAATCAGTAAGTCACTGATTTGTGTGCATGGGATGTGTCATTTTACCCAAACTGCTAAACAAAAAAGTTTCCTTTTGATATGTTCAGCTCAGCGCAGAAGCTGTGCAGGGATAAAAATTCTCTTTCCCCTCAAAAACAACAAAGCCCAGACTTCACAGCTCAGCTTTTATTTCATTACCAAAGGGTTCCCATTAAAGCAACATTGGGAGATTTAATAGCCGTGTAGAACACACCCTCTTCTGCGGGCTCTGATTTTGACACAAAAAAGTTCTTAAAAACTCATCGTCTAAGTTACATAAGGGCATCGTTAACAGTCGACCCACCATGATTGCCAGCAGGCCCGGTGTTGTTTTAACGTGGAAGTAATTACTCCCCTACCCCCTTTTTTCTCTGCTTCACTCTTCTGGGAGAATTTGATTAAATGAGTGTAAAGTATACTAGCCACTAAGTGTTTCCCTGGCCCGGACTGGAGCCTTGAGTGTGAAGAGCTTGCGGTTCCTCTTGGAGCCGCCTCCCTCCCGTCTCCGTCCAGCATGATGTGTTTTGTTATGTTATTACTCCTATTACTGAAACGAAGTGTTTTAGGAAAGAGACACCCTTCGGAGGGTGTGCTGTTAACGTATTGTGTTTCAAAGTGGTCCGGGGGCTCACTTCTCGCTGTCCAAGCAGTATTTATATGATTGAGTAATGTGTGTAGATAAAGCAGAGATGTAAGAGAAAGCACGGAGCTGTCTTGCGACATGTGTTAGACAGAATGGGGGATTTTTAAAGAGATAAAGAAAGCCTCACTCAAATGCTGAAAGAGGATAAAACACACGGTGGAATTTTGATTAAAGTGCTGAGTAATGTTGACAGATTGGGCACAAGAAATGCTTTTGTCTTATTTCAACATAAAACCAGGGCAGTGGGACAGGGCATGATTAACCCCCCTCATTGTTTCCACCCCCCGCTACTTGGTGAAACCTCAATCTGAGATTTAGCAAATCTCATATGCCATATTGGCACGAAAAGTGTGAATAATAATGGTAATGCAGGGTTCCATAGTGGCTGAAATTGGGGATAGACTATACAGATTGACCTTACTTTATGCCTTTTTCATACTGCTCTGGTTTTTTAATAGAGGGATTGTAATCTACAAAACCTTAGACAACACCTCAGATACGACAAATCCTGTCAATATCTGAAACCAAGTGGAAAAGCAAGAGTAAAATAAAAGTCTACAACCATTCTTACAGCTCTGTGAGACTGTACTCGAGGCTAAATGCTAACACTTGTATGTCAACATGCTCACGATGACAACGCTAACATACTTATGTTTACTAGGTGTAATGTTTACTATGTTTATCGTGATAGCAGGCTACATCTGCTAATTAGCACATAACACCACATACAGCTGCAGCTTATGGGAATGTCATTAGTTTTGCAGGTAATTGGTCATAAACCAAAGTATTGCACAAATTGAAATTTTAACCTGATGATGACACAAGAAGAAAAATCAGAGGGTCACTTAAATTATTACAATTCATCCTCTGGGGAACATTAATGTCTGTACACAATTTATGGCAATCCATCCAAGAGTGGAAAGTGTGGATCAAAGTCATGGACTGACCAACTAACTGACAAAGATTGCCATAAATAGGGCTGTGCTGCAAGTGTAGCTAAAAATCTTGATTTAAGGTCAGTTTACTTGCTGATTCCTTAGTTTTCAACCTCATTTTGCTGTCAGAAAATTGTCTTGTATTTCCTGTTCTATCCTGACTATATCAGAATTAGACTACCTTAGGAAATATGGTTACGATTATCCTTTTAATCAGCCTAACTGACTAACATTTTAATCAGGGGTACGTCTGATAATTGCGTGTTTCGTGTTTTGCCTTTTTAGTGTTGTGGATTAGGATTTGGCACGGATTAATAATGTGAGTGGGTGAGGGGAAACTGGTGCAGGACCCTAAATCACCTCCTTTGCTCATGTCCTGTTATTTCGTCTCTTCACTCTGGGATCACTTAAAGAAATCTAGGATAGTAGTAGTACTGCAAAGTTCTTCTGCAACGTGGATGACAATCAGCTTCTCCTTTGTAACACTGGCCTTGGCAGCACCCCCCTTAAACTCCCAGCCCCTGCGGACACGCCTACCCTTGAGATCCTGTGTGTATGCTGCCTCAGTGCAGAGTAAATATAGCAAGGTTATATTTATGCCGTGAGTCCATCCGACAGTCCGTCTCTCTGTTTCTGAGCGATAGGGAGGGAAAGTCAGAGAGCAGCAGCAGGTCTTGTGATTTGCGGTCTCTGCTGGTCAGAAAGTGTCGTCATGCTGCTTGACTGGACAGCCAGGGGGGCGTTTCGCAGCACACCAGAGGCCAGGCTAGGTCAAACCCACTGATACCACAGAAGTGCTAAATGCTAATTCAATGCATGACTCTGATCTCATTCACATATTGAGACATCAGCAGCTTCAACAAAGAGTTGAAGAGCTCATAGCTGATTGTAACAATAAGACCGATGTATGTTACTCTTTACGAGTTGTTGCTAGGATTTGCTCCTCGCACCTGCTATCAGCTTGTGACTGTACTCATAAACCTTAATGCCAGTGGTGTGCAGATATATTACTGTGCACCTGGTCTCAAACTCAGCAGGGTTTCTCATTACACAGCATAGTGGGTCAATTCTGACGTAGGCTGCTCTGCAGTGTTAACTTAGATCATGCAATCGCAGATGGCATGGGCACAACAAGATTGGTCTGTTCTTGAGAAGTGAAAAACAGAGACAGAGTGTCAACAGATCTGTCATATGCATAAATGTACATATATAAATTACAAATTATTCGTTTTGAAATGACTGTAATTTCACCCTAGACATACATACAGAGACTCTCATATTGTACACAACAATATTTAAGTATCATATTTCTCACAGATGTCATTTAAATACACTTAAAGCTTAGGCCAAATCTGTCTTACTCTCTCTCCGTGTTCCCCTCTGGTTTTAGTTTCATGTTTATTTATTGCTACGTCTCTACTATTTAATTCCCTTACCAGCTTTGTAATGCCGAAAGCAGAGCCACATTGCATATGGCTCCCCCTCCTTTCATGGACCACTGTACGCACTCATGTTCAATCCCCCGCCCTGTAAACTGGCTTCATTTTACGGGCTCAAAAAAAAAGGGTGTGAAACACATGCAAAGACGTAGTGAGGGAGCATTAAAAATGCCACCGCGTAGTGCTCAATCATATTTTCCATCCTTTTTTTAGGTACAAATGCCAATTTTGAGTTAGTGACTACTTTTAGCTTTAGTGGACACCCATTAGTTTTGTAGAATCAGTTTGGATCTTAGTTCACTTCTGTTTCCGTCATTAAACCAGTTGTATTAAAAAAGATTTCTTTATTCCTTTCCACAGCTTGATGACTGCGCACTGCAGCTCTCCCACAATGGCACCTATCTGGATCTGGAGTCCTCTCTGGCTGAGCAAAGGGACGAGCTGGAGGGCTTTCAGCAGGATGACACAGGGTGACTGATTCACATTTATACCCTTTGCAACAACCAGACTTGCACTCTTAACTGTTAAATCATCTCTAACCATTTGAGACAAAATGATGAGTCCCCTTTCCCTCTCTCTCCTTCAAACACACACACACATTTTTTGAGTTTCTTCATTCTTATAAAATAGGAAGAATCACAAGCTGCTGGATATGGTTTCTTGGAAGCAAAAGTTTACGGAAAGTATGAAGTACTCTGGAAAACGGGACAGATGTGCCCTCCCTTCCACAGTTACAGCTCTTCTCTCACTGTAATAATTGATATTCTGGTCTTTGTGGCAAATTTTCACAGTTCACAAAGCTGTCAACTTTACGTGCTGAAGGGAGCAGCATGATCACTTTGTAACAGTACTGTTGTGAAGTATTTTCAGTCTCTCGAATCTCCTAGCAGCAGTGCTTATGCCTCTCTTGGGTTTGACAAGAGAAATGGAAAGTGGAAATCTGTTACTAAGGTTCAGGGTTTCCCCCAGGACACTGTTTGGCAGAGGTGATAAACTACCTAGGCCTACCTTCTTGTGACCAATTTGGTTAATAGATTGTGGCCTGAACAATAGCCTAAATATTTGGTATTTGCTGTTTGAAATAGCACCACAGTGTCGCCTGGCTAGGTTAGCGTCAGCAGGTATTTAGCCTTATCAGCTTCTTTTTCTTTTCTTATTTAACTTGTAACATAGAAGTAGGCCAACTAAAGTAACTTTTCGGTCTACATTTTTGCTAGATAAGCTAACTGCTGTATAAGACAAAGGATTTAACAAAGAGCCAGTGTTGCTTAGGTCCAAAATTTAATTTATTGTATTTGTTTTTTTTTCCTGATAAAATGTCTGTCAAGAAAATGTATGTTATCAATCTTATTTCTTTATTAGCAACATTAAATATACACGTAGGACTGGGCAATATATTGATATGATATCGATATTGTGATATGAGACTAGATATCTTCTTAGATTTTAGATATTGTAATATTTTGATATGGCACAAGTGTTGTCTTTTCCTTGTTTTTAAGCCTGCATTACAGTAAAGTGATGTAATTTTCTGAACTTACTAGACTGTTCCAGCTGTTCTATTATTTATCTTAGACCACTTAGTCATTATATCCACATTACTGATGATTATATATTGATATTGAGGTATTTGGTCAAAAATGATAGTAGATTTTGTCCATATCACCCAGCCCTACAGACTAGCAAAACAGAAACCCAACTTTACTGTCTTCATGTCCTATCCTACCTGGACACATTAAAATATGGCACAAACTGTGAAGCTGTGAAAACTAGAGTCTTACGTAATTAATTGTAATTTATGTTATTTTATTTAGTTTACTTTTGCTTTTTCCTTTTATTTCTTTATTGATGCATTATGATCTGTGCACTGCCTCAAGCATATATGGCCTTGTTACTTTTGTTGGGATATTGGTAAACCAAAGTGTCACTTAGCTGACTAGGTGTTGTAACTTTACCTAACTGGCTTTGTAGTGAACAAGTAAACATGATCTACATTTAGCAGATTTAAAATTGTCAGTGGTGAATTAGTTAGTTTCCATTATCAGATATAAATCACAATGTTATAAATGTTGCTGTTGCTATAGTTGAGTCACAAGTTCAGAAAATCACTTTGTTCTCAGCTGTTGTTCAGGGACTGGAACATGGGCAGCATTGTGTCACCTGAAAGCCCTTTTATATACACAAAACATTGTGACAAAGACCTCAGAGAAGCACACAGATGGCAGCTGTTAACTGGCTGCGTATGTATGTGTGTGACAGTGTGCGTTTGCGGACAGTTGTGGTATGTTGATCTGTTTGGGGGCTGTGGGCGGCAGTATGATAAGTGATGGCAGACCCACAGAGCCGGGTTGTTCTCTGTATCTGTTTGTGTGTGCTTGTCTCCATGTGTACATTTATTTGTTTGTCTCTCTATCTCTATCTCTGTGTCTATGTGTGTGTGTGTGGGGGGGGGTGGAGTCTTTGTTGTGCTCCTGCTAAGCCATGTGACAAATGATCGACAGGTGAATAAAGGCATGTGTGTTTCCAGAGTGGCCGAGATCTTGGAGAACTGGTTGGATTGGACTGGCCTGTATGTCATCCTATCAAACCTGACTTTTACCAAGGTCGTACTGTACTGACAGAAGGAAATGAGTCACACACTGGGTTGGATTTGACCCTCTGGCAAAACATCACAAAGGTTGAGGATGGATGCTTCTTACTAAGCCTGTCCTGTCCTCCCTTTGTCGGACGAATGCTGTTTATATAGTGTCATAAATGAATAAACTAATCACACTCAACATCTCAGCCTCACACACCACATCTTGTATTTGTGCTTTATAGAATGGCAGATTTTGACAGCTGCTGTAAAATCTTGAAGGTGTACGTAATGCCATAAACTAAACATCAAGTTGTGGAGGAAATTTGGGGAGAGACTAGCTTCTCCAATCTTGCAATAACCACAACGTTTTTGCCTCATTTTTATGCATAGCCATTACAATGGGCTTGTCTATATCATGTTATCATGATGATTTGCTTAAAGACATAGGTCACACCTATATTTCTGGAGCATCTATGAAGGACTACATGTCTAGAAACCCCTATCTTAAAAATGCCAGGAATTTTATGAAGCGCAAATTGGTGTCAACTGAATTTCATCCAGAATTTATCTTCCCACACATCAAAAATGTGTCGTGATTGCAGCTGCGGTATGACACTGCTCACCGCACTTGACAGTAAACAAGCTCCTCTGGTGGTGAGGACAGCTCAGATTTTGCTTCCACTGAGAGAAATTGAAGAGAAAGTGCGACATTTTCACCTGTCATTATAATATTTAAAATATATTTCAACATAGAGAGGAGATTTGGAAGTGTATAACAATATTTATTGAGGTTAGGAACAAGAAAGTCCTTGGTGATTACTCCCTCAGTGTGAAGCATCTTCATTAAGCTTGTGCCCATATGAAAATATGAGATAGGACAGGATCCTGGTGGTGGTGGAGTGAAGCCAGCAGGTGGTTGATGGGAACTTCCAGCTGAGTTTCCACGGACATCCTGGAGGTCATGGTGGTGATGGAGAGGTGCTGGGTTGCACAAAAGTATGTCTGAAAAAAAAAAGAACAGAATCCTGGGATTGATGTGTGTGTTCAGAAAGATAATTAGTCAGGTACTGTGATGTCGGGATTGTGAATGTAGAAACTTGAAAGAGGAAGTGATGAAGAAAATTAGACCAGGAGGAAATACTAGACATTCAACCTTGGAGGAATAAAGGGAGAATGTGTGAGAGAAGATCTTCCTTATTAAACATTCAAAGCTTTATTTAAATAGTGATAAATGCCCTTTTTGAGTAGATATATGTGAAATATATATACAGTATAACTAATGTTATACAGAAAAGTGTATTTGTACTGTAGAGAGGTGCCTATGAGATCATGATTATGCCATTTGATCCCATAGACACTCAACAAAAATTAACCAAGATAGCCTGATATTACTGTTTGACATACTTCAAACTACACGAAATACATGAAAAAACATTTAGGCTTTTCTATGTAATCTCCTCTTGATAAGTAATGTAATAACCAATGTAATATTTTTTCATTTCCATTCACTGAGCCTCCCCTGAAATAGTTTGGAGCCCCCCTGGGGAGGCCCGGACCCCGCTTTAAAATTCTCTGGTGTAGATTGAGAGGTGACCCCAAACAACCCTTTTATATCCTCACAGTTATAAATTCTCTAACTCTCATTCTTTCTGAGTCTCTGCTTTGACTGTCATTCTCACACAATAGATTATCAGCAAGGTAAGACAAATGAACTTGTTCTATCAGCATCTCAATAGGTGGTGTTAACATTTTGCTCTATTTCCCAGCAAAGCTGATAACGCAGCTTAACAGAAGGATAGGAGGCCAGCTGCTGTCTTGTTTGGGTGTGTGTTATCCTTACTGCACGTTGTGTATAATGGGTGTTTTCCAGCGGTGCGCGTTATCAGAGCAGCGCTTTCTCTGCTTGGATTGGATGCTATCAATATGTTAGCGATGGAAGTCAGTGATGACAGATTTGATGATAACAGCTGCGTTTTGGAGAGAGAGTTTGAGTTACGCTCAAAATACCATCATACTTTATGTTCATGTTTATGTTGTTTTTTCCACTGGAAATATGCTGCGTATGAATATGTGCTCATTGGCACGATGGTAGAGTGTGTGGAGGTTTGTGTGTGTGTACATGTGTGTTGTGTCTGCTCCTGCCGTTCTGCTGTCTGTCCTCAAGGCACAGATGTGTATCAGTATGGGGGCACAGACCCAATGCAGGCACACTTATGCTTGCTCACTGTTTGCACCTATCCCATCATGCCAGTACCTCTACATTATAAAATAGGTCCATCATAACAAGTCCTTTTGTCTTGTTTTTGTTGACACAAGTAGCAGAATGTTATTTTCCTTAAAGCAGCAGCCAATAGGATGAGGTAATTGCACTTGCTTTTCAGTGCAGGGTCTAGAATCAAGTGTGAATATATCTTGAACCCAGACAGATCACTCCGTTAGTGCCAAGAAAATCACACTTGATTCCAGAAAATACAAGTTAATTAGCTTTGGCCATAAGTGACATTATTTTGCAGCAACCTGTCATTATACTCAGCTGCTTTCATCAAATTATTTTTCAATCATCACTGATTTTGTTTACCGGCTATTAAGACAAATTCTGTCTCTCTTCTCTTTCTCTTAGGTCCAGAGGGAAGAAGCACAGTGTTATTTTACGAACCCAGCTGACCGTCCGTGTACACGCCTGCATCGGTGAGTGCTATGTGACATGTTTATATATGTGTTTAACATGCATTTCTCCCTGGACACACACACATGCACAGTCAAACACATCAGCGAGCTTGAGAACGCAGTGTACCACACGTTTAGATGGCTGTCCAGGGGTTTACATGTGGGGGTTGGAGACCTCCCACTCTGAGGCAGGTTGGACTGTTGCGTGAAGTCTTCCATATTATGATTGGGTCAAAAAACTGCATTACAATGTGTGGAGGGAGCTTTTACATGGCTGAGAGAGAGAGAAAAGGGAAGGGAAGCTCTGAATGTAAGAGTGGCTGTGAAGTGAGTTAGGTGTTTTAAGTGTTATCACAGTAGCACAGTAGCTTTTCTCTTCTGGGGCTGGTGAAGTATTCACTGTGTGATGCCCTTGACTCTTGTCAGTTTGTAATGATGAAGAGGAGGGAGGGAGGGAAAAAGAGAGGGAGGGAGGTGTGAGTGCCATTGAAAGTTAGAGAGTGATGAAGGTAAAACCTACCAGCAAGGGAGAGAAAACTCTTATGACAACAGGAAGGATAAAGTTAGAGCTGAGGGAGAGAGAAGAGATAGAGAGTTGTAAGGGTGGCATACTTTTATGCAACACACAGCCAACATTTTCTTTTCTTCTCCATTGCTATGTTCTTATCTATATCTTAAAAGAACAAGGCAAGTTTGATAAACTACAGATCATCTGTTTATATGAGAACACAGTCAACAAAATCATTCGTTTCTCCATAGTAAATCATTGGCACCTGTCCGTCATATAACATAACATTAAGGTAGCAGATGGAGAAGAAGAAGTTGGTCAGTCAGTTTGGTCCAGACTGCAGCTATCAGATAAGTTGCCATGAAATTTGGTACAGACATTCATGGTCCCCAGAGGATGAATTGTAAATCTAGCACATTTGCCAGAATTAGCAACTTCATTTGAAATGATTTGTAATCTAGCCTTACAGCTGCTACAAGATATTATTTTCTCTCTCTGAGATCTTATTACTTGCCTACGCCTATCACATAATCTATATTAATGATCTAGAAGAAACAGAGTCTACTGAGAATGTATAGATGATGTTGGTGTCTGTGATCTACTTTTTAGTAAGTTGGCCAACAGCCTAGTCTCACAGCAAGCAATATATTCCTTTTATTCGTTTTTGGTCTTGTCTGTCTCAAGAGGGTCTTTACCGGCCATTCTCTGTCTTCACTTCAGCCGCTCCATATCAATTAAAATCACCCCACTCTCTCTTACTGTCTTTCCTCTAGGTCTTTGTGTCTCAATCCTTTCCTCTATGGAATAAAATTAAGGTTATATGTACACCATGTATGAATGGGTGAAAACATTTTGTATCAGTACATTCAAAAATGTGAATGTGTAAAAACGTTTTGATCAAATGAATTCAAATGTTTGAATGTGTAAAAAATATCTGAACACATAGATTTAATTTTTGAATCCATAAGGAGATCTGTAGCTGTGCATAACATTTTGTGAACAAATGAAAAAGATTTGTACAAATAATTTCCAATGTGTGAGTGCATAAAAAAAGATTTGCACAAAGGTTTGCAGTTACAAAAAAGGTTTGCAGTTACACATCTATCTGTTTGTGGATGAAAAAAGTTCACACAGAACTTAACTGTATGTATGAATCCCAAGTTTACAACTACGTATCAAATCTACAAGTACAAATCAAACCTATGAGTACAAATACTTTTGTCCCACATTTGATGCTTCCTCCTGAGTAGCCAATGGTGATGCTCCAAAACGCTGGGAGTGTGTCCACTGAAGGCGCTGAAAGCACAGCCTCTGAACCTCTGAACTTTTGCTCCAAGGGTGACTGCCAAAATGAAGCTGCCAGCAAACTCTTCAGCAGACAAGTGTTCACACTGAACTCTATTGAAAAAATGACAATTTGAATGATGATGATTGGTGATGGATCGCTTGTTAACTAGTCATTTAAGTTACATTTTTACTGCAGTAAGTCCACATTTACCTACAAAATGATATGATCCATGTTGCTTGTCCTACACCTACAATCAAGGCCTATTTTAAATTGTGTATTTTTATATGGGAGTTTGGCATGAGCGTTGCTAAGTTCAGAGGCTCAGAGGCTGTGCAGTTGGTTCGTACTTTTAGCGCCTTCAGCAAACACAGCTCCAGTGTTTCAGAGCATCTCCATTGGCTATTCAGGTGGAAATGTCAAATGTGGGACAAAAGTATTTGTACTCTTAGGTTTGATTTGTACTCGTATATATGTTTTTACACATTCACTCATTTGAATGTACTCATACAAAATGTTTTCACACATTCAGATATGGTGATACACAGCTACAATATATATGACCCTAATTTTATTCCATATTCCTCCACAACCTGTCTGCATGGTCAACATTCTCCATGCCAGTGATAGCAGTGCTAAATCTGGATGCCAGAATCAGGGCCTTTGAGGGATTGGTTGAGAATGTGATGAGGTGAAAGGTCACTGGGAGTAGAACATTAAGGAGCGAAAAAAGCACATAAAAAGGGACATTAAGAGACGTTTTTGCCACATAACTATTCCCATTTTTTTTCCCATTTTAGGGATTGTACACCTTCACTTGGTTTTCTGATTTACTGCTGGACATATGGCTCCCTCACTTTCTTAGAATAACTGCTTGCTTAAGTACCAGGGTCAGCGATGTTTGAAACAGACAAGCTATACTCTTAAGGGGATAAGAAAACCTGACCGGAGTCTGTAGCCACCTGCTGCATACATATACAGTATGCACACACAATGTGCACAAGTATACGTGCATCCACGAACACCACATTTCTCTTGTCATCCTCTAACGGGCCTGAGTGAATGGAGTGAGTAATGGTGTAAGCTAAATTTTTCTCTCACACTCATACACATGTAATACACACACAGGCTTTTATGAGGGATCTTCCCATGCCTCATCTTGGTTTGAGGAAAACCAGTATCCCTTTTTAGTACAATTTGAGAAAAAACTTCTTATTAAAAATGAACTTCGCATCATCACCATATGAGATGCATTTCCTTTTGAAGGGCATGACTGAAACTCAAATTTTGCCCAATGCCAAGGCTTGATGACAGAGTTTACTGGCTGTATTGACCACAATCCAGATTTCATTCAGCATAGCACAGATGCTGGGCAGCAACCAAATCCTGACCGGAGTTGATACTCTGGAGTGGCGGTTTTGTAATTCTACTGCATTAAACAGACACATAATCAGATAGCTCAAGCGAGTCCGAGTGATCCGTTCACTTTAGAGATCCACTGACCAATTTCCAACCCCCTCTCAGTGGTGCTTCAATGAGTCGGTTCAGCTGTCCACTCATCTACCCGTTTAACGCTCTGTAATCCTCTGGGGCCTTGACCTTCAAATCGCTTGAGTAGTGGTCAGCATACTATCCACTAAATGAAAAGTCTGTCACAATCAAGGATACAGATTGCTTACAGAATCAAGTATCTGTGACTTACAGTTAGTTGGTCAGTATGGTGCTGTAGGATCGCATGTTTAAATTAATGGATTGCTGACCGTGCCACATGCGTGAGAAATGTTTGGTTTTTGTGATTAAAATGCAGGAAAGGATCAATTCCTTTCAGATTTTCCTAATCTTACTCATCAGCATTCAGTTGTGACTGGTGAGGATCAGGATTTGATTGTACTAAGTTCAAATGTCAGGCAGATCTCAGGGTTTTAGACCTGGCTTCTTTAGTCAGTCATTGATCTTCTCTCAAGGCCACAAGGTTGAAAAAAAAAGAAAGAGTATAACTGTATGAGAAACACAGCTCTCCTTGGCATTTCTTGGCACCGCTGCTAAAGGAAAGATCAAATTACATGCCATCTTGCCAATTTGGGATTAAGGATGCTCTGTGATGCGTGTATGTGTGAGTGAGGGTGTGATAATGTGTGTGAGTTAATGGGGTTTTCTGTTGTATATGAAAAGGAGGACTCATTGGCATGGTCAGCAAAACAGTGACTTTGTCTGCTGGTGTAAGCACAACCCTGCAGACAATGTATCTGCACTGGAGAGGTCTTCGCGGCACTTTAGTGATCCAGGTTTTCTCAGCACCCACCAAGAATCAGCTTTAGCCACATCATTTTCCCCATCTATGTTTATGTTTATGTATGTCTCTCTCTCTTATTTTTTCTCTTTTGTCTTTCAGTGTTTACTTGTGTGCCCTCTCTCCCACATTTCCACCCTTTTGTCTTCGTTGATCCCGTGGTCTGCAAGTCCTGTCAGAGTGCCAATCAGAACCTCCTGTTTAAGGGTTAATTTTAGCTGTCTCTGTTGCAGTGGAGTTGTTGTAGGCCTTAGCTGACGGGCAGAGAGAGGTGGTTCAGGGGTGTGGGTGAAGTGGAGGTGTTATCTTTAGAAAGTGTTGACAGCACAGAAACATGCAAGGAAGGCAGCACAGTGCTGAACCTCTACTCACTTAATGTTAGAGTTATAGGAAGCAAGATGTGACAAAAAAGGGTTGATTGAGGAAGATAGAGGAAACTTAGAATGAATAATGTTGATAGGTAGCTGAAATTAACTTAACTTCTCTTGTACTAGTATTAGACATTTTTTCTGCACTGAACAGTCGTGTATAGAAAGACTAGAAGTCTACAGTCCTGACAGCAGCATCAGTGGCACCTAGAGGCATCAGTTTACATTACACCACACAATATGGAAGCTCTGGTCAAAACATGTGGGCATGGCCATGATTTCATTTAATTGAAATTTGACAATTATGTCATGACATGTCTCGTGCAAAGTTGACATATTGGTTAGAGGGCGATGCTAAACCAAAAGTGTCCAAAATGGGAGAAAGGTCATTCTCTGGGGGGCATGAACATGATTAGTAAATTTCATTGGAATTTTCTAATTACTGTTTAATATTTTCTCTAGAAGAAAGTTCAAAGGGTCACAGATATCCGGTCAGTAGTTCATGAGATACCTTGTCATTAACCAGTGTGCTTATGAAGAGTAAAATTTGATCTGACAGTGATGCTAGACAGTAAATGTTAGCAGGGGTCACCAATAAATGTTAGCAAACAGTTGCCTATTTAAGATAACGAGCAACATGTTGCTTTAACATTTATTTGGAGTATTTCTGGCCACCTGGTGCAATTAAGTCCAATATTCACTCTTCTTTTTGGTCTGTTTTGGTCTTAATCAACTCATGAGGTAAATATCTGGCTATTTAGCTGCTAAATATCTACTCTGTTCATCAGCTAGTAGCTAACTTTGTATGTCTGCTGTTTAGTGTCAACTAGGTATAGTCGGTTTTTAGAGCTGTTTTGTTGAAAATAGCTGCCTGTTGTGGCTGAAAACTATAGTTATGAGAACAGTGAGACTGAACCATAAAGTTGTGGGACAGAAAACCAAAACAAAGGCTGAAAGACGCTATAAAGCTCAATATAGCTGAGGGGAACCACAGAATGGGATGATAAATCTCCGTGGGTTAATCACCACAAGCTACACCTTTTTCATACAAGTAGTCATGAGCTATTGTTTATATAAAATTATATAAATTATGCTTTAATCTGCTCTAAGTATTATTTATAGTTTTGAAATTACTTTTTATGATAAAAAGATCAAAGTAAACCAATGTCACTTGTGTGTTTTCCTTCTGAGTCAATCAACCGTGGATGTTAGCTTTTTGTTGGATCTCCATTAGCTACTTTGTATATTCTACACATGACATAAAAACACAATACAAGACAATAACATATTGACAAAGTAATAAATCCAAAGCCAAAGTTAGACAAACACTGTAGCTAAATAAGCATGATGAAATGATAAAACCAAGTATAAACCTGCTCTGCCTGTACACAAACTGTAATTTTCTAATGTGTGCTCTGTTTTAACAGAACATTACTTAACAAGACATTTTCAGAATCCCAAAGCTCTTGTTTCCCATGCGGCCTCATTTCCCAGCATCTCCTGAAGTGAAAGGATATGCAGTAATTAAATACAGTTTAAGTGATCAAATATAGAGAGGGTATGCTGTCTGACAGGTAAAGCTCCCTGTAATGAGTGTTACAGCAGGTGAAACAAAAGAGCTGGAGGGCAGAACAAAAGACCTTGCATGTGTTTTGGAGCCTGTTCAATCCCTTGGCACTTGGCTCTGGAATTTAGACCTTTTTCAAAGAAATTTGGCTTCTATACTGTTGGATTTCGGCGCCCCAATTATCCGTCCCTAATCACCCCCTGCAGTATTGTAAAGGAGAGGCAGGGGTGGGAGGTTGAGCTGGAGTGAAGGTTGACTTGCTTTGATTTTCCCTGGTTGTGCTGTTACATAACAAATTAGCAGCTTGTCGAAAAACCGAGTCGAAGACTGTGCTCCATGTTTCCTTGCTTCTCTCTCAGATATTTTGAGGATTTGAAGGCATCAGTAAGCATTGCACAAATCACAGTCTTTGTAAATATAAAAAGCAGTACTCGTTGTCGCTGCACCGACGGGGGTGCGGTGATAGTGACAGCAGTCTGGCCTTGAGATGTTGCAGAAAGAGACAACTCCAGCTGGTTCTAACAGCGATTTACTGTGTTGGTGTCCCCCCCCCCCCCCCCCCCCCCACCGCGCTGTAGGAGATAAGGCCTGGTAATGGCATGGTGTGACAGGGAGATAATGCTTGTTGATGGGCAAGCTGGGAGGGGGGCAGTGGTATAGGACATCTGTGGCTGTGCAGTCGTAAAAGTCCAGACACATTATATGGTTTCGCTGACACGTTGCTCTCTAATATCTGTGCTAGTCTCAGACAATGTGCTCTAACTGCTTTTCAATCTGGCATCATTTCTCCTTCATCCTCTTATTAGTCTGCTTTGTGCTACATTGCATACACTGGTTTCATTCAAACACACTCCACGTCTGTTGTTTAACTGCATTTCTTTCTTTTCCTGGCTTGCCCGCTCTGCTCTCTAAATCTATATTTACTCTGCTCAGCTTCACATACTGTTCGTGACTCTTTGTTCTCATAGACACCTGTGGCTTTGGCTCAAGGAGTTGTGCCTATGATCTCTCTGCGTGCACGTGTGTGAGTCAACAAGGATATTTCGCTATGCTTATGAAGTGTTTGCGTGGTCTTTGACAAGTTTAGACCTGTCACTCAGTCTTTTTTTTTTATCTCTTTATCTTTACGTGTCCGTGTTTTCTGTTCCACTGTCTCACCATTACCTGAAATCAGCAGTATATGCATTCAGAGTACTCTTCTCTTTTCATCCCAGAGAGCAAAGCAAGAATGAGAAAATCACTCAAATAGTTTCCCCTTTACCCTCACCAGCAGCTGAAACCCTGAGGAGCAACTGAGAGCATTGCGCCCACATGAGTCATGCCTTACTTACTGCTATGGGAGATGGAGAGATGGGCTGATGAGGCATTAGGGATGGAGGTGTAGAGCAGTGGAAGGGGTGGAATAATTTTACAGCAGTAGCCACTGTAGAGAAGACATAACATGCATCTATCCTGCAGCTGTTGTCCATTCCTACTGCAGTAGCACTCTTCACATTGGCTCTTTTACTGTAAATAACTGGCTGTCTGGTCTTTCAAACAGTTTAGTAGTTGCATAAGTGTATAAAAGTGGAACCTTTGCAACAGCTGCATTTGTAGATTTAAATGATCTCTTTAGACATAAAGAGACCGGGATAACAACTCTACATATTGCACTGATTACACTCAGCTGTCAGACTGCACAATTCCACAATATACAGTAAAACTACAATGTGATTATTTGCTGCTTTTATGTTTTTGGTTTTTCTGTGAAATCCAGATGTGCTTTGCAGCTGTGAGTCTCTATATTCACTGTGATCTATTGCTGTGGTGTGGTGAGTCCTGTCTTGATGTTACAGTGTTGGGCTTTCTGTGGATGTGGCAGGATTTTCCCTGGGTTCTAGTTATGCTGACAAACATGAGCAGCCAAACTGTTGTGCTGTGGCAGAACACGCTGCTGTTTGGGGTTTGCTCTCCCAGTCCTCAGTGAAGTTACCGGAAGAAAGTAAGAAATATATGACTACATACGTGTGTGTGTGTGTGTGTGTGTGTGTGTGTGTGTGTTTGTGTGTGTTTGGCTGTGTGTGTGTCTGAGTGTTATGTCTGGGCTTGTTCATATATGCGCCCGAGTGCGCCTGCACAAACTTCTGGCTGGTCTGTTTTAATCATTTTCAAACTATTACATAATGCAATAAAACATTACAATTACCACAAGCTAAACATCCAGAACACACACTGGAGAATCTGCAGGCTTGGCATCTGATCCAGCCGTGGGGTTTTAGGGATGATGGGTTTAGGGGATGTGTGGAGCGAGACAGGGAGAGGGAGGATTTCCAGGGAAATGGTAAATCACTTAGGGAAGGAAACACAAGGGAAAAACAAAGCAAGGAGGAAATGCACCTGCCAGACAGAGCAGCAGTTAGCCAGCAGCTCCACAAGTTATGTCATAGCACCGTGGTTCTCTGACTTACAGGTGAGGAGAGGAGTGAGAGAAAGAAAGTTAAGCCAAAGTGGTACAATCCCACAGTTTTCTACTAAGTTTAACACACTGTGGTTCCTCCGAGCATGTGTTTTGGAGTTAAAAAAAGTTTGGGAATATTGCTTTGGCAGCTTAATGTAGAGATTAATTCGGCTGGACTGACAAGAAGTTAACTGTGCCTCTAACTCCCATGCTTTTTCACAACCAGTGTAAATCATCCTCCAGTATAAGTCCAACATAAACATATGCTTTCTGTTGTGTTATATAGTATTTATATCTCATCTCCATTTAGTTTGTCTGCAGGTTAATTTCCCATGTCACCCATAGGTTGTTTAGGAAACTATTTGCACACCACTCTGTAATCTTTCATCTCATTTGACTGTCATAGTCCTCTCTCTCTTTCTATCTCTGTCACCTCTCACACACATACACACACACACACACACACGCACATCTAAGTTGCTGGGCCATCTATCATCGTCTATATGATCTACACTGTAAGCCAAGAACAACAGACTTAAAAAAGTGGAACTGATACAGTCTCTTCTCTGTCTGTAAATATATCAAACTATGCTATAACCCCCTTATACATTATCTTACATCGTATGTCATCATGCCGGCTGTATTAGACACACACACACACACACACACACACACACACACACACACACACACACACACACACACACACACAAACAAGGGAGGAGTATAATAACAGGCAAGTGTGGTATGAGTCAGAGCAAGATTTCACTCAGTTAATCCACTCAGCAAGCAGCACATATCCTCCAGTATCCTCTCTGTTTACTCACTCTGGCTGCTGTTATTCGTCTCTGCTTCCTCTGTCTGTTTCTACTGTGTTTGTCTTTCTCACTCTCTCTCTCTCTCTCCGTTTGACTTTCCTCTTTTTTCATATCTGTCTCCTTTTCTCTTTTTTTGTCGGCCTCCCTTTCTCTACATACTCCATTTAGGCGATTTATTTGTATGACTTTATCAAAAATAATGCTGACAAAGTACATTTGCAAAGCCCATAAAAGAAGCCAGCTATACATATAAAATAATTGTTATTTTAGCTATAAAGTTAAATGTCCTCTCTCTGTTTGTCTCTGATTTTTTTTTTCTTATGTCTGACATGCGTTGTCACTGCACATGCACAGTGAAGCCAGTCAATTAACAATGACAGCAATAGCGAGCGTGAGAAGTGAGAGGGAGAGAGAGAGAATGACAAAAGGTGGGTGGGAGAAAATTGAGGGAAAACACTGGACGCTTGTTTCACACGTGCACACTTGTATGTGGGAGTGAAGACAACAATATTTCCCACAATCAGGTTTTGTGTCTGTCCGCATGCTGCAGAAAACCAGGTCACACTTTATAACACAAATAAAATGCAAATACATACCAGCTCCATGACATAATGTCAGTTGCACGCAATATTTGGACAAAAGTTTTGAGTGAAATGGACAAGATTTTGATTTTGATCATTCCACAGTTTGGCAGCCTTGTTCTGCATTTAAAGGAAATGTTTGACATTTTGGGAAATGCCCCGATATGCTTTCTTGCTGAGAGATAGCTGGTTAGCTTAGCATAAAGACTAGAAACAATGGGAAACAGTTAGCCTGGCTACATCCCAAAGTAACAATCCTTCCTACCAGCACCTCCAAAGGTCACTGATTAACAAGTTATAGATAGATAGGTACATTATTAAACCCAAACGGAAATGAATTATTAATTATGTCTTCTTTCTTTAACTTGTACAAAACTGAACTGTAAATATGACAGAGTGGTTTTACAGGGGTTATGTGTTGCACTGTTTCTGTCACTTCCTGGAGTCTCCGCTGGTTGCCTAGCAACCTCACAGAGACAACATGATGGACGGACATGAGAGTGGTATCGATCTCATGTAAATCTCGGCAAGACAGTAAATTGGCGAGTTATCCTACATGTCGAACTACAGCTTTAACAGTGTATTTGTTAATGTGTTGGATTGCTTCACAGCACAAATTGATTTCTGACAAAAAAATGAGATTAAGCTGTTTTTCTTCCAGTCCAAATGGAGCATTGGACATTGTTTTTACAACAGAAATCTTTAGAGTTTATGGAAAATCTGGGGTTCATTTTGACAAGCACTAGCAGTTGCAATAACAGCATGACATACTGCAGTCATTTACTTCATAATCTTATTTGTTCATGATTATTATCAAAGCTTTCATCATGTAAACATTTCTGGCCCGTTTTCCAATAGTTACACTGTGTAAAACTGATATCCAGAATGTTTATTCTCACTGACACTGATGCAAGAAGACAAATGAATCAATTGAGCTGCATACGTTAGTTTGTTTTATCTTATATTGTATAATGTTGATATGAGTATATAATAAGTTGTCACTGTCCCTGTATAGCGTAAGTTAGTCTGTGTGTGTGCACTTGTGCGTGTGAATATAGAGCAGTGCTGTAGCTGCCTGTTGCTCTCAGGCCTGTCATCGCCGTGGCAGCACATGGAGCCTGCTAGAAAAGCTGAGTATATTTGTGTTTGTGTTGTGGGTAACTATTCCTGTGTGTGTGTATGTGTGTACGTGTATGTGTGTGTTTGTGGACTAATTTAGAGGTGCCAGGGTCATGTGAAGGGCACAGGGCACGTTTTGGTCTCAGAGTGTGTATTTGTGAGTGTGTATGTGTATATGTGTGTGTGTGTGTGTATTTTTATTATGTATTTTTATGTCTTTTATGTGTTTATGTGGCAGTAAGTTTCTTTCCTACAGACATCTGCTTCTGGGCTTCTTTCACAGCTGAAGTCCTTCATCAGGATTCGAGGTTACAGTCTGGAGATATTTTACTGTGTGTGTGTGTGTGATTGTGTGTGTGTAGGTATGTTGTATGTGCTGTATATCAGAGTGTTAACTGTAAAATATGCAGTCATTTGTTTCCACAGAGGTGGATTTGTGGGAATCATATAAAAGTTTGTTTTCATTGACTCCCAAGCGTTTCCATTCCCAGTACATTTGCATTCAGGCTTATAGTTGTACTGTATCTGCCTGTGGATGTGTGTACATGTTTGTGTGTGTGTCCCTGCTGAGCCTGGTGTAATCTCATGTCTAGGTCCGTCGCCATTCTTTAAATCTCATGCATCCCACAGTCAAACCTTGGAGGTCTCACTCTCCCTTTCCCTCTCCCTCACTCTCCCTCACACACACACACACACACACATACACACACGTCATCTGCACCATCAGCAGCCTCCAGTACTCATACTGTAGGCCAAGACCAACAGACAGAAAATAGACAGTCGCAAAATAACCCAGTTGTCCTCAGCAGTCTTTGCTGCCTGCCAACTTTTCCTTTTAACTTCACTTGACATGAGACTGAAATGGTGCATTATTGTCCAAACTATATTAGCTTGTGACAGATTGAGGGGGGTATTTATTCTTTTAACTGCAGATTTATGGATGTGCCGCTCCGCAGATGTGTGCTGCACACAAGCAGCTGCACCTTTTGCACACGCTGAGACAAAATTCAATCTTGTCTTTTTTTCATCATATTTTCTTAGAAGAAGTTAAAAGAAATGTGCTTGTGGTGTAAAATCTGCCACTTCTTAAAATTAAACTCACTCACAGAGCAAAGTTTAACCTCCTTGATATTATTGAACTATTGGCATCAAGTTTCATTCCTCACTCAGGTGAAGCTGCCTTGAAAATGACTGGGATTGTCTCATCCAATTGGCATCATTTTTACTTGACTGAATGTAAATATTACAGGGCAGTGCACACACACACACTGCACTGCATGACCTGAAAAATGAACCCTGCATCTATGGGTGTTACAGTATGTTTGATATCCAACCGGCCTATATTTAGTGTGATACCAGCCCAGAGAGGGAAAGACTTCCTGGGATTAAATCAGGCTCTCCAGCGTGCCATTACACCTCATGCTCCTCTCACTTCTTTATTTTAGATCCCACTGAAGACCTAGTTTAAAAGCCAACTGACTGATTGGCCCAGACAGCCGGGTGGGGGCTTTTTTTTTTTTTAAGGGGTGCAATGAAATCCTCCAGAAACACGAGTCAGCGGTTATAACTAGGCTTAAATGCTGGACCACCAGCTGTGACCCGCCCCTCTCTCGCTTGACCCGCATACAGTTGTACTAGCCTGAAAAATATTACCCTTGGTTGACCTCGGTGTGTGCTTATCTGTAAATATCCTGTGACCTAATGAAGATGTCCTTAGAGTTACACTAAAATAATCCCCCCTGGTCAAAATACATACAGTAGAGCAGGTTAATGTACTATCAGTGAAAAGGTGTCATTGAGGTTTAGTGTTTGGGGTTCTTTGTCTCTTTGCTTGCATCTCTTTCCTTTTTTACTGTAAACCAACTTTTTAAATACTAAAAGTATGGCTGCAAATAGCCATTATTTTCATTATTGATCAATCTTCTGATTGTTTGATCCATAAAATGTCAGAAAATGTGTGAAAAATGCCCATCACAAGGTCCCAGAGCCCAGGAGAACATCTTCAAATTGTTTGTGATGAGAAAATGGAAACGATAACGCAGATTGTTTATCAGATCTCTCATGCTTACATCCATAGATTGTAGCAAAACATAAATATAGCATTTGTGACATCAAGTTTCTGAGAGGATTTTGGTTTTGCTGTCAACGTCGTGTCAGAATCCAAACTTGGGCAACAGGTTGGAAGCAAGGTGGTGCTGAGGTGGGTCAAGCAAGCATCTAGAACAATTCAATTTCTAAGAAGAAGTGAGGTTAGTTGCATAGACCCTAATGTTTTGTGGAAAAACATGCACTAACTCTGTTTTTCTAGTTGGAAGAAATTTCACTTTTGTGCTTGCAGCCAGCATCTAGTGGTCTTGAAAGGAACTACATCTTAAGGCACTTTTTCAATAGCTGTAACTGTCCTTCTTATTCCTTTTTATCATTTTAACATCTTATTACATTTTGTGTACCAGACCCATCTTCACACCACTGTCTCTTTAACTATGCCTTCTTTAAAGAAATATCTGCTGACCTGACTTCCTGTTGTTAAGTCTGAGGATTAAGCGTAGTAGTAGTAGACTGGTGCTGACTTCAGTCAACTGGGGACTGTTTTTGCAGAGTCCCCAGTTGCGTTGCAGCACTGTAACAAACTGCGTTGCAGCAGTGTAACAAACTGCAGTGCGGTTGTGAGTATAATTGCTGTGGATTAGGTCTTGTGTTAACCTGACTTGGCCTGTGTGTTTTTCTGTTTGGAGATGTGTAGATGGTGCAGTAAATGTGCAGGGATTAGTCAAAGCTGAAGGGTCACAGCACTAATCTCATTATGGCAGGAGGGGAAGGAGGGCTCTGAGCACTCCTGAACGACTTAGCAGACAGACTCAACACTGGGGGAATCCCTGATGCACTGCAGAGGACACTCCCATGCACACATGCACACGTGCACTAATGCACATACAGGTCCTTCCATTGCATTTTTCTTCTATGTTCATTAAGTAATGAATTTATTCCTTACACTTTATAAAACAACAAGTAATTTAACCAATTATTGAACCTCAAAGTTATGTTTTAATGCATTATTTTAAACATAATTAGAACAATATAATAAATCACAGAATAAAAATGTTGTGTTGCAAATCTAATAAATCTGTTTTTCTCATGACAAGTCACTTAAGTAGTGTAGGTGATATGCAATAGACATGATGATAATTTTTTATATCTGTTTGGTCTACACTTGTGTTGAGGATTTAAGAAACCCTGTTAGAGAGTAAACAGTAACTGAACACCAGTGTCCATGTCATTCCTTCAATAAAACTCTAATTATAGAGGTAGCTTCACATGCTGGGTAAGGCTTTTGACTTATTGAGTATGCACACTTAGCGTAGTGTTATTTACTATTAAAGGCTCATGGAAAGGTTTTGTTTTACTCTTTGGATAAACTATAAAAATATATCTGAAAATTATGAACAGAAGTAGCTACATCAGAAACAAGTGGAAATAACTCATTCTGCTGGCAGATTTTCCCCCTTTGCTTCAAGAAAATTACGATTTTAAGACGGAATATGGGGCTAAATGACTTGTTAAGGCTGACATAATGCAGTGCATGTGAGGTCATGGGGAAATAGCATGGACAAGAACTGTGAGTCCTCCAAAACAAAACAGTAAAAACTCCAAGAAAGTCTATAAATGAAACGTGCCTTTCTGTCTTTCCTTCATCTGTCTGTCTGCACTCAGCAAACACCAGCGCTTACACATGGGCACGAGCACACATTCACAGATATGCATGCGCACACACACGCAGATACTGCACAAGCACACACACGCACAAGCCACAATGACACATCCCAGTGTGTGTTTCAGCTTTTCTTGTGACAATAATAAAACCTACAGCCAGGAAAAAGAAAGGATGACCAGCAAAAGACACGTGGACAGGCAAATCCTTCATTGAAACACCATCCTTTTGCTTTTTTCCCCTTCCTCACTTACCCCCACATTTACTGCTCTGTCACTTGAACCAATGGAGGGCATCTAATTAAGATGTGTTATCTTCCTAGTTTATGTTTCGTTGTTATTTCAGTCTCCCTCTAGAGAGATGCAGGCACTGAAGCAGTGTTGTTAGGCCAAGCTGTTTGGCCCAGAGGTTGAAGGTGAGAGTAGTTTGTTTGAATTATCTCCAGGGTTGAATGCGCCATCAGTGTTAAGCCAGCTGGAACCCCCTGTGCCAATGGGACAACGGCCCATTGATTATTTTAGCATGTCAAACTGTGTTTACTCTGGAGCAGAAGGGTAATTATGTTGACAAGACTTTGTTAGCAACTATCAGGTGATTGCAGGGTATTACCATGAGTAATGTTGGCATATACTGTGATGCTGTTGTCTCAACTATGCACTGCAAAAAACATCTTAAAAAGTTTTACTACTGAATGTTTAAGTCTGAAAAAACAAATGAAGGATTCTCTTGTTATAGTATCAAGAAAAAAAAGAAAAGGACTGTTTCAATGGGATTTGCTTTGGAAACAAAATTAAGTGGCAGGTAGATATTGATTACGTAAAAACAACATGGTTTTGTAGTCTGTTGACTGTGTTGATATGTGAACTAACAACCTCTCCTCTATCCTCTCTACTCACAAGTCTTTAAATGCTTCGCTCAACTAGAGACTGAGGACAATCTTCCAGCTTTCGTTGTTAAAATTGGGTGGAAACAATTATAGAGTTTTTAAAAAAACCCTGCATTGCAGAAACAATCTAAAGTCTTTAGGGTGGCCCTTGATATGGGGGCAGTGACATGCAGTTCACTACAGAGGAGAATGGAGGGAGAGCATCATGTCCAGTAAAGCATGTCCTTGAAATGTATGTTTGTTAGTGGCTGTACTCGCCACCATTCAAGCAACTACATTTAGAAATCCCTGTATGATTGGTATGTGGGGAGATCTCCAGTTTCTCCAAAAAATCCAAACTTCTTTTTCAATCTGGATCCTATTTTCCAATCATTTTGTGTCTAAATGACTAATGGGGACAACAATTTTTGAAATTGGTCCAGTATTGAGTGAGAGTGCTTCAGTCAGCAGCTGCAAAACTGGCTACAATGTAATCCGACGGGGCAATAGCACCCCGTCAATGTACATCCACTAAAAGTGCTTGTTTTTGCCACTGACAGGCTCAGATTGTTATTATAAGTATATAAGGGTTACTGGCAGTCCATTTATCGGCTGCTGGCTGCAAGGCTCTCACTCAATACTGGACCAATTTCAGAAATTGTTGTCCCCATTAGTCACTTAGACACAAAAAGATGGGGAAAACCTGAGTCCAGGTTGAAAAATACCAAAGTTTCCCTTTAAGTTAACAGAGGCTGCTTATGACTCATTTCTCTCACCTCTACTTCTGTTGTATTTCATGGAATTCATCCCTGGCACAAACAATATGTCCTGATAGTTTATGGCATACTGTTCATCATCTGTGTCCTGCTAGGTTAATAAATTAGTCACAGTCAACATTAACCTGCACAGAATGAGTCCTTAATATGTCCTATGCAGCTGTGCAGTTAGCAGATACTTTTATTTTGAGTCTGTAGCTCAGGAAACCAAAATGAAGTACAGTAACTTTTAGATTCATGTGTCTGGCCTATATTTGATGAATGGCTTGCAAGGGAGGCAGCACACTCACCTAAATTCAGTTTTAAACCCTCAAAATGTGAGGCTTCTTATACTAAACGGTGTTCATTCTGTAAGATGTATGTTGTAGAGATGCAAGAAGAGAGGTACAGGAATCAGATTATTAAATAAACTTTAGCTTAACATGAACATTTTTTGAAAGTGTAATTCAGTGTGCGTTTATTTACCTTGGCGGTGGTTCTCCTTGTAAACTACTTAATAATAACGCCAGGTTTCTAGCTTTTCACACCTGACTGCATCACTAGTGGTGCACCACTAATGAATCAAGCCAAGTTTAAGCTTTATCACTGCTGCTGACATGCTCCTGATGAACAGCAGACGTTTTGGTAAAGGTTACCCTGACAGCCCCACTCACGGCCTGATGAAGACCGCAAACATCACACATGATCGTCTGAGTGAGCCATTGACCCTCGAGGACCAGATGGAGTGTGCCCTGCATCATTAAGTGGCCACTTGATTTCCAGGGAAACCTAGAAATGAGAGGAAGGAAATCAGACAGAAATTGGCAGTTTGTAAGAGCTCGTTATAGCCGAGCCGCAGTTTGTTGTGGTTTGTTGAATGAGATGCGAGTGAGGTCATGGCACCTGCTACCTATTCACGTTCTCCTGCTTTTAGGAAACATAACATTAAATGAAAGGCACATGTGTGACTAATCAACAGTTAAGCTGATATATTACTAAAATTGTCTTTTTTTTCTTTTCTGTGCCCAGCAGGTGTCAAATGTTCTCTGTCAGATAGATGCAATTACCATGTTGGGAACTTACAGTAATATGACACAGTAAATAAGAAGTAAACATTTTAACAAAGTGGTTGTTTGTCCCCTAGAACTGCAAGGCAAGCTAATTTGTGTAGCACCTTTCAACAACGAGGCTATTCAAAGTGCTTTTAAGACATAGAATTACAGGCCTGTAAACTTACCATCTTTTCAATTTGCTGGACAAGCTAAGTAGGGGTTAAAAATCTTCAAGGACCACATTTCACTAAAATGACTTGGCTGCGACATATAGTTTGTGTATTTTAGGAAGGGGAATTCCATGTCTTTGGCTCTCTCATTTGTCTGCTCTGTCGTGATTACCCAGAAGCAATTGGTCCTCTTTCTTCGAATCAGACACTGACCTCTACTTTCCTTTCCTTTCCTTTCCTCCCACCTCTTTGCTGGTTATGTGTTTTTTCCTCTTTTCCCACCCTCCATATCCTTTGCTTTTCTGTTACCAGTCACTTTTTCCCATACATTTACTGCTGTATGCCAGTTGCCTCTTCGCATTAATGATTTAGATGATTTGATGACCTTCGATAACTTAATTATCTCCGCCGTAGACTATCACAGATGTATTTCATGAATGTTTCAGAAAGAGTCCTGCAGATAGAGAGACAGAGAAGCCTGTAATTCTTCGTCTGGGTGCAGAATGATAATGATTTTGACCCTGGCCTTGAGATAGCCTTACCTAGCTTAGTGATTGTTACCACTGAGCTCCAGACAGCAGCACAGACGTCTGGGCCCACATCAGGGGGTGGTTTCACTGTCCTGCCATGCCCTTACCTCCACACGCTTTTAACCAACCCCCCCCCCCTTCTGATGGACCGAAGGATTTGTTACCAACAGGCAAACTCAGGATTTACACACATAGGTTTCCCAAAACCCCCTGCTGACACACAGCTGAATGCACAACTGTTCATGTTCACAAATGGACATCATGCACACCCAAATAAACAGACTTTGAGCTTAATGCAGAGCACTTAAGAAAATTATTCTGTCGTTTGACCGTAATAGGGGTATGAACATGCAAATACAAGTGCTGTATAATATGCAAACGCAAATATTTGTGTATACAGGGAGCAGACAAAATTAGTACAGTACAACAAGAGGACAAAGTGCAACCTCAAAAATAACCAACGAGTTGAAGCAATATCTCTGTAACATGGTTGTAACAAAAATATAACTTTCTAAGGTTCATGACAGTAGTATTTATTGCATTTTGTCAACCTTTGTTACACACATATAGAGAAGATATAGAAGAAGAGAAAGAGGAAGGGGCACATGTGGTATTTAAATAATACATTTTTGAAGGACAAAACATACCCATAACTATGAGAATATAGTCAAAATATGATGGTTTATTACTGTAACACTGATTACCAGGAAAACGTGATAAACCCCTGAATAAAAAGGATTATTTTAATGTTACTACTGTGTAGGAGATAAGAAATACCAGAAGTACCATTAAAGGGTTCCGATAATCATTTTAAGGCCCTGCAGGAATATTATAGAAGTATATTAATGATCTCTTTGTACTTTTCTAACTTTTTTTATCTCTTTGTGTTCAAGGAAAGAAATAATAAAGCTGAATATCACTGCACTAGTATAAGAGCTTGTAGCCGTTGGTTCTGAGTGCTTTCCATGTCGTGACCTGAATACCTCACCGTTGAAGCCCGGCCAGCTACTCATTAACATTCCAATACAGCTCTAATCACCATTGCAACGTGTGTGTCTCTGTGTGTGTTTGTGTGTTTGTGTGTGTGTGTGAGAGAGAGAGAGAGACCCCGCACGTGTTGTGCTGCGAGTGAGGACGCGGTGAAAGTGTGTGATGAAGTGCTTGCCTCAGGTGATCCGGGTCGTGCTGTTTGATTGGTTCCATCGAACCTCAGCTTTCCTCTCGCATCTCAAACTATTGTGCAACTTTTGCACAGCTGAGACTCATCGACATTACAGGTTTTATTGATCTCGTCATCAGAATGAAACATATAACGAGTGTAGAGAGATGAAAGGTGTGCGAGGGAATATACAAGGCAACAGATTGTGTCCAGTCACTTTAATAGTCCTTGCATTGCTTTTGTTTGTTAAATTATAGACAAATAACCACTTCTATGTCTCTCCCTCTCTGCAGAAAGACTGTATAACTCCAATGGACGTGACTTGAGAAGGGCGCTGTTCTCTCTAAAGCAAATTTTTCAGGTAACACACACACATATTTCACATGCAATTACTGTCAGTTTTGTTGTAGCAGAATACAGTCGCTTATTGTGGCCACTGTGCGCTTCCATGATGACAGGGATCTCCATCAACGTGGCATTTCCCTCTGTGTGCCTGTATGTGTGTGTGGGGGTGTGTGTGTGTGTGGGTGTTTGCGTTTTGTGTTTGTGAGTGAATCTTTATTTTAAGATGAGAGGAGTCAGCCACTTAAAACACCAAGAGCTTTTTCTGGAGCACACACACACACACAAAGGCACTCAAATACAATAACACGTGATTCAGCACATACAAAACAGCAATGTGAGAAAGTTTGAAAAGTTTTAAACTTCTAAGTGTCATGATTTATTGCCCCCGAACCTGTAAATATGACCATGTGAGCATAGCATAAATGTCATGCGAGTATCTGATGGCAAATGCATTGACGTTTTAGCAGTTGAATTAAAACGTATATTACATCTCCTCTTCATTCCACTGCTGCTATATCAAGCTTTGTGCAGCTTGGTTTCTACAAAAATACATAACAGCTACCAATAAAATGATGTTCTCCAGATTCCATGCTTATTTTTTCCCAAGAACTCTTGAATGAGCACATGTAAGACTCTGAAAGTCTGAACTTAACACAGTGCATCTGAAGGCAGCATTAGGAATCTTTTGGGTTATGTCAGACAACTACCTTCAAGTGTTTGCATCATCCATTTAGTTTTCTTTTTGTTATATTAGACAACATGTCAAAAGCAACAAAATTGCGAAACACACGGTTGCTGACATGTGAAGTGTGCATATCAGCTGGCCTGAACCAGTGGGAGGGGGAGGGGGGGGGTTGAAAATTTATGTACTGTTAACGTTTCACATTACTTTGCACATTACTGCCACTGTGTGGTATTTAAAGAGAATGCAATTACACTTTAGTGTCAGGCTTTGTGTTTCTGTAAGTTGTATAAATGTATCCTGTTCTCTTTCTCCCTCTCTCTCTTCATTCTTTATTTCAGGATGACAAAGACCTGGTCCATGAGTTTGTGATGGCTGAAGGTCTGACGTGTCTCATCAAGGTGGGAGCAGAAGCTGACCAGAACTACCAGAACTACATATTAAGAGGTACGGTCTCTCTCACTCTTTTCTCTCGCTTTAAAATCCAAATTTGAATGGATTTTATTGGCATGACCATATTTATATACAGTATAGCCAATATACTATAATGTAGGCAAAACTTATTTCCCCCAAAAAATTTTTTAGTTTATCATTATCTGAGCAATTGTTAATGTGCGGATGTGTTTTTGGGAATTTTTAGGAATTACTGTTCCCGGACTCATAATTACATCACTGTGCCAAGAGTGCAGTTTTGTCTCTACACACTGACACTGATTCTCAGTGATTCTTACAGACTTCCTTCCTGTTTCTGTCTTGATCTCTGTCACACTTTCTCCTCTGTCTCTTTTACTTCATGCAGCATTTTAGAATGATATGCTGCGCTGTATATAGCATATGTATTTTTTAAGGTTTTGAATCACTACACAAACATAGAGCAATACTGCATGAAAAATAACAATTACATTAATGATAATAGCATTAGAAATAATAAATTAGGCATTTTGAGTTGACACCATGCTGTAATTCCTCCAACTACAGCTGATATCTCCTTGGTTTTCAAGTTAAAACATTGTGTATTTTCTAATACACAAAACATTTATGAACACAGATACAAATTTCCACACACACTCACACACAGACACACGCTTTCTATAATTTCCACTAGCAGTAAATGCACTCATAATCTTTTCATAAGTGGCATAATTATGGAGTATTTTTGTGTCTTTTAATTGTGGAATGACTTGTTAGTTGCAGCCATGTGAAAAATGGAACAGGGTAGTTGTCAGAGGGTCTGTGGTCCCTGGCTGAAACTCCCCCTGCTAAACCCCCCACCTGTAAAAACACTGTACTGAAGGGCATTAACTATAAGGCTCTTTATTTATGTAACACATGTGAGTGCTTTACAGGCATTTTTGTCAGGTGTAAAAACCAGACTGGCATCAGTGACTGTACATGGACATGACACAAGCTTAAAAATATGCATTCATTTGTTGAAATGTACATGTGTATACCGTATGCAGTTGGTAGTCTACAAATCTGGAATGAGAAGCTGAAGTAAACACATTGCTTTTTATACAGCAAGTCATCATATTTTGATTATTGTAAAAATACATTTGAAACAAAATATGAAAGCAAAGTCGAAGCATTGACAAAGTAAACATGAAGTTCTTGAAATCCCCTTTAGAACAACTGAGATTCAGATAGTACCTTCTCAGGCTTTGAGTCCACAGCGTTTTGATACAGCATGAAATGGACGAGCAACAGGTCTGGGCAAAAGATGACTGACTACATTAGTCATTGTTTCATAATTCCTTGATCAGTATGCCATAAGGTCGAATAGAGCGCTCAACTATTTCTCTCTCTCGTTTGGCAGATGCTTCTTCGGGAACACGAATGAGCCAGTAGTTGGATTTTGAGCAAATCTTTCTCCTTTCAGGATTGATTCGATTTTGCAGGATCACTTTGTAACTTTTCCCCGTTGTCTTCGATCTGAAGGTTTTGGCATACATTTCTCCCTCAGCAACATGTATATCAGGTGTTGAGTAGATTCCTCTGCCATATGAATCTCGATCTCCTGCTTTGTAGTGACTCTTGATGATGCCTCTGGCTCCTTCCAAGCTTGTTCCATGGTAGGAAACAGGCCATTCTCCAGGTACAGAGTAACTCCTCCATCCTTTGCTGCCCATCCAGGTGTCTCCATCAGGATATTTACCTTTGACCTTTAAGGCCATTCGGTACCAGCCAACTGGGCGCTTGTAAAGCTCATCACCTCTCCTACACTGAGAGTAGTCAAAGAGATTAGTAAAGTCGTAGTCATACTTTGGGGCAAAAAAATCTTCTTCATGAATGAAAAACTCCTTCACATAAGCCTGTTGCTTCCTGGTGATGGTGTTGAAGAAAAAATCATCAACAGACAAAATTTCTTTTTTTCTACGTCTATGGTCATAAAGTCGTAGGGTTTGTCCAAGAAGTGAAGATATGACTTCAATTCTGAAATTTGAGTCCAAATACATAATTCAGGAAGTTGCTCTCTCTGTCTCTTCTTCAAACTGCATGAGAGTTCACTCTAACCTGAAAGTTATATTCAACACGTGATGAAATAATATACTTTATGAAAGTCCTCTGTCACTTTCATTTCTGACACAGTTTGAATAGAAATGAATGTGTGCTGCGCTGCCGTATAGCAACAGATGATGAACGCAATAGAAACTACATTCTTCCCTATTTGAATGACTTTCACAATTGTTCCTTTACAGACTTCAAAGTGGAATACATATATATGAAAGTGCATACAGGAGCCTATCTTAGTATTATGTGAGGGCTATATCACAAAAGTTTGTGTAATTTTGTAAAACAAAGGGGAGGTGAAGCTGCTCAGACTGCTTTCACTGAGTTCAGAACTCTTTCAATGAGGAAACTATATCTCAACTTCTGTACATATAAAACTAAAAACATGTAATTTTATGTCATAGAAAATACAGTGCAGCTTATTTCCATATAATTTCTAGTTTGTGCTTGATTTTCTCCATTTTCTTGTAACACTTATCTTATCAAAGCACTTGTATGATAAATACTATGGTCGTTTTTCTTTTGTGCAGTTGGCATCTCTGTGGTTTTTGTCAGCCCAGCAGTCAGTTGCAAACTGCAGTTAAAGTTTCCACAGGAAATCCCCCCACACCCCAGTGATATTAAAACAGTGAAGTGTAGAACATTTACAACTCTTTATTTATATACAGTGACACATGAACAATTAACAAACATGTTTTTCGGGTGTAACAAGGAAGCTTGAATGAATATATTTCTGTGAAAAAGAGTATACTATTGGGTTAAAAGTGCTGAGTGCTGATGCTTTGACAGAATAAATCATTAAATATTGATTTTCCCAAAGTTTCTTAACCACACAATACTATGAATATTCAGTTTACAATTATAGCTGACAATTCTAAAGCACCTGAAAATGTTGTTTCAAATTCAACATTCACAACAAAATTCAGGAAAAAAAAACATCTCACACTAGGCATTATTTATGAGGGGTTTAACATGCAAGTACTCAGATAATCTGGTTCATCAGAACGATGTGGGTGTGGTTGTTTCATAACCTTTTTTCTATCAGCCACATCCATTTCAAAGCTGTGAGCAAAAACTAAACACAAATACAGAAATCCTACATGTGACAACAAACAAAATAGTTTGAATTTGGACAGAAAATTGTGTGTTCATACAGGACCTTTCTCAATCATAGTAAGAATCTTATTGAAAAAATAATGTTGTGCAGCCTTCAAATTATTTTTGTGTTTAGGTCCATTTTTTTATAGAATGTGCAACATGGTTTCAGATTCTGAATGAACCACAAATACTAACAGAATATCTACTTTTGATTAATATATCAAAAACTAAAATAAATGGGTGGAAAGTTCAAGTCAGAAACAGTCTTCATGGTGAATCACAAAATAGCAAAATCCTGAGAAAAAGTAAGTAATCATAAGTGTAGAATAAAGCTCTTGTTGAATGTTAATGCCATAATCACCATCAACTCTAACAGTCATCATCACTGTCACTGTCATTACCATGGCCACTGCCAGCATCATATTCACCATGGTCATCCTCATCATCAGAATCACCACTGCCCACATCAACTTCATCTTCGTCGTCATCATCATCATCATCATCATCATCATCATCATCATCATCATCATCTACATTGCCAGCATCATATTCACCGTCCTCATCATCATCACCATTGCCAGCATCATCTTCATCTTCGTCATCATCATCGTCATCATCATCTCCGTTGCCAGCATCAGATTCACCGTCATCGTCGTCATCACCATTGCCAGCATCATCTTCTTCATTGTCATCGTCGTCGTCATCATCATCGTCAACGATGATGACGTCATCATCGTTGTCGTCATCGTCGTTGTCGTCATCGTTGTTGTCATCAGCATCATTGCTAATGTCATCATCATCATCATCATCCTTTAATTCCTTAATCAGAATGCCATAAGGTCGAATAGAGCGCTCAACTATTTTTCTCTCTCGTTTGGCAGATGCTTCTTCGGGAACAGGAATGAGCCAGTAGTTGGATTTTGAGCAAATCTTTCTCCTTTCAGGATTGATTCGATTTTGCAGGATCACTTTGTAACTCTTCCCCGTTGTCTTTGATGTGAAGGTTTTGGCATAATCTTCTTCCTCAGCAACATGTATATCAGGTGTTGAGTAGATTCCTCTGCCATACTTAGCTCTGTCTCCTGCTTTGTAGTGACTCTTGATGATGCCTCTGGCTCCTTCCAAGCTTGTTCCATGGTAGGAAACAGGCCATTCTCCAGGTACAGAGTAACTCCTCCATCCTTTGCTGCCCAACCAGGTGTCTCCATCGGGATATTTACCTTTGACCTTTAAGGCCATTCGGTACCAACCATTTGGGCGCTCATAAAGCTCATCGCCTCTCATACACTGAGAGTAGTCAGAGAGTTCAGTGAAGTCGTAGTCATACTCTGGGTCAAAAAATTCTTGCTCATCGATGAAAAACTCCTTCACATAAGCACTTTGTCTCCCAATAAGGTTGAGGAGATGAAATTCATCAACAGACAAAATACTTGCAGTTTTCCCACATTTCTTGTCATAGGGTTTTAGGATCTGTCCAAGAAATGAAGATATGACTTCAATTTTTAAATTGAAGTCCAAATACATGGTTGAGGAAGTTGCCTTCTCTGTCTCTTGGTCAAACTGTGTGTGAGCTGAGTTCACTCCTCCCTGAAACTCATATTCAACACGTGATGAAATAATGTACTGTGTGAAAATCCTCTTTTACTTTCACTTCTGACAGTTTGAATAGAAATGAGTCTGTGCTCCACTTTAACGTACAGCAACAGATGACAAACAGAACCTTTTTGGCTCAGCTTCTGTACATATAAGTCTAAAAACATGTAATTTTCTGTGATAGAAAATACAGTTGTATATAATACCATTGAGGCTTGAAAGATATTTTCATATAATTTTTAGTTTGTGCTTGATTTTGATATTTTATTTGACAGAGGACTCAAAATGTGCCAAACCAATTGGTACTTTGAATCATATATTTTTTTTTTGTACAGAGAGATCCCTATTTTCTTCTAACACTTGTTTCATCAAAGCACTTGTATGATAAGTACTGAGGTAATTTCTGTTTTGTGTAGTTCGCACCTCTGTGGTCTTTGTCAGCCCAGCAGTCAGTTACAAACTGCAGAGTTAAAGTTTCCACAGGAAATCCTCAACACCCCAGCACAGATAAAACACTCAAGTGTAGAACGTTTACAACTCTTTATTTATATACAGTGACACATGAACAATTAACAAACATGTTTTTCAGGCGTAACAAGGAAGCTGGAATAAGTACATTTCTGCGAATATTCAGTTTACAATTATAGCTGGTAGTTCTAAAACATTAGAAAAGCTAAAGCAAGTACTATCTGTGAGGGGTTTAACATGCAAGAACTCAGGTAATCTGGTTCAACAGAACGAGTGGGTGTGGTTGTTTTGTATCCTTTTTTCTATCAGCCACATCCATTTCAAAGCTGTGAGCAAAAACTAAACACATATACAGAAATCCTCCATGTGAAATAACCAAATTGTTTGAATTTGGACAGAAAATTGTGTGTTCATTCAATTGTGTGACCTTTCTCAATCATAGTAAGAATCTTATTGAAAAAATAGGTTTTTGCAGCCTTTAAATTATTTTAGTGTTTAGGTCCATTGTTTTTATAGAATGTGCAACATGGTTTCAGATTCTGAATGAACCACAAATACTAACAGAAATATCTACTTTTGAGTAATATATCAAAGACTAAAATATATGGGTGGAAAGTTCAAGACAGAAACAGTCTTCATGGTGAATCACAAAATAGCAAAATCCTGAGAAAAACAAAGTAATGTGTCATTGATCTTCCATTCCAACAAGTTTGAACCAATATTACTTAATACAGTACTTTCAAATAGAAAACAACCGAAGATGTCACTAAATTATAAGCACAAAGTAAGTGTAGAATAAAGTTCTTGTTGAATGTTAATGACGTCATCACCATCAACTCTAATTCCTATCATCACTGTCACTGTCATTACCATCACCAGCATTATCTTCATTGTCATCATCATCACCATTTCCAGCATCATATTCACCATTGTCCTTGTTGTCATCGTCGTCATCATCATCAGCACTAGTGCGAATATCATCATCATCCTTTTAATTCCTTAATCAGAATGCCATAAGGTTGAATAGAGCTCTTCACTATCTGTTTTTCCTCCTCGGCAGATGCTTCTCACAAACTCGAATGAGCCAGTAGTCGGATCTTTGGCAAATCTCTCTCTTTCTAGGATTGATTTGAGTTTGCAGGATCACTTTGTAAGTTTGGGAGGAGTGCAGGAACACAGGAGGGAAACAGCAAAGAGAAAACCAAAACCCAGAACACATAATACTCAAACTACAACCCATCATAAATCAAGCTGTCTCAATATACATAAACTTAGGTACACAACACTACAAACTAACTAAAAATGTAATACAGTCCTTTAAAGATACAACTCAAATAACATGAATGAGCAAAACCAAATGACCAAAAGAACTGAACAACAGAAATGCAACACAGGAAACCAAAAGAACAAACAAAGAGACAATAGTTGGGTAGGATAGGAGTTGTTCTTTCCTTCTCTTGATCAGGATGTGTGTGAGCTTTGTTCAGTTGTCACAGGTACTATATTCATCATGTGGTAAAATTAGATATGTTAATTTTCTTTCACTTCTCAAGTTTGGGTGTAATACAGTTTGTCCTGTGCTTTGACATACAGCAATAGCAGGGATGGACAAAGACACAAAAGCAGCTCTGGAGTTTGACAGAGAAGCTCAACACATACAGCTCACTAATACTACACAATTGCCAGTGGGGCTGTCATTTTACTATTTCGTCTCTCAATAGATCATTGGGAAGAAATTAGCCCGTTTCTCAATACTCCAGAGGGATTCTTCTTCCTTTTGGTGTCCAGCCAGGTGTCTCCATGTGGATATTTAACTTTGATCTTCAGAGCTATTTGGTACCAACTATTTGAGCATACATAGACTTATTTATTTATTTATTTATATCCCCATTAAGGGTTAATTAGTCTGAAGTATACAGATCCATTATCTAAGTAAAAGTAAAAATACCATAATCTAAAACACTCTACAAGTAAAGGTCCTTTATTCACTTTTTCACAGAAGCGTTATCTGCAAAATGTTCTTCAATATTCAATACATATTCAATATCATGTAAACAGGTCAAGGTGGAAGTTATTTCAAACAACATATTTGATAAGCAAATCATGTTTTGTATGTATTACAATCTTTATCTTCTATAAGTCACTAGTAACTATAGCTATCAGATAAATGGAGTGATTATAAAGTGGTGTAAAAAGCACTTAAGTAAATTATAATATACTGTACTTCAAAATGATACTCAGGCACAGTACTTGAGTAAATGTATTTGTTTACTCACCATCATTGATAACTGAGTAAAAGGTCATTCAGTGCAGTTTCAGCATTTCCTGTAAACACCCAGTAGAGAAGGAAGAGAGGGAAACCATATGTCAACAACTGTCATATAAAACCATTGACAGGTATGTTTCTGTGATGGGAAATAAAGTAAGACACAATACCAATGAAGCTTGAAAACAACATTAATTAAAAAACAATTTTAATTTCAAATTTCTACTGTATTCTGTGCTTTTTTCTTTCGTTAAAAACCCAAAGCATAAAAAAGAAACCTTGTTCATGATGACCTCTGCTGTTATTTATAGCCACTGTAGCTTTACCCGTGTGCAGCTGCCATTTGGTATGCATGGTTTGTTCAGAGTAAGTGTTGAATTATCTTTCTATATTTGCTCTATCTCGCTCTAACTTTTCTGTTCCTCTTTTTTTTGTCTACCCTGTTCTCAGCTCTGGGGCAGATCATGCTCTATGTGGACGGGATGAACGGTGTCATTGGCCACGCCGAGACAATCCAGTGGCTATACACTCTTGCTGGTTCAAAGGTATAGACATGAATACATACTAAATCTTCCCCAAACCCAATCCCACACACACACACACACAAACTGCAAACAGGTCAGCACACAAAAACATCTGCTATTGATTGTATTCTGTGTTCTGACCCTGAGGGTGGTGTCTATTGTTTGTTTTGTGGTATTTTTTAAAGGTACGCTTCTGCTTTGAACAGTCTTAATTCCAGCACATAAAACCAGACGTTGCATTGTTTCTTTTCTATAACACATAGACATAGGACATATAATACCACGTATACAACACATTCATACCGCATACCCACCTGTCATTGATAGGGAATTGCATCTATCATTGATGTCATAAATGTATTTCTTGACTGCCAATAGAGTTAAATCTATAAAACCTTTATAATGTAAATTCCAACTGTCTGATATAGAAGCACCCAACAAAGTCAGTTCAATTTAAAGTTATATCATAATAATATTTCTCCCCCTAGTTCCGTCTGGTAGTAAAAACAGCTCTGAAGCTGTTGCTGGTGTTTGTGGAGTACTCCGAGTCCAACGCCCCACTGCTCATACAAGCCATCACCGCTGTGGACGCCAAGAGAGGTACAGAGTACTGAATACACCATCAACTGCTGAGGAACTAATCATTCCTTATTCTGTTTGTCTACACAATTTAATAGTTTGGTTTGTTGCCCAGGTAGGGAAAGTGTATGGGGTGGTTTGGTGGATAATAACAAACTAATTCATATTGTTATTTATGAATTGATCTATGATTTCCAGGCTGCAAGCCATGGTCCAATGCTATGGAGATCTTGCATGAGAAGGATGGCGTAGACACAGAGCTGCTGGTCTATGCCATGACCCTCATCAATAAGGTATTTAAGTCTATGGTGACCTTTATTATATATTGTGTTAAGTATAAAGTTACTTAAAGTTACTTGATTTATTTCCATTCATTTAAGAACAATGTTTTTTTGTGATTTGACTCTTCAGTCAGATGTACAGTACATGGCGACACCTGAGTAATCCCCTCTCTTTCTCTGTCTCCTTTCCTTTTTTGCAGACCCTGGCAGCGCTGCCTGACCAGGATTCGTTCTATGACATGGTGGATGGTCTGGAGGAACAGGGCATGGAGACAGTGTCCCAAAGACACCTGGGGCGGAAGGGCACCGATCTGGACTTGGTTGAGCAGCTCAACATCTATGAGGTTTGAGACATACTCAAACATATTCAGTCATAAGATCACAAGGAAAATATTGCAAGCTGATACAGTTTTTTTTATTTTTTATTAAAGAGTAGATTTCTATTAGCTGCTGCTTATGTCTGGTACAGTATTTATAGTTCAGTTGCTCAATGCTAAATTTTTCTGTGGGAACCACCCGTCACCACTCCTACCTCACACCCAATCTATTTTTTCTTCAGATGACCCTACGGCATGAAGACGGCGATGATGACAGCCAGCCTCCACCAATGGGACGCCGGGACCGCCGTCGGGCCAGCCTTGGGGGCGGGGATAAGAAGCGTGGCCTAGAGAGGAGGCGGAGCCGCAGGGCCTCTCTTGGGCGATCCGGTAACGCCTCCCCCTGCAGCCCTGCATCTCCGCAGAGAGCAGGCTTCCAGCCTTTCAGTGGCCAGAGGGCTGAGGACATGAGCGAAAGGTGAGGGAGCAGGCAAGATGGAAAAATGTCAGTCAACAAGTCATTTTATGAAGTGTCATGACAGAGGGAGGGTGTCCAGTAGGTTCAAAGAATAACTATGGTGTGAACGATTCAGTCATCACTTCTTACAGGATATTTTTTGATGCACATGTGTTAAAATAACTGAACTGGAGAGAGAAGTTCTGACTGTCTTTTACCAACACTTTCTGCTTTAGAGCACTGTCGGGTTGCCTTCCATCCATGTAAGTTCAAAGGTCACTCAGAGAAAGGTCAGCTGTTGACCTCTGTGGCTTTCTGCCTATCTATTACTACCGCTGCTCTTCACCTACATGCTGTAACAGCTAATTGTGTGTCTCCCTTGACATACAGCACTTGGTGTGGACTCTGAAACACTAGTGCAGACTTAAACAACGTGCTCCACTAAGAAAAAAGAAACATACAAAAAAAACCCCATTCATAGCAGCTGCACAACCCTGCAAGGTTTGCTGATCTGTTTGTTTGTAATTCTAATACAAGCATACACATTATTAAACCAGCACAGGCTTTTTAGTGCTGTGTGTTTATGTATTAAAGGCAAATTTGGAGGCGGGTGTTGCTGTTTACATCAGGTAAATCTCTCCCTTCTTTCCCCACCATCTTATCTCTTTCACTCTTCATCCTCTTCCAGGGGATGTAGCCAATTCTGTCCCTTTATACACAAGCACGCCTGTGTATCTCTGGACAAAAAAGCGAATATGTGTATAATTGAGTGAGAATCTGTTTGCATAATGGTTTACTGAACAAAGTGATGGGTGAAAGCCTGTTCTACATCCTGCTTTCTATTATGCATGCTCACTCAGCACAAACAAACACATTTTTATTGGCCATCCCATTCGTCACACACACACGTCACACACATGTGGCTCTGGTCTTGTGGTACGACGCCTGGCAGCACACGCTGACTCGACTGCAACATGGCTCATCTGGTTTCACTGGACAAAACAGCTCGGTGACACTGATCTGAAGTCAGTTGTCAAGCCACGACATATTCTCCCCTTCATTTCTGTTGTTTTCTGTTGTCTTAATCCTTTTGTTTTCCTCTCACTTAATCTCTATCTGATGTCCTTGTTTGTTGTCTTTTAGCATCATATAAATACTTGTGCAGCTGCTTGGTAGCGCAGCTGTGATCATTATTTCCACACACATCGGTCTCATCTAACCCTCCATCTCCCCCCTTCCTCTGTTCCATCTATTTATTCCTTCAAAAGTTTAGTGATTTCTATTTGCGTGCTATTTTTATGTATCGCCTCATCTCTCCTTCAATCCTTCCCTCAATTGTCCGTCCATCCATCCACCCATCCATCCACCCCTTCTCACCCCCTCTGCCTCTACAGAGAGGAGGAATGTGAGGATGGGGTAGAGGAGGAGGAGGAGGAAGAGGGGACTCCAGTGACTGAGTCTGATTCGGATGAGCAGGAGGGGGCTTTTACAGTGTCTAGTCAGACCACCCCCAGGTATTTTAGGACATGGTGGTAATGTAGAAATGAAATAATGTTCTGTGATCTTCTTATTCATCTAGAGGAGTGTACATGAGGCCACAAAGCTATTAAAAGACTCTTTTCCATTGTATATGTGGTTGGTTTGACGTCCTTGGTGGCCTATGTGCATATGTGCTTGTTAGTTATTAGTATCAATGCTTTACTCTGTAACCCTTGAATCTGTTAAACTGGCACAGATAGATACATTCATACAAGCTAACAATCATTTGGTTAGTTTCATGTGTTTATTCCTCTTCTTCATCCACTCCTCTGTTCCTACTGTAGACATCCTCCATCCATAGTTCACCGAACGACCCTCCAGTCCATCGCCATCACTTCCAGAAAGGAGGGTATAAAAGAGGAGCAGCGGAATCGGACCGAACCACCTCCCGCACCAGCCCAACACTCCCCCTCTACCCCCACCTCCTCTCTTCCCCTCTCCTCCCCTCTCAGCCCCCCAGCCGAGCCCTCCCTTTTGGCCAGCCTGCTGGCCAGGAAGAAATCTATCATCACTGTCCCAGCAACCAAGGAGGTCAGCCCGCCATTGCGCGGCAGCTCCCGTCCCTCCCCCGATCGCCTGCCCTACATGCCCCACTCTCCCTTCCACCTCTTCTCCTACGACCTGGATGAGGAGCCGTCGCCCCCAGCTCCAGCCAAACCCAGCGAGCAGTCAACCAAAATGACACCTCCAAGGTCAGGCGTGACAGCAGAACGTGATCTCCCATGAGTTTAAGAAGCAAAGAAAGCTTTCCTTTCATCTCTTCGAAGATGCACTTTTCCTTTTTCAATTTCCACTCCCGTTTCTGGCTCCCATCCTGGCACCAGCTTGAATCTCCACTTTTGTTATTCATCAACTCCCCCTTTTCACCAGTTCTTTTCACTTCTTTGACTGCACCGCTTCTCACTTTCAGCATTCTTATTATCACCTGCTGCTCCTTCACATCAGTTTTTCTTAGTCCCGCCACTGCGTTGATAGTCTTCCACACTTTTTTGACAGCCTTGCTTTGTTTCCCAGTGCCACTACATCGCCTTTCTTTTCAAGAAATACAGTATGCAAGTACTGACTTTTCACAGATGCCTTTTCCAACTCTTCACCTGTATATCTGTATAGTCACTTCTCGCTTCTTAGCATGATCTTTTTATAGAACTTTGCATTTTCTGAGCCTTACTCTCTCCATTCACTGTCCACTTCAGTATTAGTATGTATAGTATTGTTGTGTTTGTCTTATTGTAAAAGGCCTGCACCTCAGCTACACATTGCGTGGCTTGCTATGATAATCTTATATTCAAGAGGCTACTATTTACAGCCCTGTTTGCCTGTTTTACAGTACACACACACTATGGTTTTGCTTCGATGACACCTTTGCAATACACTGCTATTACTTCAAAAAGAGATGTGTTGCCTGCTAACACTCACTCAATGACTTGTCAAGGGAAATACATTTTAGCAAAGAGTCTTTTCAGATTCACAGCGGGTTGTAACTGAGTAGAGATGCCTTGCTTGGAATTTTCCAGAAAGGGAATAAACACCACAGTGGTTACTAATTAGGGTCACTCTGGTGTTGCACTAACATTTCTGTTATGTAACAAGGTGTCACATTCGTTTTCTCGCCACCGGTTTCTCACTGACTGCTTAGTCAATATGGTGTCATGTATCTGGATGACTGCAGTAGTCACTCACTGTCACTCATTTTATTGCTCCCTTTCTCACCTAGGAATGGAGGTCACATGTCCTATTCCTCTCTCAGCAGCCCCTCTACGCCCACCAGCTCCAGGTGAGAGATGGCTTCACCTTAATCACGTCTGCACAAGAGCATAAAGACATCCTTAAAATATCCCGTATTTTAAACATGTTCACATAAAAGTACATATTCATGTATGTCTGTATGAACAAACATGAACACACTCACATGTGTAACGAGTATGGGTTGTGTGCAGTCCCGTGGTGCATTCATGGTGATGACATACTGAAGTAAATGTGATTTCAGCTCTCTGGTTCCCTTGTTAATGAGCTGCTCAAATTTCCTCCATGCCATGAAAACATAATTTATGACATGTTACATACATACCTACATATACTGTATAGAAACACTGCATACACAATGAGTATGTGTATCATGAAAAGATTTTGTGGCATTTGTGAGCCAGCAGATGAAAAAACAGTGATGCGTTCATTATATTACATACTAGACATAATTTTAAACTTTGTCGTAAAGCAGAAAAATTAATATACTAGGGTTTAAACTAATGATTTTTTACAGATCAAATAATGATTGTGATTTGTTTTTATAATGTATATATAATGTCTGAAAATAGTGAAAAATGTTGACATATTTAAATTGCTTGTTTTGTCTCAACAGCAGTCCAAAACCACAAATATTCAATTTGGGAGGCTTAATCAAACAATTATTTTTGGCATTTCTCCTTTAAACTCACTTAAACAATTAATCAAATAATTATCAAATTTGCTGACAATTAATTTTCTGTCAATTGACCGATTAATTAATCGACCAATTGTTTAAGCTCAACAATAAATGATAAAAAAGAGAAATGTTCTGTTTATCATCTGGATTATACTGACTTGGCAGTGGTTTAAATCAATGTTTTTGCTTCTCTCTCAGGCCTGCACTTGGAGGTCTTCTGTCCTCCTCCTACAGACAACACCAAGAGTCTTTGGCGGCCGAGCGAGAGCGCCGCCGTGTGGAGAGAGAGGAGAGGCTGCAGAGGATAGAGAGAGAGGAGAGGAACAAGCACAGGTGAGGCATCGCTGACTTTGTTTGTTTTTTTTTTTAAATGAACCATTTGCACAGATGAATAACCAATTAAAGGAAAACCAACATGATATGTCTTGTTAAGGTGTTGGGCCACCATGAACCAAACATGAAATATTTCTTGGCATAGCTTCTAAAAGTCTGTAGAACTCAACTGGAGTGATAAACACCATGTTTCCAAAAGATATTCATTCATTTTGCAACATAATGAGTGAGCAAAATATCTGGAATATATATTTAAAATCTGAGAGTAATAGTCTGAAAGAAGTCATCTTACCTTAGGAAAATCAAAGATGGAAACACACAAGAAAGAGTATGAAGGTATGGGTTAAACAAATACCTTAACTGCTTGTGTGTGTGATGTGCAAACATGATATATTCATACCAGCAGGCCTACAGAAGACCATACTGACTGTGCTTTTATGAAGGGTATGATTATTATGTTTTAAAACTCTCTGTTTGTGTGTCCCTCACAGCCGCAACTATGTGGATAAAATGGAAGAGGCCAGGCTTGCGCGGGATGAGAGGTAAGTGTGTGCACTAAATCAAAACAACACACACACGCAGAACAGCTGAACCCGGGGGGAATATGTTTCAGGCTGTGGTTTGGGAAGCTCGGTAATAGTCTAATTGTTTTCAGGTTAAAAAGGTGCCCTTTGCTGCCAGAGGCCGAGGGGATACTGAACCGATTTTCTTTGCTCCGTCTGCCTGTTTCTCCTCTTTTAAGGAGCTGTATTTTAACTGCCAAGGGCTTGATTGTTTTAGCTGCGTGCTGTGAAGAAATCAGATTCCAGGATTCGACAAGCCTTTCACATTGAAAGCACGTGCGCGTACACAGACACACTTTTCACTGAAGTACATGCACATCCGAACACAAACATACGAAGAATTTTCATGAGCCTAATAAATCTATGTTTGTGTGCAGATGGGAATCTCAAGAAGAAAGAGAGGGTATGTGAGGTCACGATCAGATTTAGTTCTGATCATAGTCAACATTGTATATATTAGTGGGGAATGATGACAATTTTAAAAAATCCAAATCCACTGTGCTGCTCATCACAGAATTTTAACATATGAGGAGGTAAAACGTCTTCCTTTCCTCTTACTTCTCATTTCCTTCCTCTTGTTCTCCTTTTTGTTCTTCTTCTTTCTCCTTCTTCTCCTCCTTCCTTTGCTTCTTCTGTCGACAGTCTACAGTGCTTTCACTTCTTGCTGCTGGCTTCACTTAAGTCACTGTTGAAACAGAGAGAGAACAAGAGGGAGACAGAAGGAAAGAAAGACAAACCAAGTGCAGTTTGATTCGATGTGGGAGATCGGATCCACAGGAGAGCTTGATGTATTTATGGTATTATCAGAAAAACATGTGTTTTTAGGCTCCTACAGAGTTTTAAGAGTGCCTGGGGTGAATTAATTTTGCTAACTAAATAAATCGTGACAATTCAGGTGGTATTATTCTCATTCACAGTGTCAGTCGTATCACTACTAATTTGCTGTGATCAGATTTTAATACAGTGGCAATATCAGTCCAATATTTGGTAATATATCGAGTTATTGGTTGGGTACAGCTTAGTGAACACAAACAGTTATCAAAGAGTGATGTATAGACATAAACAGTGCTTACAGTAGTAGACTGGTATGTTAGAGTGTTTTTGCTGTCACTCAACACTTTATTTCTAAGTGTGTAAAGACATACAGTGTATATGGGAGGGTTCAAGCACACAATACACAGTTGGCCGCTCTCCCTCATTCGCTCAATTTCATGCTTTATCGTGTGTACACGCACACAAACGCACATATATATTAGTATCCAGTTTCCTCAGACCTCTGAAGTGGCCTGATGCTAATGAAGTCTGAACAGAAGCACCACACATTCATAGCACGGTGGGAAAGAGGAGGGGTTAGAGAAAGAAAGAGAGAGGGAGAGACTTGTTTCGGTGCCCCCAATCTCTGTTCTGGCAGGCAAGTTGAATGGTAAAGTTTGGTAGGGGGAGAATAAGAAGAAGAGGGAGGAAGAGAGAGGAAAAGGACAAGGGAGGAGAACCGATCGAGGCACATCTTGAACAGGTTTACTCTGATTCACTTCTGATGTTTGGCCTTTCAGCAGCCAAGCTAACATTAACTTCACCCCATCTCTCCCATTCTTCTTCCCTGTCGCTCTCCTATTCTTGCCATCCTCCTCCCTAACACTGTCTCTTCTTCTCTAAAACTTCCTCTGTTTTCATATTTGGACTGCTGGTGATAGCTGGGTGTTTGTCTAGACAGGACAGAAAAGGAGAGCGGAATGTTGATCCTCTTGACTGCAGGAAATTAGTGATGAATGCACTGAATATGCTTTACGGACGATTAATTAGGCAAGGTAGAGGAGTGAGATGGGCTGGTAGTTTAGAGGAGAAATTGAGATGAGTCTTTAAAGGTTAAAGTAGTAGGATTGGATTTTGTGAGGAATTCCAATAAAATAGCAAAGAGGGGTTCGCTAGTGGTTTAGTTTAGCGAATTGGCAAATATCAACACTGAGAGCAGCACCGCTGAGAAAGGGGTCTCTGACTCTATTTTTGCCTCCTCTGATCCTCCCTCTCTCCCCCTCAGGTATAAGAACTTGGATCGTCTGGCGGCGGAGGAGTGCGAGAAGAATCGCGTCCGGGTGTCAAGGACTCGCCCTGACCTCGACCTGACCTTTGAACCCTCAGAGGCCTGGCCCTCATCATCGCGCAGCAGCACCCCATCCTCATTTGCCTCCCAGGAGGAGGCAGAGGCTGACCTCGAAGCCGAGACCCCCGCCACCCCCTACACGCCCTCTGAGACTGGTAGGAGAATTTAGCATACTGCTTGATGGAGTGGCTGTCATGTAGCTAACAGCGGCATATATTTTTGACTAATAACACCGTGTCTCTGAGGGGATGTGGGTCATTAACAAGTCCAAAATTGTTTAGATGATGAGATGTAAAGCCCACATGTTTACCTGCTTGTTTAGATGATTTAATTGTAAAACTCTAGCCAAATACCTATTAGGTTTTGTATTATAACATATATAGTGTTCAGTATTACTAGGGCTACTGCTACTGTTTCTCCTGCTAGTACTGTTCACACTACCACTACTACTGTAAAATAAGACTATGCTATGTTATAGTGTGAAGCAATTTAACAAATTGTGGTGGGAGAGCCATTTGATTTAACATGCTAACAAATGTTTTTAAGGTTGTTTCTGTTTGTTAGTTCAGAGCACTTGTATAGCTTTTACTTTCGGGAGTTATAATTAAAACCAGAAGGTTGCCAGTTCAATTTCCAACAGAGCGCCCCAAAGCAATCATTCTTAACCTTAAATTGTTTCAGTTTGCAGCCTGCCATTTAAATTAGCATGCAGGCGTGAGCAAAAGAAGGAGAGGAGAGACAGATTGTGGAAAATAGTGAGGGAGAGGAGGGGACACCGTCAGTGAGGGCTCAAAAGAAAACCAAAAAAACAGAGAAAGAGAGAGGATATGGGTGAAAGGGTCATATGCATTTTTGAAAGACCTTTTTGAAAGTGTGATGCCAAAACATCTTGTGTAAGAAAACAGCCTTGTTTTGGAGTGAATGTGTCGCCGTGAGCTGAGGTACTGTAGCTGAGTGTATGAGGCCTCACATCGCCGTGTTATTCTAACCCCGCCTGCATCACTGCACGGACTGTACTGTGTGTTACATGTGGGTGTACCGTGTACGTGAGTATGTTTTAACGTAAACAGGAACTTAATTCTTCATTTCCTGTTCCCGTCCTGGTCCTGTGACAACCTAACTTTGTGTACCTGCCATATTGTTTACATTAGTGTTTTTGTTTTTCTTGTAAGTGTATGTGCCTAAACAGAGGCTCCTTTAAAATGACAGCCATGTCACATGTTTCAAACTGTATTTCATTGCAGATAAGTGTGTGTGATAAGTGTAATAAATGCCAAATCAAGGCGTGAGAGATAGAGATAGCATATCGGCATCTTAGAAAAATAAAGTAAATCTGACTTTTTTGTGACAGGAGAGGCCGATGACTCCACCGCCAGCGTAGAAACCGAGGAAAAAGAGGCAGAGGCCACTGCTGAAGAGGAGGAAGAACAGAAAGAGGAGGAAGAAGAGGAAGTGCAGAAGGAAACAGCAGAAGAAAAGGAGGAGGAAGCTGAGGAGCCTGAGCAGGAACCAGAGAAGGAGAGAGAGGAGGCGGAGGAGGACAGTGGCATCCTGAGCGACAAGGAGCGACAGAATGAGGAAGTGAACGAGAAGGACAACTGCTCGGCCTCCAGCATCTCCTCCGCCAGCAGCACTCTGGAGAGAGAGGAGAGAGGCAGCAATGAGAATGGTGGGTAGTTTTTACTGCAAAACATTCAAGTTACATCATTTTCAAATCTAGTTAAGTCCCACTTGTTAGGATGGATATACTTAGTGATACCTTATTAGCATTATCCACTACTTCACACCAACGTACATGTTTAAAGGTAACCTGCGGATTCTTTTACCAAGAGTAAATATTGCTATTGAGCAATATTTTGAAGGGTGGGTCCCCATTTCGTTTGTATTGCGTGTTCGTGCATGAGGACACATGCACAAGCACACAGGCAACAACACAAGAGACCATTCTGCTGCCAGCATTGCAGACATGGATGTAACCACAATGCAGGTTTCAGAATATTTTAAAAAATCAGTGTTGCAAATGATTGATGAGAAGGGAAATTGCTTTGATGAGCAACAGAGAAAGTAAGCGTAACTTAATGTCAAGACCAGTTGCAGGTCGATTGTAATCTCAAAACCGCAAGCAAATTGGTTTTAAGCATGTTTAGTATGTTTTTGAAGCAATGTTTTTCCAATGCTACAGTCTTAAGTTGGTGGTATGGTCCCATTATCAATAATACTATTTCAGATGAGAGTCTTATATAGTGGATGGACAAATATGTTGAAGATTGTATTACATTTGGAAAAAAATGGTGATTTTGCAGAGTAATGAATGACTAGAACATCATCCAACAGTAAAATTAGACCAAGAACATGACATGTCAAAAGTCTAAGATCATAGAAATCTGGAATCAAGACCACAAAAGAAAAAGAAAAGTGTAAAATGTTAAGAAGAAAAAACATCAGTATGTAAACTTAATAATAATAAATATGTTATTATATTTTATTTCTAATTCATCCCATCCTGATGATACTGTAAGGTACTAAAGTCTCCTTGACAATAGCAATAATACATAGTATGCACTTTTTAATATCCCTCTCTCCTCTTAACCCCATCACCCTCTCTTTCAGGCTTTAAAGAGGCAGAGATGAACGAGCAGTGCAGCAAACTCCTCAACAGCAAGCTCTTCATGCTGGACATGCTGTACTCCCAGAACAAGAAACCCAGTGATGAGGAGGAGGAAGAGGAGGATGCAGAGAAGGAGAAAGAGAGAGAGAAAGAGAAAGGAGAGGGAGAAGACAAAGAGACACATGAGGACGCTGACGGGCAACTGGAGGGTGACGCAGAGGGCGACAACAAAGCTGACAAATCAGATGCACGCAGGAGCATCCGCCCATTCGCTGAGCGGTTTGGAAACTTGATCAAGGACTTCGGTATGGCCAGCCCTCACCTGGACGTCCAAGCCAATGAGCCTCCTCCTCCTCCACCCAAAAAGGAATCGGACACGATCTGGGACCAGCTCCTGGCCAGCCCTCGAGAGCTGCGCATCGGGGACATCAACTTCACCGACCTGACGGAGGATGATGACAAAGACATTCTGGATGCCGTCTTGATGGGCGGATGCAGTGAGCTCCCTCCCCCTCCGCCTCCTCCGCCCTTCATCCCCCACTTACCTCCACCCCCACCTATGCTAGGCAGCTGCCCCCCACCTCCTCCCTTGATAGGGATTATGAGGCCTCCTCCTCTCCCTTCTTCTAGCTCTTCAATTCCAGTGCCTCCTCCTCCGGAGCCGCCTCTCTTCAACAAGAAGAAGAAGACAATCAGGCTCTTCTGGAGTGAGGTGAGTCAAGACAGATATATTTACATGAACTAGGTACACTTCAGGCTTTTTGGACAAAAGAAACAATTTTATAAGTTTATTCAGCTTCACATATAATTTATCCAGAAGATGATAACTAGAGGTAGGGAGTCATAAAACGTCTTTAGTAACTAGTTTTTCTTAACCTTCCTTAAGTTTGTGGAGATGTTTGACCTTTATTGTCGGCCATGCAGGAGATCCAATAGACCAAGATGAAGACTTCTCGAAAGACATCACATTTCAATCAGCCAGTAATTGAGGAGTCATCAAAAACAAAATGACTCACCCAACATGTTCCCGTTGCTGCTATTAATCATTGTTGTTTGTGTGGAGTGTCTCTCATTTGCCTTTTTTATTGTTGGAAAGTCCAACACATGTCTCATCCAATTCTTTCTTGTTCTGTTTGTGATCAGGTGCGTCCAACAGACTCTCAATACAGGGACTACAAGCGGAGTGGAGACTCGTTATGGTCCAAACTGGATTCAGTAAAATTAGACACAGCCAAACTGGAACACCTGTTTGAGTCGAAGTCAAAGGAAATACCAGTTACAAAGGTAAACAACCAGTGTCTGAACTGGGAACACAGAGGTTTATGATCAAATTCCTCGACTAACCCAACTATTAATCACAATTGCCTCTGAGGGAAGTGCTGTCAGTTTGTTCATTTATTTGTTCATCCATCTCACATCACACATGGTGGACTCAAACTGGGTTTTGACAAAAGTTAGAGGAATGTAGTGGAGCATTTTAAAAATGAAGCTTTTCAGTCCATAGACATTACATTTTTCATTTATCTGTGAGTCAGCGATGCCAAAAGGTGGTGTTACTGTACCAGATTAAAAATCTGATATTTTTGTTACTCACTGAGCAAAAGATGGCCATGTTTCGTGGTCACCTTGCACCATGTGAGATTTCTATTTGGGAAATTCTTAACCCACCACATCATGTAGAATATTTTAAGTCATACCAGCCCCTCGTATAAATTGCAGAACTTTGTGAGGAGTCATGTACTATCTATTTTGTTCTCATGACATTTCATGTACTTCTGCACTGGTTTTTGAACACCTCTTGGTTGCCAGTCAAACAGCCTGGTAGGTTTTGTCCATTATCTCCAGTACTTTTAAGGTTTTAAGGGTTAAGCGGGGTCATGTGTGTTCTGATCCTGATCGAACTGAACTTGAATCTGTTGTAATGCTCACAAAGCCTCTAAATAAGAAGAGTATGGTCTGCTAAGATGGAGACCCGAAACCAGGCCTCTCACACTTTGAACTCCTGAGCCCCTACTTCAAAACCACAGCTTCTGTTAGAGCCGAATCAGTTAGAAACTCACCTCAGCTGGGCTGCTGGTCTACACATAATGTAACAGAATGATGGTGGTCTGCAGCTTCAGTATCAAAACAGCTCAAGCTAAGTTGTCAGTCAATGAGAGAATCCAGAACTTAGAGGACCTCCAGGGTATCAAAGAATTCAGAAGTCAGGGCAGACTCTGCTGATATTGCTTTGTTATTGCTCTGGCAGGCTCTCTCATTTTGTTCTATAATTTTCTTACCTTTGGTTATGCTTTATGCATGGGTGCTTAATAGATGGAAAACACTTGTACTTACAATATAGTGTGTCACAAATGGTCTCATCAGAATGTTAAAGCAGCTAGAATCAATCAAAGCTCTAAAAACCCACTGTACTCTCCTGCCGAACTGCAACTCTGATGAACAGAGAGGAAGATTTAGCAGCTAAAGAGCCAGATATTTCCCCCAAGAGTCAGTGGAGACCAGAAACAGAACTGAAAAGAGTGAATATTGGATTTATAGTCATCAGGTGGTCAGACACACGACTCTAAATGAATGCTAATGTTGTTCTGTATGTGGTGGATGTTTAAATATGCCACTTTTTGCTACAAAGTGCGCCATTTAAAGTTAAAAGGTGGTAATGTCAGTGTTGTGTTCACAGCTTTTGTTCCACTGCCCCTAAGTGGTTAGAAAATCAGTTATTGCAGATTTGTGTATGTGCTAGTAGAGATTAGAGATACCAATCTTTGGTCTCATTTCAGAAGGTTTTTGATAATGTCTGAATTTCTCAGTTATACTATTTTTGGTTTTTGCAAGCTTTAATGTGCTCGTTTTACTGGTTTTACTTGTATCTGACATCTGACATCAACAGAAACATAATACCTGTGTTGTAACACATAGTCATTATGTGTTACCAGTCAGTGCATCAGTAATGGAAAAAAGACCATCATCAACAAATATAGTTATGTATTCTATAAAACATTTTAATAAAGGTTTTTATGAGGGAAGTGAGCCAAAAACGTAGTTAAAAATGAAGTTACTCTTCAGTATCATCACAGCATAATCTACAACATGAGCTGTCTACCAGTCTTCATATGGTGAGTATACAATTTCCTAGTTGCAATAACCAAGTCTTAGCACCTATTCTGTTACTCTTTTATGTGGTGACTTATTACAACTTGCGCACACTAATGGCTTTTAATAGCCTCGCTGGTGAGGTCATCTGTACACATGCAGTAACAATGCAGTACATCTGCAGACTTGCGTTAATGCAAACATCCACATAAACACTCACACACAGTATATATATAACATGTGATGGTATTTTCTGCTTCTACTAAACATATAGTTCTCACAGCTGCAGTCAATGTAACCTGAGTGATGATCCCTCTAATCCTTACAAGCCCATAAAGCGGACCACCCCAAGAAAACAGACATGGAGGGAGAGTGAGAGAGAGAGAGACCCAGCAGTGACCCTCTCTGTGTTTTTGTGTGTCCTAGAAAACAGCAGCAGACGGTAAACGCCAGGAGATCATCGTTCTGGATTCCAAGAGGAGTAACGCCATCAACATTGGTCTGACGGTTCTGCCTCCACCTCGCACTATCAAGACGGCCATCCTTAACTTTGATGAATATGCGCTGAACAAGGAGGGCATAGAGGTGAGAGATACAGACAATGGCGAAAAGAAAGAGAGCGATGTTCATGACTGAAACTCTTTAACATCTTTCCTCTTTTATATGACATCTTCCCCCTCAGAAAATCCTGACGATGATCCCCACAGAGGAGGAGAAGCAGAAGATCCAGGAGGCCCAGTTGGCTAACCCCGATGTCCCACTGGGCTCAGCAGAGCAGTTCCTCCTTACTCTGTCCTCCATCAGCGAGCTCTCTGCCAGACTCCAGCTCTGGGCCTTTAAGATGGACTACGAAGCCACTGAGAAGGTCTGTGCAAACATGGGAAAGCACTTCTAACAATTAAAACTGTTAACCTTTTAGTAAAACAAAAAGAATTCAGAAAAAATAGTAGATAGTTTTTGTAAGACTTTGGAGAAGTGAAGGCCAAACAAAAGCCATTATTGAATGCACATTTAAAATCATACTTAGCAAGTGAAAGTGGTTTTTATTAAAGCAGAAACAGACATGTGCACACAAAGCCAAATGAACTCTGCACCGTAAAGGTTTGAGTAAATGTGCACAGCATGTGTGCATCTGTGTGTGTGTGTATGTGTGTGTGTGTGTGCATGCACGCGTATGTGTGTTACGCTTGTGTCAGTAAGTATCAACATCTCTTTAGTACAAAAAACATCCGCAAAACATCAGCATAGTTACATCATAACATCATAGCAAAATATGCACGCTTATTAACGGCGCCTTGTCTTCTTCTGGTACACCATGTTTTACGCGAGCAAAGAATGCATCCAGGAGGAGAAGTTCAAAGTCAAACCCAGAGAATGAAAAACATGCCGCCCCTCCGTTGCTGTCCTGTAAATTTTACGGCTTTCCGCAGGATGTAGTTGTCTTTAATCTCTCCATGAAAGGCACGATTCCTGACCGTATGTTTGGCAGAGCGGCATTCCCGAATCGACTCTGTGGGACGGTTTGGTAGTGGGAGGCTTAATGGAGGGCAACATACCGTGCAGGCACACAAACACATGCGCGCAGAAGAACCTGCTGCACAAAAACAAAAAGTTTATGTAATCAGAACCATGTTTGATAGCAAAGGCTGACCAAGGCAACAACCTTTAAACAACCTCTCATGACCTCAAACCAGCGCAGATGATTTGTGGAAGGAGATGAGGTGCACCTGTTCACCACGGACTAATGAAACACATGTTGTTAGAAGGCTTAATTGACTCAACTAATGATGTGTGTGTTTTACCATCTCAGGAAGTAGCAGAGCCGCTGCAGGATCTGAAGGAGGGTATGGAACAGCTGGAGAAGAACAAAACTCTACGCTACATCCTCGCCACACTGCTCGCCATTGGAAACTTCCTCAATGGAACCAATGTGAGTCATGACGATTACAGGTTCACATCATCGTCACACTGGGACATAATGACTAGCATCCTTTGTTTGTGCTAGCAGTTAGTTGTAATTGAAGAGATAGTGGGTGATTTTAATTGTGTGTGAATTTTCTAAGTCTGTAATTTGTAGTTAAAAAATTACATCACATATTAGCTTCTATAATTAGAGGAAGTCAGATGTACTTTATAGTGCCTTATAATATGTATAATTATACCATAAGAATACATAAAAGGAAGCACAGTAAGTTAAGTTAGATTTGTTTCTTTTTTAATAATTGGTGTGCCCATGTGTCTAGGCTAAAGGTTTCGAGCTGACGTACTTGGAGAAGGTTCCAGAAGTAAAGGACACGGTTCATAAGCAGTCTTTGCTGCATCACGCCTGCTCTGTGGTGGTGGAGAACTTCCCTCAGAGCACTGACCTCTACTCCGAGATTGGAGCCATCACGCGTTCTGCCAAAGTAGGCACTCAGTAATAAATAGTAAAGCTCTACTCTATGTTGTATCCAAGCGCTGTAAAACATGTGAAGTTCAACTTGGTAACACAATTTCTGCTGCTGCCTTAAAAATGTGAGTTAACTGAACTTAAGTTGAATAATTTGTTCAAAATTGGTTCATGAGTTGTTTTAATGTAAAACAACTCACTGAATTTGAAAAAACGTTCAATAAACTGAGGATATTCAGTTTATTCAACAACTGTTTAGTCAAACAGGAACATGTCACAGTCAGATTGGCTTTCCAGTTACATTTTGTTAGTTTGAAGAGTTCATTTCCAGAGCCCAGCCCTGAATTTTTATGTGGGTGCTACTGTTGGAGCCACTTTGTACCTGGACCAGTTCTATCATCAGGTTGCTCACAGCGACTTTGTTAAATTAAAATAGTACTGGGGTGGGAACTGAAGCGGATACTAACCTGTGAACAGAACTCCCCATGCACAGCCAGTATTTTTAGTCAGGTGCTGGTCAGTCACAGGAACATCTTAGGTGAAGATCAAAATTGACCTGAAATGGCTTTACTGTGACCTTATTTGATGAGTTCAGTGAACACTCATCAATTCAAAGCATCAAGTCAAAATAACTCATGTTAATAAGTATTTATATTAAGTTATTGATAAAAGATTAAATTCCTGTATGATGTTTTACACTGTGGCTGACTGATATGGAAATCTTTAAAAGAGTGATGCAAAACAGTCACTCAGAGAACTTCCCACATTTTGTTTTGAATGCAAATTTTCTAAAGCACCTTTCTTCTACATTCACAAAGCCTCTGATTTGCATCGTCTCTGCCGTCAGGTGGATTTCGACCAGCTGCAGGAAAACCTGTGTCAGATGGAGCGGCGTTGCAAAGCCTCATGGGACCATCTGAAGGTGATCGCCAAGCATGAGATGAAGCCCCAGCTGAAGCAGAAGATGTCTGACTTCCTCAAAGACTGTGCTGAGAGGATTATCATCCTCAAGATCGTCCACCGCAGGATCATCAACAGGTACAATAGCTCCTCTCACCACAACTTTTTTCAGATTTTTTTTATTAGTCTAGTTTACGATATGCGTTTGTTCAAAATAAATCCAGTAAAACCAGATTAGCTGCCCTTGTAATAAAATATTGATGTGAAATTGTGTTTTGAGCAACAATGGTCTCATTCTTCCTCTCCTTTCCTTTCCTCCTTTTCCTCCTAGGTTCCATTCGTTCCTGTTGTTCCTCGGTCATCCAGCCTACAGTGTGAGAGAGATCAGCGTCCACAGGTTCAGTAAGATCCTCAGTGAGTTCGCGCTGGAGTACCGAACTACCCGAGACCGCGTGCTGCAGCAGAAACAGAAACGGGCCGACCACCGCGAACGCAACAAGACCCGAGGAAAAATGATTATAGACGTCAATGCCCCTGTGAGCATCGCACAGACACAATCCCAAATACACACTCAGACTTTCAGCTTTATTTTCATGTTCTTCTTTTTCCAAATCTAGCGCCGCTCTTTCACTTTTTTCCCTTTATTTTCTTTGATCTATTCTTTGACTTTCACTCTTTTTTTCCCCTGTAGTCTGATGAGGAAGAGGAGAGCGAGGTATCACCATGCCTTTCTGCATGTGTATCTTTATATGTGTGTCTGCATGATCCCACTAACCGAAACTCCACCACTTTACCTTAAAGTTTCCTTTAAACAGATTGAAACATTTGAGTGGATCATTAAAATGCATTAGGCATTGCATTCATTTTTGTCTGGATGTTGCCGTTGATGCTTCAGCGCTGGAATGTTTGAGTCAAAGTCCAAAGTACTTCTTACAACCTCTCATTCTGTTTCTTCCTGTCTCCCCCCCTCAGTCACGTGGCTCAGGCAGACGTGGCTCCAGCAGCAACAACAGCGTCCCTAGTGGCAGCCAGGAGAGCGAGCAGCCTCAGGGTCTGGGCCACGCAGAGGACGCTGCAGAGCATGAAAACATGAAAGCAGTGCTGAGAACCAGCCTCAGCGGTGGTGACAAGGAGAGCAGCGTAGTACCGGGGCTCCGGACACGGACCAGATCACGGCCTGGACGGGGAGGTGAGGGTGACTGGAGGTTCCTTACAGGATCACTCAGATAATTAAACTATAAAACAAGAGTCACAGTACTTTAGAGTTTTTTTCTTCTCTTTTTTTTTGCTCAAGCATAAATCTGTTTCATCTTGTTCATTCAGGTCGCAGTATGCAGGCATGGACACCACCTGTGGAGGACACTCAGATCGGTGGAGACGATGCTGCAGACGAGATCATGGAGCGCATAGTGAGGTCGGCCACTCAGGGTCCAGGAACCAGAGCCCAGCCCCGAGAGAGGAGGAGGTCCAGGGCCAACCGCAAGTCATGTATGACCTGAATGTTACTGAAACAAGACTTCTTCTCAAATGCTTACTACATATTCATTCTAAGTAGAGTTTTGCTAATCTAGTGTGTTCACACTGGAAAAATAAAGTACATTATACCCAAAACAGTCAGTATGCATACTAAAAAAACCTTGTACACTATTATCTCACAAAGGAATGCATAAAGGAAAGGTGTGGATGGCTGTGAAACAACTCTAAGAACACCTCAGAAAATAAAAAATACACTATTACATTTTTGGAACAACATTAACATGTATTAGTTGCATTATGGGAAATGTAGGATCCAGTCTTTTTGGAAATGGACCCATATTAGAGACTGAAAGTCACATTATCTCGGCCTCTGCTGCATCAGTTTTGACCTTTTTAAAATCTGTCTCTCCCGAGTTACTCAACTTATTGAAAATGCAAAACGAAATCTCTTGAATACCCCTTTAATAATGAGTAAGAGAAAAATAACTTAGAAAATTAAAACAGAATACAAGTACAGAGTAGTGCTGGAAATAAAATCAAACATTTAAAAAAATGGGTTTTGAGTAACAGCAAGATCCGAGCTGTCACTGATGTGTTTGGGGCAAGTGTAATTGGCAATGTTATTTAAAGTCACATTTTTTATCACATGACGATGTGATAACTCTCTCCTCCCCTTTCTTCTCCTCTCCTCTCCTCTCCTCTTCTCTCCTCTCCTCACAGTGAGGCGGACTCTGAAGAACGGTCTGACCCCAGAGGAAGCACTTGCTTTAGGACTAACCGATTCTCCGGATATACAGATGTAACTACCCACCACTGGCCTGTCCCCGTCGCCATGAAAACACAGTCACTGTCTGCCGGCTGCCTTCGCCACACTTTACAGAGTTTTATTGCACCAGCCAGAAACCCCTTTAGGTTTTTGCTGCTAATCTTGCCTGATGTGTCTGAGTGATGAAGCTGCAGTTGTGATAGTGTTTTTTTTTTTTAATGCAATACAAAGAAAAATCTTCCAGGGGAAAACATGGAAGTAAAGAAAGACAATGCATCGAATAAGGACTGATGTATTCAACATCAAGGCAAGGAAAAGGAAAAAAAAAAGAAATTCAGTGATGCTGCGTCTGCACTGAATTGAAATTTTTATTTATGTAACGATATATTTGAAACATTGTATTAGTACAAAGGGATAATTTTTGCTTGTAAGTTTCTGCAGCTGTGACTTCACCATTTTCCTTGTATTTAAGCTGTGAATTTTGGTTGTAAAGATGAATGGCCTGAAAAGGAAGTTTCATTAGTTCTCTTATCCAGTTTCAAAGAATCCCGAGACATCAACACCAACAAAGAGGCTTACTGAAAATTATCCTTTGTGAAAATGCAAATGTTCGCTTCCACGGCTGCACGTTTGATAAGTGACGAGTGTAGTTTGTGTTTTAGTAGGAACGTGAAAGGTTTTTCAATCTGATGTGTGCCTTTCATCTAAAAGGGACAATGCTGTACCTTTTCGCCATTTCTCCCTCTTGTTTTACTCACCTCCTGCTTCTCAGTAAACTCACAAATGTCACATTAGCAGGTGTAGTTGCATCGAGGTGATACAGTGTAAGTGTTGGATTCACTTTTTTATTTTGGCAAAATTGTTCTCAGTATTTATTTGAAAGCTCGGACAGTCATTTTCTTATTGCACCTTACTCTTCTCAACATTAATAGTCTCTCATGCTGAAATGAATGACTGATTTTGAACAGAAAAAAAGGAAGTATTTATCTCAGAGGAACTGTTTGTAAAGTGTAAAAAGACAAAAAGATAAGGACATTTTTTAAAAATTTTAATAAACTATTTGAAGGACGTGCAGAGAAGACTGCATATAATGTGTAAATGCCCTCGTCAGCTGCGAGACACCCTAAACTGTAGTACTACAGTGTGCATGTTTAGTGCGGTTCGTGTTCTGTATTATTTTTGTAATTTCTGTAGAAACTTGTATTATAGTCTGAGAGAAAAGGTCAAAAGAGGCTATTATGTGAATTGTAATTAAAAAAAAAAGAAAAGAAAGGAAAGATGTGGTTATAGCTGAAATATCTGGACGTTTGCTTTGAACTCTGTGGTCACATTTTGTATGAACTTGAACAGGTTGTGGGACAGTCTGGATAAATTGAAGTCCCAGCTGAAGTCTCCTCTCCTCTCACAGTGCAACAAACCTGGGAAACATCACTGCATAAATGTCATGTAGTGAGTTGAACATGAAGTCATGGTTACATACACTTTCACTTGAAATGCTGTGTATACACATTCTGCAATAAAAAAACCCAAAAAACTATTGAGTGAAAAAAAAAGAATGTGCGTGTCATTCTTCTTCACTGCTTTCACTTCTGAGCCCCTTGAACCCACACTTGAACTCGTGGGCGTGCCACTAATGACCGACCTTTGGATTTGTGAGGTGCTGTTCACTTTATTCGCTGCGTCCTTTCATTTCATATCCTTGTCTCACTGACTCGTTCCGTTCTGTGTCCATGGCAAAGTCAATGAGTCTCCTGTGGGGGGCTGGATCCCCTCCCTGCTGGCGAGTTATGATCGCTCTGGAGGAAAAGAAGCTGCAGGGCTACAAACACAAGCTACTGTCCTTTGAGAAAGAACAGCACAAATCTCAGGAAGTCTTGGAAATCAACCCAAGAGGACAGGTAGGGTTAGCGTGCATATAATGATTACAGTAAAATGTACAAACATGGTGAGGAATTAATACCAGCCATCAGTCAAGTACTGCAATATTCTCGCTGATGGATTAACTTAACAACATAGTTAATGTCCAGTAACGGCTAAGGAGGCCTCTGAATAAAGATTAATTTCCTATATAGTCAGTGTTCAACTTTATTAGTGTGCCTGCACTATAAAATGTTTGAGTAAAAACCATGTGCAACTTAATGTATTTTTTTAAGTCGTGCTGCATGTAACAAAATGCACATGTGGCACAGACTGTACTGCACAATTAGCAACCTAAAAGCCCACCTTCTTATGCCAATACCATGACATTTCTTTCTGCCAGCTCCCTGCCTTCAAACATGGAGACAACATACTGAATGAGTCCAGTGCTGCATGTTTATACCTGGAGGTAAACTGTCAAAACTTCCTGTTTACTGAACTGGAAGGATACACTACACACTACATGCTTCTGCTCATCAGTTCAAAAACAACCTCAGTAAATGTGAAAAATATTGAATATATATATATATATATACATATAATCTTTATGTTTTCTGGTACTTTGCTATGATAGAATCAGTTCAAGTTGCAGGGCAACAAGCTGATCCCTGACAGTCCTGCAGAGCAAGCAATGATGTTCCAACGCATGATGGAGGGTCTCACCCTCACTGATAAACTCAGTAAGATGCACACACACAAACACCAGAACAGACTGAAAAGGAAAGAAGTAGCAGTGAACAAATTCACACACTAAATCAATATCCATATTGTCTTAGATTCAGTCATCTACTATGACTGGTTTGTCCCTGAAGAAGAGAGACATGATGCTGCTATGAAGAGGAACAGGGAAGCTCTGGCTGCTGAACTCAAACTGTGGGAGGGTTATCTGCAGAAGGTAGTGTACGTGCATTACGCTCTCACAGACATGCATACACACCATGCTGACAGCAGTGCTTCTTTCATTCAAGGTGGGTGCTGGCTCGTACCTGGCGGGAGCGTTCTCATTGGCTGATGTGATTGTCTTTCCAAACATTGCTTATGCTTTTCGTTTTGGGTAGGTGACAGACTTCTATCTACTCATCCACAGTATAGTATGTGCTGGAAGAGATAATGTTCCCCTTTCCCAGACTGCTTTGTTTTTAGTGACATCAGTGTCTTCTTCTTTAGGCTGTCGGTTGGACGCTACCCCAAACTGGCCAAATACTACAGCCTGTTGAAGGACAGACCCAGCATTAAAACCAGCTGGCCCCCACACTGGCTGTCCAGCCCACAGGGTTATGATGTCCTGAAGGACCTCTGAAACATAGGAACACTGTATAACCTGCACATCATTTTATTGTATGTGTTTGTTTGTTTAACAGTGAAATTCATAAATATATATATAAATGTATTGAAACAAAAAGTGTATTGACTTTTTTTAAATACTTAAAATGTGCCCCCAAATCTAGTGTAATACAGTTGTTGGTAAATTATGATAAAGGGAAATTGTTTGAAAGTTGCATTTCCTTCTTCCAGCCACTAGATGGCAATATGCACAGTTATTATAGCCTGCGATCCACATAAACTGTGGGACGAGTTACAACCAATCCTGCAAAGACAAATCCGTTGGTATCAGCTAACAGGCCCAACCAGGTCTCAGACTATTCAATCCAAAACCATGGCCCAGGACATGACTCTGCTGTGGGGCTCCGGCTCTCCTCCCTGCTGGAGGGTGATGATAGCCCTGGAGGAGAAGAACCTGCAGGGCTTCAACCAAAAACTGCTCTCCTTCGAGAAGATGGAGCACAAATCTCAAGAAGTGATAGATATAAATCCCAGGGGACAGGTAGGGAGAAGTAGTTTAGAAAACACCGTATACGTTAGTTTGTAAAATAGACTAAATTCATGACATACCTTCCCTCAAATCCCTTTGTGATGAACGAATATTAACTACAACAGCTTGTATTAATAACACAGGCAGCGTACATTCCCTCCATGTTAACTTTCCCCGATAGACGCGCTGTTTGGTCAGTTCGCACCAAACTCCATTCAAAACTTGACTTATGTAATGTTTTCCGACTTCCCGGCAAAAAGCACCCATGTTGAAACATGACTGAAGGCTTCTGACGAATCACATGGATGGACTTTTTAATTCGGCTTATATTCACTTCACCAAGCAGTTCATTTTTAAAGCAAAATTTGTACTTTGTAAAATTGTATTACTTCACACAAGGGTCTTTCCCCTCAACGCACCAACAGAGGGCAGTAAGGACCAGTGTAAGCAATGATAAAGTTTAGGGCAGTGGTTCTTCAAGTGGGGTCCGGGGACCCTCAGGAGTCCTTGAGGGGGCTCCAGGGGGCAAAAAGAGGAATAATTTATTTTCACCATAACTCCATCCATAAGTAACACAATGGCAGAATGTACGACTGTTTTGATCATGGGTTTAATACACTTACCATAATAAAATGTCTAAAAGCAAAAATCTTATCTGTGGTCTAATTTGTGTCAGTTTAGGGGTCCTTGATGTGAAAAAGTTTGAGAACCACTGCTTTAGAGGATCTCTAGGTGCATTATCAGTATGCCGAAATGATCAGAAATGATTACCTGTCACTTAAAAGTCCTAGTTCTTGCTTTATCAGTTGCCTATATTTACTAGTAAAAAAGATATGGTTTAATTGACAGGATTTTGAAGACAGTTTGGTGTACATGTCTTACGTTTGACAGTATGCAAGTGCTGTGACAACTCAAGCAAAATATGTGCACTTCCCATTTTTTTCTGTAAATATTTTTATAGTCATACTGATGTGGAAAACACTACCTATGCTGTCATTCATAGTTACTGTGCTAGTGAGCCAGGTTTTGCTCCCCAAGAGCCCTCCTGTGTGATACAGCTCAGCAGGTTGTCTTAATTAGCTCCCAGTAGCATTAGCAAACAGGATTTAAATAGCACAGGATCTCATATCTGATGAATGTTAAATAACAGTTTGTCTGTGAATTGTTTGTCATGCTCACCATAATCGCTCCATTTCACAGCTTCCCACTTTCAAACATGGAGACAACATTGTGAATGAATCCTATGCAGCCTGTTTTTACCTGGAGGTGAGTGAGCCTATCCAAATTGAATTACCAATAAGACACTCTAGATGCTAACTATATCTAAATCCAACATTATGAAGCATGGAAATGTTTTAATATGTGTGTGTTTTCTATATGTGTTGACGGCAGAGCCAGTTTAAGTCACAGGGAACCAAACTGATCCCAGACACCCCGGCAGAACAAGCCCTGATGTACCAGCGCATGTTTGAGGGTCTCACCTTCTATGAGAAACTCAGTAAGACAAACACATTTAAGTATGCAGGTCAAAGCTTGTGACTGCAGTGTTATCGTCATGGGAAGTACAAGCTGTAACACAAACCACATCTGACCTCTTACCTGATATTTGTTCATTACCACACAGATAAAGAATGCACAGTTTATTTCTACTGTTGCAGCATAATACCAACAGGCTTCGTCCTGTTGTGTTTCATTCAATAAACATTGTTCTATTAATTTGAAGTAGCAGTGGTTCAGATTGTTAAAGACGCATAACAGTAAGAGGTCCTGTTTTTATTTTTATTCTTTACTACAAACACTGAAGCATTTCTGCAAGTTATACCAAAGTGTGATTTGAAGGGTAAGATGGGCAATATTTTATATTTACCATAGTTTATTTTGTGTCAATCTAGATACACTGTCTGCTACAGTAAATTAGCTAGAGCAACAAATGTGTGTTAATCCGCAGCTGAAAATAGTCCCCAACAGATGCACTATTTAGTCCCGTTCGTTGAATATTTGCTAGAAACTACAGTGCCCAGGTGTTTGAGGATATTACATAACTTCTTTTAAAAACAAAACTGTATATTTGTGATCCGCTTTTTATGGGATATGTAGACAATAAGAATAGAGCTGCAACAATTAGTTGATTAATCAAGTAATTTTTTAAGTAGAATGCCCAAAATTAGCTTGTTTCAGGTTCTCAAATATAATGATTTTCTTTGTCATACATGATGGTTAACTTAATATTTTTGGGTTTTGGACTGTTAGTTAGACGAACAAGACATTTTAAGACGTCACCTTGGGCTGTGGGGAACTACAACGGATATTTTTCACAATTTCATGACATTTTATAGACAAAATGATGAATTGAGGAAATCGATAGATTAATCGATAATGAAAATACAGCCATGGCCCCTGAATTAAAAAAAGTCTTTATCCTTTAATTATAGTCTGAAAATGCTACACTACACTCAACACACACAAAAAAAATGTGCAATGATGATAGGCTCATACACTGATCGAAGCCACTATCCACTGACTATGGTGATGTGTGTATAATCTTCATCTTTTTTTTTTTTTTTTTTTTTTTTTTTTTAGATGCGGTCATCTACTACGACTGGTTTGTCCCTGAAGGAGAGAAGCATGACTCGGCTCTGAAGAGAAACAGGGAAGCTCTGACTGCTGAACTCAAACTCTGGGAGGGTTACCTGCAGAAGGTATCTATACATACACAAACATACAAACTCAACATGCACTGTTGTGTTCAAACATGCTGTATTTTTCACCCCTTTCTTTGTAGCTGGGCTCAGGCTCTCATCTGGCAGGACCCCCCTTCTCACTGGCAGATGTCACCGTTTTTCCAACTGTTGCTACTCTTTTCAGATTTGGGTAAGTGGGAGAAGCCTGTCACATTTCCTTGATGTCTCACCCACTAAATAAACACTGACGCTGGAGTTCAAATGTCTCCATCTGTACCTTCTGTTCTACAGGTTATCTGCAGAGTCTTACCCTAAACTGGCCGAGTATTACTCTCTGCTGAAGGAGCGGCCCAGCATCAAAGCCAGCTGGCCTCCTCACTGGCTGGAGAACCCACAGGGACAAGACACACTCAAAGACATCTGAGATGTTCACACACACACTTTACAGACACGTCTAAAAAGTGTAACTGTTTAATATAGCGCTTCTATTTTTCTGATGTTTAAAAAAGAAGGAAAGCAATCAGATGAGCATTATGTTCTAAATATATTAGTATTACAATGGCATTTATATGTTTTATTTTTTGTCAAATTAACTTTTTTATTTATTTTAGAGATATCATTTTGTCAATTAATTGAAACTCACAGGTCACTGAAGGCAACAGGCTTATGTAGTAGACAAAATATCACATGTGGCATTGTTTGTATAGCAGCTTTTTGTTGCTCAAATACATGTCGTGGTATATCTGGCGCCAGTCTCTGCTGACTAATACATGAAGAATTTACTATAACCAGTTTTCAGTGCATTCTTACCTCTTTGAGTCTATTAATAAAGTCATTTCACCACCTGAATTAAAGTTTGGACGTTACTATTTCTATTGTTGAGCTCATGTAAGTTGATATCCATAAAAAAAAGTTAACATAATATTTACTTCAAGTGCACTGTACCATAGATTTTCTATCTTGTATCTAGAAAATGTGGGTGGTGTCGTTAAGGACATGACCTGATGGTTGTATTGTTTAAACGGCTATGCCAGAACAGGTTTGCTCTACACAAAGCTAACTCAAATGACATGACATTCATCATGACTTTGCATAAATGAGATAGTAGATCTATATTGTGTCATGTGCATGATTTTGCATTTATGTAGAATGCACAGCTTCTCTGAGACATTCACAGCAGCTGCTCTGTGTGTTGGTCTATATCACTTTATATCACAAAAATAAAAAAATAAAAAGTTGTGCATATCAGCTGTGTAAAAGAACTTTACATGCCACTAAAGATACAGCAGCTTCCACGTCTTATGCTCTGGATGCTCATCCGGGTCCATGCTTAGTTCTGGCACTGTGGACTTTCGATTGCCCCTGTTTTCCCTCCATCAGCTGATGATGAGAAGGTCAGTTCTGGTGTTTCTTTGTAACTGACATGGGAACAGACCAACAGTCTGTTCTGCCTGTCTAACATGAGCAATGTACTGTATCAGTGAACCAGGATATGCTGGGAAAGTCTGCAGGCCCACATCTTATTGAAATGAAATTCTGCTAACAATCAACTTGCAAGAACAAGTTTTGTGACTTTGCAGAGGAAAAGCCGGACAACAGGGAAGCAGATCAAGATATGACTTTACTTTGGAAACACCAGTCCTGGACAAAAAGGCCTCATGTGACTATTTAGGAGTTGAAACATACCAGTGGGTAGCATAAGCCTAGCCTTTACAATAAAAAAAAAAAAAATACTATTTGAATTTTATGTATTGTATTTAATGTTTAAATAATTCACGAAGAACAAAATCTTTTCAACAAAAATTTTTTTTAACGAGAAAAACCAGTTGTGAACATCATAGGTTTTTTTGCTCTCCTCTCTATGCTTTGTCAACACAAAATGTTTATGTTATGCCAACCAAGCAGGATGACTGACTCATGCACACTGGCAGGAAATACTCATGCACAGCAGATAAAGAATTTTTTCAGTTGCACGTACGTTAGATCGAAGATGAAATGACATGAAGAGTTGGAATGTCACCGGTGCAGTCACTCAGTTACACATTACACTAGTTGTTCTGAATGGATTGTTCCTGAAATAGGGATAAATTATGATGCAATCTATTTGTCGAACCTTTCAAAAACATAAAATAATACACATAATCAGCTGGTCAGAAAGTGTTGCTGCAAGGAATGGGCTTTGGAGAAACCACATGATTTTCATGTGATATCTGCAACTTCGTTCCATTCAACAAGTTTTCTTCGCAGACCAGAATATCAAAGAGATGGTGAAGGCAAACTGTATTGACTACAGGGCAGTACTGTGGTTTATTTCCTCACACAGTTTACTTAAGCGTAGTGTTGATACTGGAAAATATTCAAGTGCATTACATTTAGAGTTCAAAGTATGACTCAGGAACAGACAAAGAAACTGCAATATGATTAGTGGGTGTTAAATATTTCAATCCCATGCTACTTTAAATGTCAATCACAAATGTAGGGATACATCGTGTGGTGTGTATTACATGCATATTTGATTGTTTAGTATGAATGATTGTGTCAGAATATATAAGAAATAAACATAATAATAAAAAGACTGGTTTTCCCTCTCTGTGTGTGTACAGAGGTAAAAGAAAAGTGCTGAGTCACTGTGAGATTTCAACAGTACCGTATGCATGCAGCAGGAAATCACTCCAGGGATAATTTCAAACAAAACAACGAACAAAGATAATATCAATGACTGGTGGCTTCACAGATAAACATGATCTCAGTTATGTTTGTTGGAATATTACAGCATAAAAGACATTACTGCAGCCATGATAGGATCTCCATAAACTCAGTAGTTGTAAAGGCTGTGAATTGGGTGATTATTTTTAGAATTTCAGTGTTTCTAGTTTTATTGTTTGTGCCCATTTCAGTGCAAAGAACCCCAGCATTTGTGTAAGATTCTCGTTTCCCTTTTCCCCATATTTCACAACCTGCACGTGTGTGAGATCAAAGAGCAATGGTGCAAAGCAAGAGAAGTCACTCCTCTTCATGTTTGGCTTGACAGTAATGCCTGTGGACACAAGCAGCTGGAGACACATTCCACAATGAAAATACTTTATAAATGCAACCAGCAGTTCTTTGCCATTGCTGTAACATGTGAACTTAAAATATGATATCATGTTATCAGAAGAAGGGGGTGAACTATCTCAACTGTCTTAAGCCACAGATCTTTGATGATAACACAAAAATGGGATGGGACTTAGCTCAACCAATCCGGTTGTCCAGGACTCGTGCTTGTTATAAAACCAGGCATTTGTCTCTCTCCAGCTTCACTCTTCATTCATTTCACACCGTCTACAACTCCAAGTGTCAGGTGAAACATCTCAGTCTGAAACCATGGCCAAGGACATGACTCTGCTGTGGGGCTCCGGCTCTCCCCCTTGCTGGAGGGTGATGATTACCCTGGAGGAGAAGAACCTGCAGGGTTACAACCAGAAACTGCTTGCCTTTGAGAAAATGGAGCACAAGTCTCAGGAAGTCATGGCCATGAATCCCAGGGGACAGGTGAGTTCACTTTAAACAGGGTGCATATTTTCCTGATAAGCACTCAATCATATTCATTTTTGTGACAGAAATAAAGCTTTAAGTAGCTATCCAAAGTTTACATTTCACTCTTTCTTAAAGCTTCCAGCCTTCAAACATGGTTCTTATGTCCTGAATGAGTCCTACGCTGCCTGCATGTACCTGGAGGTAAGAACTTGGCCAAGGTACTGAACTTGGCCCTTGTTAAACATTTATGCAGCCAAGGAGTTAATATCCGGGAGTGTTCCCTGTGCTCTGTGTTTTTTTTTTTTTAACAATACCTCACAGACAAACAGATACCCCACACTGCAAAGGAAGAGAAACCGGAGCTCCGTGCAGCTGCTCATAATAGTTGGTCTTTTCATGTTTCTAACAACAGAGCCAATTCAAGTCCCAGGGAAACAAGCTGATGCCTGACTGCCCTGCTGAGCAAGCACTGATGTACCAGCGCATGTTTGAGGGTGTCACGTTCACCCAGAAAATGGGTATGTAAACCCTGACATGCAAAGTATTGTGAAGTCAAGTAATGCTGTTGTATTGCAAAACGGGACATACCTGTTGACATAGTTGTTGTTGCCATTTAGATGTCTGCCTTTGGGACTTATCATCATCCCCCGGCTGACCCCTCCAATTAGTGCATGCTGTGTGTTCAAAACACACGGTGTGCACTAATGAGCTGTGCTATCACATAATCAAGCCTTGGCACTATGCATGAAGTGTATGTTGTGCACAGCTTAAACAGGAAGTGATTTTGAAAGGAATGATTTTAATCCCACAAAGAATCACATGTTCGGAGAGGCTTGCATGCAAAACTGGAGTCATGGGATGGGGTACTTTTGGAGAGAGCTTGCAAAAAGAGGAGAGCTGCACAGAGCTGTCAGTTGCACAATCTTGTACATGATTATAAATACTCAAGTGAATACTCTATTTTCTGAGTAGGCTGCTTCAAACTTTATCTGAGACACTTTCACCGCCTTTAGTTACTTAAATTACATAATAATGACTGACCTCACAATCAGCTGCAAGGGGAAATGAAAGCAGTTAGTCTAAGCACAATGTGGGTGGGGATGTACAGTGTGCAGATGGGTTTCATTGATAGTTCCCACAGCTTTCATACCTTGGAGAGCTGGTGTTACAACTGATTGTCTGTTGACATTTTGCAGCTGATGTTATCTACTACGACTGGAAGGTCCCGGAGGGGGAGAGGCACGACTCTGCTGTGAAGAGAAACAGAGAGGCTTTGAGTGCTGAGCTCAAGCTGTGGGAGGGATACCTGCAGAAGGTAAAGCTGAAGATGCTGTACCTTCAAACATATTTACACAAATGCAGAGCTGCAGTGATTGGCAATTGCTCAGGGTTTGTTGAAGTAGCCCTGCAGGTACATACTATCGTGTGTGTATATATAAGAAATTGTACTTCTAGTGTGATAACACAAGTTGGAAAGGTTTGCGACACAAGTTTACTTAATGACATGATAATTAAACTTTAATCTTCTGGGGATTGTAGCAAAATCAGGAACATTTTTTAGGAAATGTAAGGTTAGATAAGAAGATTGATACCACCCTCATGAGAGTGGTATCTATCTACTCATCTAACTCTGCAAGAATGCATGGATTGGCTGTTTCCCAAAATGTTGAACTATTCATTTTATATACACATATACCTATAATGTATTTTGTATTTTAGTTAACTAAAATATACCCATTCAACACAGCTGTTGGAGGCCCATGTGTGTCTTCAATGAGTTACCCCCTCCCCAAATGCAGTCCTCTTCATTAACATGTTGTCAGATCTGCCTGCCAGCACATGAATATGGAATTAGCTCCTTTGTTCTGTGTTATAGGTATCAGGCTCCTTCCTGGCAGGAAAGGCCTTTTCACTGGCTGATGTGATCGTTTTTCCAAGCGTCGCTTACGTCTTCCGTTTTGGGTAAGTGTACTAAATATTGTTAAATGACATTAATCAAATGCCTGAGAATGACTTAATGCTGCTTGGCAAGATGAATGGATGGATTAACAAGGTGCATTAAATGTGTAATTTGAAGTTCACACCAACTTTTCTTCATTCTGTAGGTTATCTGAGGAGCGTTACCCTAAACTGGCAGCTTACTATAACTCTCTGAAGGACAGACCCAGCATCAAAGCCAGCTGGCCTCCTACCTGGCTGGAGAACCCACAGGGACAAGACATGCTCAAAGACATCTGACATTCAAACTCACATCAGCTGTCACACTAAACTGTTCCTGTTGTTTGATATGTATAACCACTCCTTGCATTGCACTACTGCATTTAAAAAAAAAAAAAGAAAAAGAATTTGCTATGGTGGTTAATTTCTTGACATCATTTGTTTGTAATTTAAGCTACAGATGACTCTTTTTGTATGCTGTAAACAAATCAATAAAGATTGACTTTCAACTTTACCTGCTTTATTAATATCAATATCAGTTTACAGTTTACACTGAAGGCTTCTATATTCATCAAAGTTGATCACTCGGAGCAAATTTTAATGCCAATTCTTTTATACAACTGGTTGAGGGGAAAAGGTTTCTGCACTTTAACAGTTTAGACAGCAGAGGTTGCTAAATTCCTATAAACTACTGATGCTTTATGCTCGTCCATAGTTCATTCTACTTAAACAGTTTTTCTGTCTTGCCCTTCTTGGCCAGTGGGTGGAAACACGCTGTACAAACAGAACATTAACCCAGGTTCAGGATCCTTTTGGCTTCTTATTATCACAAAACTGAGTTTTTTAGTCTTTCACCCTGGGATCAAAGTAAATGAAACCATTATCATTGCAAGTTGCAGGCCTCCAAGTTATGTTTTATTCTCAGTCACTGTGTGACACAGTGGTTGTAAGGACTTTGTCAAATCAAGCTGCTCAAGCAAAATGTGTTTTCTAAAGGACAGAAAATACAATGAAGTGACAGGATAAACAGGTCAGCGTCCAAAGATTGATCAACCCTTGATTTGGTTTAGGAACAGCCAATAAACTTGAGAGGTCTTAGTTTCAATTGATATTTGACTATGAATACATAAAATCACACCTTTTTATTTTACTATTTTTTTTAACCAAGTCCCATTCATTTATTGATTTCAAAAGGATAGTCAACCTTTGATACTCGATCTAGCTTCCAAGGTTGTGTGTCTGGGTTATTGCACCAGAAGGCAGCTGCATACAGTTCCTGTGAGCCAATCGCTGTATGTGTCAACAATCAGTGGTAAAACAGATGTATACATGTGAGGATTGCAAAACAGTCCTTTGGGGAGCCTGCAGCTGCAGATTCACTTCTTTTGACTGTACTGTAGTTGTGCTTCAATAATCTCAGCAGAATACCAGAGAAACTGAGAAGATGAGAACACGTTTGATTTTAGTGAGTCTGCTCTCCCTTTGCGGCCTCTGCATTAGTGAAGGTAATACTACCTAAGTATGATCATGTGTTTGAGTTTATATTTTACCATTTATTTGTGGTAAAATCTATTTGATATGTGTGTATTTGTATTTGTACATATAAATACTGTAGGTGTGTGTCTCCTTTTCTATTTCCTCAGAATGTAGCCATGAGCTTCTGGAGAACGTGGATTTCCCGGGAACAGACATAAAATCTCTCTACTCTCCTGATGTGAATCACTGTCAGCAGCTGTGCACTCAGCACCCCTCTTGTCTATTCTTTACCTTTATTCGGCCTGACTGGACCAGAGATAACAGGTACCAAACAAGCAATAGACATATAATCAGAAATAAATGATTAACTGTGATGTACTAGTGATTTATTTTATTTAAAATGCTGTCAGAAAACAAGAAACTAAGAGTAAGCTTTGTAAAATTAGAAAGCACAAAAACAAAACAAACAAAATCTTATTCCAACTCAAATTCCTTCTGGAGGTCAAGAAGTCACTGTACTGGATGCAAAACATAGTGTAATTTAAAATAAATCAGAGCACACTGTTCTCCATATGCAGTTTATTATCTAAACCACTTTTCTCTTCACTTTTTAATGTTTGTTTTAAGTTAAATGCACACAAAAAATCTGCCCCTCTCTGCAGGCACTTCTACTGCTACCTCAAGTCAACTCCCTCTGGACAGCCTAATGTTCAGACTCCACTCCTGGGTGTCACCTCTGGCTTTTCTCTCAAAAACTGTACCCCAGACACAAGTAGGAACTATTTTAAACAGTTATTAAAATCATTAGTTAATTAGTGACATTAGTGACTCTTTAATTCTTTCTGTCTGTCTGCTGGTCCATCTATCTAGGTTGTTTGGGTCTTGGTTTTCTCTTAAATCCTGTGACCCAGACCCAAGTAGGCACACAACCACTGAACCATTTAACAGTTATTCACTAGTTAGTTAGTCACTAGTTAATTAGTGATGTGTGGTGAAACTCTCTTTAACTCTTTCTGTCTGTCTGCCAGAACCTTGTCTTTCTCAGGTGTACCAGAACGTGGACTTCCTAGGGGCAGACTACCGATTCTTGTTCACAAGTGACTATGAGGAGTGTCAGAGAGCCTGCACGCAAGACCCTGGCTGTCAGTTCTTTACTTTTGTAAATGGAGTCTTCACACCGGAGAGGATTAGGTAAAACTCAATCACATAATATCACATTGCAGTTTAAATTGTATTGTCATTTTGTGAAGGCAGGGCTGCTCTGGAGGCAGAGGTAATGCTGTTACTAAAGTAATGTCTTTTATTGGCTTATAAGAGGAAACGTGTGCTTCTCCTGCACTGAAATTCAGTTGGGTGATAAAGCAGATAATTTCAAAGTCAGTCTTTTTTAGCATGAAATTCCCCCTTTTTGTAACTATCCTGTAACTATAAACTATTGAATACATTTTTTGCACAAAATGAGGGCTGTGGATTTTGTCCCCCATCACTTCTGTTGAAAGTGTATTACTGTAGGAAAGGATCATTACAGCAAGCAAAACCTGTTGTTGTCTTCATATGGGCATTTGCCTCATATTTTAAGACAGACTTGAAAAATTGTGAAATCGTTCTTTAACTACTGAACATGGCTTCAAAAACTAGACGTATTAGTCTGTAGCTTTGTAGGTACTGGTTCATGAGCATACTTAGTATTTGTGGGTTTTGTGGTTAAGAGTTAGGAGGAGGAGTGCAAATGTAGATATATGTGGATGAGTTACATTAATATTTCTTCTGGCAAGCCTTTATTTGACAGCTGACAGCAACAAAGATCCTTGGTCAGAATATATATTGTAAAAAATACTGAGCCCAAGCTGAAATAACCCTAACAACATAGCTGTGACATAATCAGGGTTGTTTTCTTACACCTGACACTCCGCCAGAGCCAAAGTAGACATTATACAACTGTTTTCACATGCTGAGTAGTATAAGATTGAACTCTTGTGGAGTGATGTTCCCTGATGGTGTCATTTCTTGTTCTGTTTTTAGGTACAAGTGCCACCTTAAATTCAGCTGGACAATACCAAGGATTCCTACTATAGAAAGAAAGGCTGGTGTAGTATCTGGGTTCTCCCACAAAGCAGAAAAAACTCAGTCCTTTCACACAGGTACACAAACAGCAAAGGTCATAGCATTAGGAAAGCATCCTGCAGGTTGTCGTGCATGCTCTCTCATTGTTTGACCTGTGTTTTGTACAGTTTGTCAGGGCAAGCTCTTTCCAAGAACTGAAATCAAGGGAAACAACATCGAGACGCTGCCTGCTGCCTCACCTGAACACTGTCAGACATTGTGCTCTGCTCATCCACTCTGCACCTACTTCTCTTACACCAGGTAGTGTGTGTTTGCCAGCAGTTTTAAAGGGTACAACGTTACTGTCTCAGTCAAGTCAAACAAATATTTATATGATTCGTGTATCAAATAGGCAACATTTGTAATGTCGTTATCTGTTCTTTCTGTTATCTCAAAATGTAGACATACTTTCAAGGTTTATTTTCATTATTTTTGCAGTAATGACTTCAACTGTTATCTGAAGAACAATCCCAATGAAATGGTGACCATAAGTAAAGAGGGAGCAACATCTGGACTACCAGCACGCTTCTGTCAGCTAGATAACAGTATGTATCACTAGTCAATCAAAAACATTGAGAAAAGACATACAGGAGACCGTCACATATTACAGACCATGTGTTCTATTCTGGTTGTTTGGATCGACTCTCAATGACTATGAGGTTCACATTTGTGGCTTTGAGTGAAATATCTTGACAACTACAGGATGGATTACCATGACATTTGGTATACGCATGTTGCCTCTGGATGAATTGTAATAATCTTGGTGATTCCTTAATTTTTCATCTTTCATTTTGTCCAAGACTTTGGATTATATACCTGAAAAACTAATAACATTCCAATCAGCCCTTGTTGTACTTTATGCTTAGTGTTAACTAGCAATGGCTAGCATGCAAACACGCTAAACTAAGATAGTGAATATGGTAAGCATTATACTTGCTAAACATCAGCATGTTAGCATTGCCATTGTGAGCATGTTAGCATGCTGACATTACAATTTACTCAAAGCAATGCTGTGTCTAAGTACAGCTTCACAGAGCCGCTAACATGGCTGTAGCATCTTTAATAATAATAATATCTTTATTTTTATAGCACCTTTAAAAACAGAGTTTACAAAGTGCTTTGACAGACAAAGCAAAAGCAGTACAATGCAAAGCAAAGACACGACACAGAAAGCAATAACAGGTCTGACCTTAAGGAGGCAGCAGAAGACAATGAAAAACAATAGAGAGATGATAAAAAGATTAAAAGACTATAGAAAGATGATCGAAAGACAACAGTACATAAAAGCAAGTCTGTAGAAATGGGTTTTGAGAGGTGATTTAAAAGTTACTGATTCTGTGAGCCTTATCTCCTCAGGCAGGTCATTCCAAAGCCAAGGGGCCCTGATGGCAAAAGCATGGTCACCTTTAGATTTAAGCCTTGACTTTGGAACAGCCAGAAGGGCCCCACTTGAGGACTTAAGGCTGCGGGCTGGTTCGTACAGGGTCAACATATCTGTCACGTAGGTGGGAGCCAGACCCAGATGTGCTTTAAAAGAGATCAGTAAAATCTTAAAATCAATTCTAAAATGAACAGGGGGCCAATGGAGAGAAGGCAGGATTGGGTTGATGTGATGTTGTCTGTTAAAACCTGTAAGAAGCCTAGCTGCTGTGTTCTGAACTAGTTGGAGGCATCTGTGTGTCGTCTGCATAGCAATGAAAAGAAATGTTGTGTTGTTGAATGATTTGGCCAAGTGTAAGCATGTTGATGGAAAATAAAATTGGACCTAAAATTGAACCTTGCGGTACACCACTGGTAATGTGGGCTGTGGAAGAAGTGAGGTTACCGATGGTGACCGAGAAGGTTCTTTCTAAAAGGTAAGAATAAAACCAATTATAGGTGGATTTATTGCCTTATATCCATGACTTTTTCACTAAATAAATTTAGAAACTTCTCACACATCTCTTGTGAGGCATCAATAAAATGACAAAGGGAGGTGGTGGTCACTCAGTCTATTATTTTAAATAAAATACTGGGGTTAGAATGACTTGCTAAAATTAAACTAGAAAAAAATTAGGTTTTAGCTTCTTTAACTGCCTTTTGATAGTTTGTCATTGCGTCCGTCCAGATCTCATAAAATACATGTAAACTTGTTTTTTTTCATTTGCGTTCCTCTCTCCTACAGGCCCTCTTTAATTCTTTGGTGGATCCGTTTAGCCAGGGTTGCGGTTCTGTCTTTGACTTTTTATCGTGGGGGGCAACAGAGTCCAGGACAGACTGAGAAGTGTGATTAAAAAGAGAGACCAGCTCCTCTGTATTAAAATGAAGATTAAAGGCAGTTAAAAAGGCATTAGTAAAAAGCTCAGAAAACTTGCTAGCAGACATAGAATTAAAAACATGGTGGCTTATGGGTGTACTGTGATTAAATGGTAATTGGGTTAAAACCACATTGAATAAAACTGCTTGGTGATCAGACACACAGATATCCTTAATCTCAAAATTGTTGGAGCTGAGACCGCTGTACAGAACTAGGTCAAGAGTGTGACCCTTGGAATGTGTAGGTTCTTGTATTGCCTGAGTGAGGTTAAAAGATTCTAAAGTGTTCATAAAATCAGTTACAAACGTCTGAGAAAGGCAGCAGATATGGATGTTAAAAACACCTAAAATGAGAATTTTGTCATACTTTGACATGAAATAGGATAGTAGCTCGGCAAACTCTTATTAATTAAAATGGGGATGCATTTAACCCTTTAGCATCCACCCCTTTTATAGAATTTTCACCTAATTGGCACACCCAAATGGAAAAGCTTATAACAGAAGAACTGTAAGGCCACAATACATGTATTAGGCTTCATTTGACAAGTGACATCTTCTAGTTTCTGGAAATGTGTTTGTTTAGCATGTGGCTAAAACACAAACAAAACAACATCAGTTCAAATAAGGCTCAAAAAGGTGTTTTTGGTCCTCGTTTATAATGAGTCATATTTGAATAACAGTAATTAGGACATGCTTTATGCCAGAACCATGCAAATCACCACATACCTTCTACATCTTGTCAACCTGTATAAAATTCCATATCTCTAGGCCTAACCTTATGGGAGCTAGGGAGTTTTTAGTTTGTGGTGTCACTGGTGTCCCCGAACCTCTCCAGTTATCTCCAATTGGCCAAATTGTGCCAATTGCTTTTACTCATTATTGTGTGATGCTACCGCTTACAACTGGCTTAAGTGGGTCGCCGGTGACAGTGATGAGCTAGTTGCAGTGAGTCTATGGTGGGAAATAATGGTCTGTATGGGGAAGGTAAGTGATGAAGGTGGTAGTGACAGATGAAGCCTGTGGGGGGAGCTGGTAGGGGGACAGGTACTGTGAGCGGTTCCTATAGAAGGAGAAGATGGCACTGGGCAGGGAGTTTGTGATGTAAATCTTTGTATTTAGATGTAATCTAATAGATAAAAGAAAAGACTAGAATGATTCAGCACCTATCAATGTTTGTTAATCCTTTTAATTTGATTTTAGTGCAATATTTCTGTAGTTAAGCCAACAGTCTATCCTGTTCCTCTTTGCTAACAGGCTGGGTGCTGGACGCTCATGAAGGAATAGATTTTCGAGGGTCTGACATTAGCTATGAGCTGATGGATGACCCAGACATGTGCCAGTGGAAATGCACAGAGGATCCCAACTGCCAGTTCTACACTTATGCCAACGAGAGCTTCTTTGACCGTAATTACTGGTAGGCCAACAGTATTCTTTATGCGAGTATGCAAAAAGACCCAAAACACAAATGTTGTCAATTTTTTGGTAAAATTGTAACAATTCCAGCAAAACCCAGAAATCATGTAACATTTAACTTGATCATCAATCTGATGCTATCGTAGCCCTGTTTTATGATATGAAGTCAGGTGTATTTATATGTTGATTTTTTGTTCTAGGCGCCGCTGCTATCTCAAGCGTGTCATCACCATACCTGCTCCTCCCAAAGTTACCCAATTAAGTAATGTTGTGTCCGGCTTCTCCCTGAAGAACTGTGTTGAGAGGGTTTGACTTGTACATACAAACACTTTCAAATAAAATGAAAAATTACAACAAAATATTCAACTGTAGCAATCTGTGTGGATGATTTTATTCCTGTATAAATCTTCTCTCCTTACTCTCTCGCTTCTCCTCTTTTCATCAGCTTGCAAAAGAGGAAGCACCCTCATATATACACACATTTCTGTCCTAAACCTCTGTGTCCTTCAGACCTGCCTACTACCACATTAATGTGGCAGTCTGAACTTTGGATGCCAAGTCTTCCACAAAAAAATGAGTTAATGTATACAGTATGTCAACAGAGGCTAAACTAAACAGAAGGCAGTCAAAGGTTCATCCCCCTTTCATTTTAGTTAAGTTCCTTTACATAAAATGACACCAGCTCATGTCAACCAACACCAGAAAGTCAAATTTGAGGTGAAGTGTGAAGAACATTTGCTGATTTGGATTTATGCTCTGCAGGAAGAGTTCTTGTCTCCAGCATCTGTACCGTACCCTTCATGGATCAATATAGTCATCTTTCTTTTGGCAGGGGTCCCCAGTCTAGCAGTTCCTGAGAATGATTTATTTACTGTTTTTTGTTTGCTGCAAGAAAAATTATGAAAAGATTAAAAAAAGATTAACCACATTTCTTTAAGAGATTAAAAAGAAGAAGAAATAAAAAGTCATTTTGGATATAATCTCTAATCTTTGTGGTGTGTTTAAATACAACTTAATATGATACACGATGTGATACAAGGCAACACATAGTGTGTATTTGTCAGCAGCTCTTTGACATCAGTTTGATATTTCTGGGTCCTGACTATGCAGTACAAATATTTTTACAGACAGAAGACACAGAGCAGCAGATGGTCAAGAGAGGGAGCCCTCACACTGACAGAACACAGAGTGGTGGTAAGGTATGCTGAACCAGATACAGCAAAGCACAATATGAAGAGCAGTCAAGATACTCAGCATGTAACAGGGACAGTGGAGTCTTTGACATTTCTAGTTTCAAGTTTCAAGTTTATTTTATTTATATAGCACTTTAAAAAGCAAACAGGTTTTGCACCAAAGTGTTTTACAAAGACAGACATATACACATACAAGCATGATGGCGCTGCTCTTGTGCTCCGTGTGTCTGTCTGTTTGTTTGTGTCTTTTAACTTATTGTTTAGTTAACCAGTGTTCACTAGGCTTTAAACCAGTGTTCTCCTGCCGTACCGCTTTTTTCCTATGAGTTTACCGTGATCAGTTCGAAGATGGAGATATTAGTCCTACTTTTCCTGACAACCATGCTGATCCTCGCCTTGGGATTGTTTGACAAATCTCATATAAACAGGATCCACTACACTCGAGATTTTCTCCTTAGATTTCAATCACAAAATTAGAAATAAATTAAATTTATGAATGAATTCAGAGATGTGTGTGTGATGGCTTTTACTCAGATGTGATTTTCTGACACTGACCTGGACTCTATATTGGACATTGATGGATTTGGAATCCTGATCCGTTTGGACCGTGACCAAAGGATAACAGGGAAAGCTCCATGGTGTAGTAGTGTCACTGTATGTCAGAGGATCTGCCTGCCGGACATCAAGCTTTGCCGTGAGAATTTCACCTAATATTCCTAACAGTGGTGTATATCCATCCCAGGGCAAATGGCAAAGCTGCTACCGATGTCATCTTTTCAGTGTTGCAGCAATGTCATCTATCTCACCTGATGCCCCTTGTTTTTTCCTCGGAGATTTTAACCATGTTAATTGTAAAAAGATGCCAAACAGTTTCAATCAGTCCACAGCTTGTCCCACTCATGGTAACAAAACAGTATAACAGATGAGGACAACCCAGGAATACCAGCAACGCATAACCAAGCCTTGTCTGTACAATAGGGATGTTGTGTGGGTGGACAAGAAATACGTTGTGGCTGACTTCTATGAGGAGGTGAAAACAGCAGCTGACAACAGCTCCCTCCTGCAGAAACCTCTGGCCCTCAATCCACCTTCAAGCAACCTTAAACCATCTCAGCTTTATCTCCAGTTTATGGCTGTGAAACCAGATCTGATTACAGACAGAGTTTCAGTAAAGGAATATATTTATGTTATACAAATTATGTACAACACTTCTATCCTTAGACCCTTGATTTATGGTTCACACATACACTACGCTGCTTTACATACCGTGTGTGGCTAACTAAGTGTAACCGCATCTGTAAATGTCTATGAGTGTCTATATAACCATAATTGTACATGTACATATGTGTATATATTTCCTATTTGATTTGTTTATAATGTAGAACATAGATCTCCAACGAACAGATATAACATTTCTCTGCTGATGTGAAACATTGTCAGCACCTACGCAGCTAGCAGCCTTCCTGTCTCTTTTTAACCTTTTTGTCAGGCTGACTGGACCAGAGATAACAGGTGCAAAACAGGCAATAGGCACTAAAATAGAAAGAAATGAGTCGTACTTCGGGTTCAAATGTTTTCAGAGTTTTTCATTTTTGTTTTCAGTAACTCATTATGTGCCATTTCAGTCTAAATATGTCATTGAGCCTGTGGTTAGGAAATGGGAGGAAAAATCAAAATACCTCTCTGAAACTTCCAACACTATGTTCTAATCAACAGTGACTACTGTCATTGAACCAGTATTGTGTTTATTTTATATAATTGTCAGAGCTGTCTGTTTCTGTCATTTTATTTATGTTATTTTACAGTTACTGCTAACTGGGAATTGTTGTGACTAACCCTGTCTCCAAGACATTATGTTTAATGCAATGTCACTGGGAAAAATAATTTTGTACTAAATAATTGCAGTGACAAAGTAAACTGTATGTACTCATAAAAACTACCCTGCGCAAATAAAGGTTGAATAAGTAAATGAATCAGTCATGTAGTAGAAGTAATATTGTATTAACAGCCTCTGATCACATGGAATATATTTGTTATTTTAACCTTTATGTACTCAGAATATGTTCACAGGATATGAATCCGCTTTGTCAAAGGTTGGTACAGACTCCAGTAAGCAAAGTGTTTTTGAGCCAGGAACTAATATTACAAAGCTTAGTATGGCAATATTTTGTCACTCATTAGGCCGTATGTCCCCTCCTGTCCGATCCGGTCCGCAAATGAATGGTAATACTGTCAGTGACTGGTATGGAATCATGATCCAGATCTTGTTTGTGGTTCCACAATGGTGGAATGGGTTACCCAGCTCCATACGGTCTGCTGACTCCTTTGGGGCCTCACAACATTATGTTTGAGTGACAGGGGAACTGATGCATTGGCGTCAATATAATGTGACTTTCTTTTATTTTTATATGGTGATTTTGCCTTATTAGGAGGAGGCGGGTTGGATGGTTGGCTAAATAGTTTGTAGGCAAAAACTTGTAGGAGAGCACTGTTTTAGACCACTAACCAACCACTAACTGGACACATTTTACCATGACTCGAGACATTGTTACCAGATATTTTAACCGTCACGTTGAGCATTTTAGTGCTGTTAAAAGGAACATTTTTACAGCATTTTTAATGGAGCTATAATGAAACTTCAGTCAGGAGGACTATCTTTGCATGAATACGCTTGTGGTTTTATTTCTCATACCATCACAGCTTTCACATCTCTCAGGCATGCTCACTCATAATTTCCTTTGCTGTCATTATCTGGGGCTGTAATTGAACTATCAGCTGGTCACATCTATCCAACAGCATGGTGACACACCTCCATTGTCTGCCTATTGTTGTGTGACTGTCTTTTTAAATGTTTGTCTCCCTTTCTGCCGTAGTGCTTTCATGTTGCCATTTTGCATGCACCACCACCTCCCCTCATAGCCAGTCTTTGCAGATTCATCAGTTCATCACTTCATCAAACTTATCAGCCTTATCAGTCTCAGCGGACGACATCAACCACCACCACCACCAATGTCTGGACTCTATGGGGGGATTTATCTTGCTGCTGCTCAGGACTGATGTCCCGTGATTACAAAATCTCCCTGTAGAGTCTAAGCGCCAAAGACTTTTGACAAGGCCAATTGTCAATATCATCTATACAATAAACAATTATCTTTACTTCTTTAACATGTCTCTCCTGATTGAACAGTTACTCTAATCTAACCCTAACCAAGTGGTTTTTGTGCCTAAAAAACCCAACAGCGTTAAGTGACACGCAAAAAGGTTAAAATGTGTAGACATGACATGTGAGTGTCTTTAAAAGTGGCGTGCTATTATACACCATCCCATGAGATTACGTAAATTGTCTTGCCTGCCAAAAAGATTTTAAAAAAAAGAAGTCAAAATAGAAGCAGCAGAGGAGATATTTCCACTTTTAGTCTCAAGCTGCAAAAACGCTGGAACCTACATTTCCCATACTGCAACCAATATCCTTTTATTTAACTCTTTCTACCTTGTAATTTTTGCATGTCCTTTAAGCTCCATTTCCACAGTTTGCAACACAGGCTATCAGCTGGTCACATCTAGCGTGGTGACACACCTCCATTGTTTGCCTATTGTTGTGTGACTGTCTTTTTAAATATGTTTGTCTCCCTCTCTGCCTTAGTGCTTTCATGTTGCCATTTCGCGTGCTCCACCACCTCCCCATCATAACCAGTCTTTGCAGTCATCATAGTGGCTATATAACAATGTAATATGAAAGCAGAATATATTAAGTTCTAATATTACAAAATGTAGACTCAACTTTAATTTTAATTTTAATTTTGATTAACAAAGTATTCTGTATAACACATAAATGTTTAGTATTTTGTGACAATCCACACTGCTGGAAAATTGATTGATAACTTAGTGAGTTATAGTAGCTGAGAGAGCAGATAGACCTCTTCCCACAATATACTTGTATGCATTCAGAGGGGCAACTAGACCAGACAGATATGGTGGCAATGTTGATGCATCAATACACTGACTAACAATGCCCAATGCAGCATCTAGGTGTCTATATGCTTTTTAATCAGCATGCTAAATTCCCAAGAACAGTTGGGGACATCTGCCAATGTGGTATACATAACCCAAGTTCCCCCAAGTGCTTTAATGTAATTCATGAACAGTTATGACTTGTTTATTGTCAACAGCTTTCTCTGTTTTTGTCAGACACTGCAAACCAACTTCATTTTCATCTGGATCTCCTCACAATACATACAGTTTTTAGGTCATGCAATAGGACACAATGACCCATTATGACTTGTTTTTTGTCAATAGCTTTCTCAATTATTGCCTCCTCCCAATATATGCACAACTTCCAGTTTTTAAAAGTGTGCATCTGGCTCTGCTTCATCTACCCATGACATCTCAGGATTAACTTCACCCAATCACCGAACATCAAACATAAAAATATCTGTCACCTTCCCATTGACACCTTATGCGGTAAAATTCGCTTTGTGTTTTGTCTGTGCAGACCTTTACACTATAAGCACCTGGGCAGTTGAGCTACGTGGGGGTAATGCCTTACACTCAGGCAGGGAAGAGTAGAGTAGAGCTTTAATGTCTCAAAGGGGAAATTTGGCTTACAGACAATAGACAATAATAGACAATCTTACAGCCCACTACACTGTCATTGATCACTGATGTTGTATTGTCCACATGGAGACTTACCCTAAGCCTAACCCTCCCCTTACCTTAACCTTAAACTAACTCTTCACTCTAAAATTGAGTACATTTTACAATATGGGCACTTACTTTTTGTCCCCAAAAGTGGGGCTCATCCCCATAATGTGACTGTGTAAAAAGATTACATGAGTAATTGTTGTACACACACATTGATCTCTGCTTTCAAATTTTAACACTGGATGCCAATTCTTTACACAGTTTTGGTTGAGGTGAAAACATCTTTGTCCAATCAGTTCTACCTTGACTCCTTCACCTGTATGGTTTTGACAGCAGAGGTATTGTATAACCTGTATCAGCCACTGATGCTCTCAGTGTCCTTTGCTTCACTCTAGTTTTTGGACCTGCAGTTCTCCAGTAGTGACGAATGTACAAATAAAAAAAGGAATGCAAAGTTTTATTGACTAGTTTTGTTCAAGCACAAAGCATAAAGTGTATTCTAGAAGAAAGAAAATAGATCATATAAAGCCTTGTGACTATTTTAGAATGGACTCTTAATGTAACTGGAAAACAAATGTGCACTGTTGTGTTAAGAAAATGAATGTTGGCTTGTTTTGCATAAATTAAGTTGAGCTGTGGGTTAAAGGCAAATGAAAAAGAGAGATATCTGAACATTTTTGTAGGAAGGGTATGTGATCAGCAGTGGATCACATCCATTAAATAAACTGCTTTAAAATCAAGCTGGTTGTTGGTGTTAGTTAAGTATCTGTGTTGGTTGGCAGACACCAACTGACAGAAGCACTGGTCTTTTGCTTCTTTATGTTACTTTAAGATGGACATGAAGTTTGCTGAATTTTCAGTTATGCTCTGCTCTCCTTCATGCTCATGTAATGAATATTGACACTTGCTGGGCTACAGTAGCGTGTGCATTTGTGTTATTTACACATCAAGTCAGCTGTGCAGTGGTTACTGCCAGCCAATTGCTGAATATGTCAACAACTAGTCATGCAAATCGGGCAGTAGTATAAATGAGTGAGTTGCAATAGGGTCAGAAACATCCCTTTGATTGCAGCTGTGTTTGAAGAATCTTGAGTAGCTTCAAAACTGAGAAGATGGGAACACTTTTCATTTTCGTGGGTCTGCTCTACCTCTGTGGTCTTTCCTTTAGTCAAGGTAATACATACACTGTTTTACATATTTATCACTTAGTCATTTGGTACAATCAGTGTATGTTTATATGTACATGTAAATGTGTCTGTCTGTGTCCATTTTTCTTCAGAATGTAGAAAGGACCTTCTGGAGAACATTAATTTCCTGGGAACAGAGATAAAAGTACTCCGCTCTCCTGATGCTGTGCATTGTCAGCACCTGTGCACCCAACATCACCGTTGTCTTTTCTTTGCCTTCGTTCGGCCTGACTCCACCATAGATAACAGGTATAAAACAAGCAATGGACACTGAAATAGTCATTTATTAAATATCAAGGGGTGATGGGTGATGATTAAATTGATTTCAGAAAACAAAACACTAAAAATCTAACTTGAAACTTGTCAAATTTGAACCACAAAATCATAGTTGTTACAAGGTATATATTTTAAGTATTATTATATAACAGTTGTATTTGCTTTTATAGTATTTTTTGACCACTTTGGCACTATTTTGAGTTTCAGTGTGCCAAATTCTTAATGAAAAATGCTGGACTTCATTTGTGTCAAATTCAATAATGCATCGCAGATCAACAAGTTTATTAGAGCATCCCACTGGATCAGTTGGGGGTCCGGTGGCTCTACTGGTGAATCCAGATATATGAGCATACTGACATGCTCAGGCTTTTTCTGCCCTTTAAGTGAATTTAATTTGTGACCTTAGTGTCACAACTCACTAATGTTGTCTTACCACAGCTGCCATAAAGCTTAACCTCAGTACACCGGCCTCTCTCTCCACCAGGTATTTCTACTGCTTCCTCAAGTCCACTCCCTCTGGACAGCCCAAAGCTCGGCCTTCAAAGCAGGGTATCACCTCTGGCTTTTCTCTCAAACCCTGCTACCCAGACCCAAGTAGGCACACAACCACTGAACCATTTAACAGTTATTCACTAGTTAGTTAGTCACTAGTTAATTAGTGATGTGTGGTGAAACTCTCTTTAACTCTTTCTGTCTGTCTGCTGGTCCATCTGTCTGCCAGAACCTTGTCTTCCTCAGGTGTACCAGAACGTGGACTTCCTAGGGGCAGACTACCGATCCTTGTTCACAAGTGACTATGAGGAGTGTCAGAGAGCCTGCACACAAGACCCTGGCTGTCAGTTCTTTACTTTTGTAAATGGAGTCTTCACACCGGAGAGGATTAGGTAAAACTCAATCACATAATATCACATTGCAGTTTAAATTGTATTGTCATTTTGTGAAGGCAGGGCTGCTCTGGAGGCAGAGGTAATGCTGTTACTAAAGTAATGTCTTTTATTGGCTTATAAGAGGAAACAGGTGTGCTTCTCCTGCACTGAAATTCAGTTGGGTGATAAAGCTGATAATTTCCAAAGTCAGTGTTTTTAGCATGAAATTCCCCTTTTTTGTAACTATCCTGTAACTATAAACTATTGAATACATTTTTTGCACAAAATGAGGGCTGTGGATTTTGTCCCCCATCACTTCTATTGAAAGTGTATTACTGTAGGAAAGGATCATTACAGCAAGCAAAACCTGTTCATATAGGCATTTGACTTGTGTTTTAAAACAGACTTGAAAAATTTTGCCTTTAACTACTAAACGTAGCTTAGCTGACCTTGCAAGTTCAAAAACTAGACATATTAGTCTGTAGCTTTGTAGGTACTGGTTCATGAGCATACTTAGTATTTGTGGTTTTTGTGGTTAGGAGTTAGGAGGAAGAGTGCCAAGGTAGATATATGTGGATGAATGACATTAATATTTTTTCCGGCAAGCCTTTATTTGACAGCTGAGAGCAACAAAGATCCTTGGTCAGAATATATATTGTAAAAAATACTGAGCCCAAGCTGAAATAACCCTAACAACATAGCTGTGACATCATCAGGGTTGTTTTCTTACACCTGACACTCCGCCAGAGCCAAAGTAGACATTGTACAACTGTTTTCACATGCTGAGTAGTATAAGATTTAACTCTTGTGGAGTGATGTTCCCTGATGGTGCCATCTTTTGTTCTGTTTTTAGGTACAAGTGTCACCTTAAATTCAGCTGGACAATACCAAGGATTCCTACTATAGAAAGAAAGGCTGGTGTAGTATCTGGGTTCTCCCACGAAGCAGAAATAATTCAGTCCTTTGACACAGGTACACAAACAGCAAAGATCATAGCATTAGGAAAGCATCCTGCAGGTTGTCGTGCATGCTCTCTCATTGTTTGACCTGTGTTTTGTACAGTGTGTCAGGGCAAGCTCTTTCCAAGAACTGATACCAAAGGAAACAACATCGAGACGCTGCCCGCTGCCTCACCTGAACACTGTCAGACATTGTGCTCTGCTCATCCACTCTGCACCTACTTCTCTTACACCAGGTAGTGTGTGTTTGCCAGCAGTTTTAAAGGGTACAACGTTACTGTCTCAGTCAAGTCAAACAAATATTTATATGATTCGTGTATCAAATAGGCAACATTTGTAATGTCGTTATCTGTTCTTTCTGTTATCTCAAAATGTAGACATACTTGTATTGAAGATTTAATTTTCATTATTCTTGCAGTAATGACTACAAATGTTATCTGAAGAACAACCCCAATGAAATGGTGACCATAAGTAAAGAGGGAGTAACATCTGGGCTACCAGCACGCTTCTGTCAGCAAGTTAACAGTATGTATCACTAATCAATTGAAAACATTGAGAAAAGACATGCAGGAGACCATCACATATTACAGACCATGTGAACTATTCTGGTTGTTTGGATCGACTCTCAGTAACTATGAGGTTCACATTTGTGGTTTTGAGTGAAATATCTTGACAACGACTGGATGGATTACCATGACATTTGACATTGCCCACTGGATGAATTGTAATAATCTTGGTGATCCCTTAATTTTCATCTTTCAGTTTGTCCAATACTTTGGATTATATACCTGCAAAACTAATAACATTCCAATCAGCCCTTGTTGTACTTTATGTTTAGTGTTAACTAGCAATTGATAGCATGTTAACATGCTAGACTAAGATGGTGAATATGGTAAGCATCATACTTGCTAAACATCAGCATGTTAGTATTGCCATTGTGAGCATGTTAGCATGCTGACATTACAATTTACTTAAAGCAAGACTGTGCCTAAGTACAGCCTCAGAGCGCTGCTAGCATGGCTGTAGCATCTTAATCTGGTTTGCTTTATGAAGCTAGCGCCAGAGGGTTAGGGGGTTAGGGTTAGGGGTATTGTAGTTAGAAATAAAGCATTGTGCTAGGAGTTCATAAAATCAGGTGTAATTTTTGTATTTAAATGTAATCTAATAGAACAAAGAAAAGACTAGAATCATTCAGCACATATCAATTTATTTATCCTTTTTATCTGATTTTAGTGTAGTATTTCTGACGTTTAGCCAACAGTCTATCCTGTTCCTCTCTGTTAACAGGCTGGGTTAAGGATGTTCATGAAGGAACCGGTTTCACGGGTTCTGACATTAGGTACGAGCTGGTGGATGACCGAGACATGTGCCAGAGGGAATGCACTGAGGATTCCAACTGCCAGTTCTACGATTATGTCACAGAGAGCTTCTTTGACCGTAATTACTGGTAAGCCAACAGTATTCTTTATGCGTGTATGCAAAAAGATTGTAACAATTCCAGCAAAACCCAGAAATCATGTAACGTTTAACTTGATCATCAATCTGATGCTATCGTAGCCCTGTTTTATGATATGAAGTCAGGTGTATTTATATGTTGATTTTTTTGTTCTAGGCGCCGCTGCTATCTCAAGCGTGTCATCACCATACCTGCTCCTCCCAAAGTTACCAAATTGAGTAATGTTGTGTCCGGCTTCTCCCTGAAGAACTGTTATGGGATTGTTTGACTTTTACACACAAACACTTTCAAATGAAAAGGAAAAAACAGTTCAAGACATGAAAATTCTAACAAAATATTCAACCAAAGCATTCTGTGTGCATGATTATATTACTGTATAAATCTTCTCTCCTTCCTCTCTCGCTCCTCCTCTTTACATCAGCTTGCAAAAGAGGAAGCACCCTCATATACACACACATTTCTGTCCTTTCCCTCTGTGTCCTTCAGACATGCCCACTACCACATTAATGTGGCAGTCTGAACTTTGGATGCCAATTCTTTCACAAAAATAAATAAATATTTTTGTTGCCATGAAAAATAAAGTGAAGTAAAATCAAGCAATTATATTTACTTTTCAAGACGTTGCAACAAAATATATATATTTTGATATATATCATTTTAGTAAGTTAGTTAAGTTCCTTTACATAAAATGGCACCAGCTCATGTCAACCAACACCAGAAAGTCAAATTTGAAGTGAAGTATGAAGAACATTTGCTCATTTGGATTTATGCTCTGCAGGAAGAGTTCCTGTCTCCAGCATCTGTACCGTACCCTTCATGGATCAACATAGTCATGATCCATGAAGGGTACGGGTCACTGAGTATGATTTATGTATACTGGTTTTTGTTTGTTGCAAGAAAAAAATTGTGAAAAAATTAGCCACATTTCTTTAAGTGCTTTAGTAAATTACTCATATTTCTGGTTTGTCATATTACATGGCTGAGCTAACAATAATATATATTTTTGCTGTATTACTGTACCGTATATCTTGCAACCCGATTCTTAGGCCATGAAAAATAAAGAGAAATAAAATCAAGCAATTATATTTAGTTTTTAAGACGTTGCAACAAAATATGAATCTAATGTGAGGAATGGTCAATCAGTAGATCAGTAGTGTTGGTGAGTGGATGTGTGAATGTGTAGTGTTGTATGGCCTAAACTAAAGAAGTGCAACACAACCAAACAAGAGAAAACATGGTGCAAGGGAGAGAGCCAGCCATGAAGTGAGAGAACAAGGAATGGGGAAGGCCGATCCTAAATGCATTCTGGATGGACTGGTCAGGTGCACCAAGTTGCATTAATACAGTCTCCACCTACCTGGACCTGAAGGGAGAAACACACAAACACAGGAACCCAGGTCAAGATAAACCTAAGGGCCATGGCAAAGCCAGAGGGCTGTCACAATCAGCAAGAGGCATATAATTTTGTAGATGAACATACAGCAGCTTGCTTGTGACTTTGCCATTGATATCTCTGTTTGTCTCATTGAATTGTAACTGTATTTACTTAATTCTTCAGAGTAGTTTGCCTGCACAGCATGAATTGTCTACAACTTACAATAACTTGAGCACATACTCATAGCTGGCTTTGGGAGGAAGGTATCTCAAAGAAAAGAAAGAAAATTTGGATATAATCTCCAGTCTTTGTGGTGTGTTTAAGTACAACATAATATAAGACACGAGGTGACACAAGGCAACGCATCAGTGTGTACATGCAGTACAAATATTTAGACAGACAGAAGACACAGAGCAGCAGATTGGCCAAGAGAGGGAGCCCTCACACTGTCAGATCACAGAGTGGTGGTAAGGTCAGCTGAACCAGATGCAACAAAGCAGAATATAAGGAGCAGTCAAGATACCCAGCATGTAACAGGGACAGTGGAGTCTTTGACATTTCTAATTTCAAGTTTATTTTATTTGTATAGCACTTAAAAAACAAACCAGTTTTGCACCAAAGTGCTTCACAAAGACAGACATATGTATATACATAAAAGCATAAGGACATATATGTGCAAAACAGATGTTGTGAAAATAGAGCAAGATTAAAATAGAAACAAGTTTCAACACAAATTAAAACCAGAGAAATCAGATAGAAATAAAAACGGATTAAACACAATTAAAAGCCACAGAACAAAAGTAGGTCCAAAGGTGCATCTTAAAAACATCAACAGACTCAGCCTGGTTAATGACCTCTGGCAGGCTATTCCAGAGATGAGGAGCTGCTACAGAAAAAGCCCTGTCAAGCCCTTTTTTTCCATGAATTGGGCACAACCAACATGCCATGGTGGGAGGATCTGAGGGGTCTAGTGGTGCTGTAAGGGGTGAGAAGTTCTGAGATATATACAGGGTTAAGACTATGGAGAGTTTTATAAACAATTAGAAGAATTTTGATGTTCATCCTGAAATTAATGGGGAGCCAGTGTAAGAATACAAGGATAGGGATGATGTGATCTCTTTTCTTGGACCTTGTTAATAACGAGGCAGCAGCGTTTTAGTTTAGTTGTGAACGGGAAATGGTAGCCTGACAGATGCCTTGGTAGAGAGAGTTATAGTAGTAGTCTCTATGTGTCATGGTTCTGAAAATGCCCACTATTAATGAAATAATTAATCACTTATTCAAACACTCATTCAGGTATTGTTTATGCTTTTGTGTTTGTGATCTGTTCTTTTTGATTCAATCAAATTGATTTACATTTTAACCAAAAAACAGTAAAAACAGAAAACAGCAGTCTGTAATGCTTATATGCAAATGCATTACTGTTAAATTAATTCTGATACATTAAGGTTTATTGAAAGTTCAGTTAAACTGAATTTTGCCTTTTGCTCATTTGGTGAACTTGATGAAAACAAGAGAAACTTGAATACGATATACCTGTTACATAATTAGGATAATGCTAATTATGACATTATGGACTGCTGAGGTGACAGAGATGATAAAATGATCTTCTTAACTTTGGTCTCCTTACACACCACTAAATGATTTGTCAGGTCAGTGATTTTAAGTCAAACTGTAATAATAGTAATTATTGGTATTAATTGTTGCAAAGGTGGTAGTATTTATTGACAATTTAATATCGAAATATTGACAGTATCATGAAGAAATGTGATGCCTTTTGAATGAATTGAAATCAAAAAATGCAATGTCTGCACTAATTTTAATGTAGTAGGAATCAAAGACATTGATTTGCAAGAACAACTTTGTTTGTATATAATTGAATGTAGATCTAAACTAATCATGACTGAAAATATATTTCTGCTTTTTAATTTTTAAAAAAACAACAACCTGTCAATCAGTTGATAGCAAATTCAGATCTTGTGTTTTGAATTTTAGTGATGAGGCAGCTTTTATTTGCATTAGGACTATGGATTGTGCCTTTGAGATGAATGATTATTATTATAAATGAAGGTGGTCAGGTGACTTTCACAGCCTGTCAATCAACCAGTTCTGACCAACAGAAAATAGAATAGAATGCGGTAATAAATTAGAATGTGATGGTGATGTCACATCATGCTGATTAGTACACAATCAATCTAGAATCTTCAGTTTCTGGTCCAACTGGTTCATATCCAGTCAGTTTACACAGATCACTCTGAGTATTCACTACATCTCCATTGTCTGATTCTGACAGTTTTTACCTTGTTGTCTACTGCTGCATTAAGCGAATATTAACAGTTCTGCTGTTCTTAATCTTAATAACCAACTGCTCCAAAGAACTGTAAAGTTTGTGGATTTCATTGTTGAGATCATGGACCTGGTTAGAGCTGAGGCCCAGACCAGTACTGTGCCATCACAAGTGCTGGTTCACAGCCCCTCTCTCAAAGATGCTACTTCCCAGCTCCCTCTCCCTGCTACAGTCACTGTCAGCAGTGAGCTGGTGGAGGATCTGCTTGTCCAGCCAATGCTGTGGCTCAGCCCACTGAGGAGCTCCGTTGGTGCACAGCTGGACCAGCAACAACTGCTGACGCTCTGTCTGTGTCATACAATAGTGCGGGACTCTTATTTTACCAGCGATAAAGGGTTTCCACTGTTAAAAAATACAATGCCATGGGAGAACTTATTTTACAGCAGAATGCCTTTGTAAATGAGACGGTGGAGCACATCCACTTGTTATTGCAAAAAGAGGCAGAGAAATACTCCAAAAGCAGAGTCTTCAAAGCCTCAAATGCCTTGAGGACCCAAAGTAAGAAGTGAAAGTGAACTAGGAACCACTAAAATTGACACTGAGAGACGCTCTACCTAACACAAGGATGACTAGAGAGGGACTGATAAAGGATGTTAAAGCTTCCTTGGTGGCCTGCAGCTTCATAGCCACAAAGATCCAAAAACACCTCAAGCCCACTGTGAGCTTTGCTTTGGAGATGAGACTGCAATGATGATCCTAACTGCCAGTTCCACACCTACATCACTAACAGCGTCGCTGGTGAAATTTGGAGGTACAGTATACCATAAGAATGTATGTAAACAAGCACACAAACACGATTGATTATGCTGTTGTTGATGATTTTTTGTTCAAGGCGCCTCTGCTATTTCAAGCGTGCCATCACCATGCCTGCTCCTCCAGGAGTTGACAAATATGCCAATACTGTGTCCGGCTTCTCCCTGAACAACTGCTTTGTGAATTCAGTCATTAATTCTGGTTCCAGTTATTGCCAAACAGTTCTGAGTTCTACCTCCGCTTGCACCACAATCGTATTCTTATACATATTTTCTTTAATTCTATATTAACGAACTTCTATCAGCATTTCTACTATCTCATGCGTGCCATCACCATGCCTAATCCAAATAAATGATATATTTTGATTGAGGAAACATCTTTGTCCCTGCAGTTCTACCTTGATTCCTGCACTTGTGTAGACTTGACAGCAGAGGTTGCTAAAGTCAAAAAAACTAACGCTGCTTTTACTGTCTTCAGTTCATGATTCTTATTTGGTTTCTTTGACCAAAGACCACAAATGTCAATTCAATCCCGTAACACTAAGGCCATAACAGTCAAATACACACACACACACACACACACACACACACACACATATATAATGAATAGATCAGTAGAGCTAAACTTAACAGAAGACTTAACACAAGACTGGCTTTGCTGCTAGTACAGGTTAAGATTAATGACTATGTTCACACTAAACAGGCTAAATCTCAGTGGGGGTTTCGTAAAATGCAAGTAACCAACATCGCATTTTAAATTATATTGTCATTTTTTCAAGACACAAATTGCATGGATAAAATCCAGCCATTGATTTACTAGTGATGCATCTGCATGATTGAGTATATTTACACCTTAAAGAAGAGGAGAAATTTTCTCTCACTTCCATATTTCACTTTTTTCTCTCACTTCTGCCCTCCTCCTTGCATGTTGAACCCTCCCCTTGCCTCAAATACACACTCACGAACACACACACACTTCCCTCCTTCTTTCTGTGTCGTTCCTTCTCTCCTTCCTCTCTGCTGCCTTCAGCCTCCCCTCCCCCGTGGGAAACCCAGTGCAGTGTGACTGTGGTTGTCCTTCCTGGAAGCTGTGGTGGTGACTCTGGCTCCTCCACTCAGAGGCTAGAATAGTGCCAGCCAGCCTTGTGTGTGTGTCTATGTTTGTGTTTTGTCTGTGTGCCTGTGTGTGCGCGCGCATGCACCCTCCACAAACATTCCACCACCATACCGTCCGTCCGACCACCGGCCGGCCTCGCACGAGAGCCACGCCGCCACTGTGGTTCAGTCCTGACGCCAGCCCTGAAGACTCACATTACACACACACACACACATGCACACGCACACACACACACACACACGAAGATGTGTGTGCACACAACACCACATAAACAAAACATTCAGCAAGGCACAGACAAACACACACACACACACACGCACAGGGGGGCAGCCAGCACATGAGATTGGCTTAAGCACACACTAGCACACTCACTCAAATAAACAATATGCACTTTGCGGAACACACACATTTTTGGACCGCAGACCACAGACATTGCATCCTGAAGTAGATCAAAGCGTTCTCCAGCAGTAAACACACACAAGGCTCTTCTCTGCTCTCTCATCCCCATGGAGCCGTTTTTGGTGAAGCACGGCACAATTATGCTGATCTTCTTGAGAAACAACCCGTTGCAACTGTCATCTATCATTGTTCAGGGTTTCTTGTGCACCCTGCACATGCTGGCCGACTCTCTGTGATTCACACCATTTCTCTTCCTGTCCTTTTAAACCTCCACAATCCTTCTCATCTCCCCTTAACCCTGTCTCCTGCCTCCCTCCCACCCTGTTATTGAACGTCTATACCAAATCAGTCACTCAACCACAGCCCTTTAGATCTTTTTCTTTGTTTTCCCGTCTCACAGTCTCTCTCCATCCCTCCCTCTTGCTTTCTCCCTTACTGTCTGTCCATTGTTGAGGAGACAGTGGCGCAGACAAACAGGGAGAGAAGATATCCACTGGTGTACCACAAGATTGGAGAGAAAGAATGGTAGAGAGACAGCAGAGGAGAGGAAGATACATAGACTGATATAAGGGTAAAGTTAATTACAGGGGACTGCCAATTAGAGGGCAAAGTGATGGGTCTGTTTGCTTCGCCGCGGCATCCCAAAAACATCACCAGCTCCCACCATGTTTATCCTCTGCAGCCACAAGACCACAGCTCCCATCAGCCATCACTGGAGACAACTCAGATACCGAGGGGGTTACGGCTGGGGAACATGCAAGCAGTGTTTGCAGACAAGGCTAATATGGATAAGTGGGTAACAAGTCGTTTTCAGCCATTCCTTTGCCATTATTGATAGCAGATCATTTATAGCTGCAATAACATGTTTGCATTTGGTTATACAGTCAGGAAACACACGCAGTAAAAACATGACCAAAGGTAAAGGCACTTAGTCTTTATAGAGATGTTTTCAAAACATTCTTTGTCAATCAGACAGAACTGGAAAATGTAATCAAATGTATAAATGATTTGGAAAGTAAAACAAACATCACAGTTAAAAGATCAGTAAAAACTCAACGTCACTCTCTGTTGAGCAAGATATATATATATTTATATATGGCTCTGTTGGACACTCTTCTATGTGTGTATTTGTCAAGCAAGATCATGAACATGAATTTATTCAAATGTTCCATTCCTTCACATTCCCCCACACTATTCTTCATTCTTTCTTTATACATTATTGTTTGTGATTATCTGAAACCTCACCCATAGTTGGATATGGCTTTTAGAGTCTCTCAAAATAAGAGACAATCATCAAATGTTCAATATTTCTTTCTCCAAAGGTTTCATATTTGCTACATGGTGTGCATGGGAGCTCCATGTCCACTGTACAGAGTTTGTTTGGAAAACAAAACCGGAGTTGACCCTCAAAAAGCTCCGATCTCAGTCCCCCATCCCTGGGCTGACTTGGCTGATCCGCTCAAGCCCCTGCGCTGGGCTGTGGGAGACCCCAGAGGTGCAAAGGGCCTGAAAGAGATTTGTTGCGGGGCAGAGGATGATGAAGTGGAAGAGGAGGCGGAAGTAGAAGGGGAAGAAGAGGAAGGGGTGGGGAGAGGAAGAGGTGAAGCCCTGGAGGCACTGTGAGGGGATGGCTGGGTCGGTCTGGAGGGGGCCAAGACTGGGGATGCCGCCAGGGAGGGCACCCTGTGGACGGTGGCCAGAGCCGTAGGTGCGAGAAGCGGTGGTACCCCCTGCTGGCAGCCGGCCAGGGGCGCGAGGCGGAGGGAGGCAGGTGACGGGTAGCTCCCCAGCAGGGCTAGATCCCTTCGCCCACTGGGGAAAGGGGATGAGGAGGAGGCTGGCGAGGTGGGGGAGATCTGAGGGAAGGACGCCCACGGCCAAGGAGGGAAGGGCAAGGTGGAGGCCGGTGCTGACTGTAGGAGGAGAGGGTCTAGCTCACTTGCGCAATGGGAGAGGTGGGAGACAAGGCGGGCTCCTATAGGGTCCGGAGACTCCCCCTCAAGGGAGCTGAGGTACCGCACCACCTCCCCAACACACTCCCTGAAACCCAGAGTCCTGTAGTCGACTGCCAGAGCTCTCGCATCAAAGTAACCTGAGAGAGAAAAAGAGTTTAGTCATGCACTGAATAATAGTGATGGAATGCAGCTTGACATGACAAATATGCTGTGTGTTATTTGCCTTGTCCAAAATAAGACGACAGTGAATAGTTCTATTTGTCTGCTATGTGTTATTTAATGGGTTTTTTCCCAGCATCATTTCAAGAGCTTCATCTTCTTTAAAAAATTCATGAAGAGCAGAAAAAGTGAACTTAAAATTCTCACCTTTTCCCCCCATGGCATGCAGGAGTTTGAGGTGGTCCACAGTCATTTGCAGAATCTCTGCCTTCTCCAATTTAGATGAACCCTGAGAAGAAAATGATCATTGTTTTACTCAATAAAGTCAGGATTTAGAGAGCTGTTTTATTGCTTTATTGTAAAACTATAAAACAATCCTTTTAAATCTTCATTCATGAGCAGTTACCTGTTTCTCAAAAGCACTGGGCACCAGTCTCCTCAGCTCTGACAGGCTGTGGTTGATCCGGTCCCTACGCCTCTTCTCTATGATCTACACAACAAGAAGAGCAGAATGACAGTCGGTGCCAACCAAAAAGACAGGACTATTAAGTTAAGACCCAAGACTATTATCCACTCACCCCTCTTCTCTTCTTTCGGGCCAGAATCTGTGAGGCGCTGCCAGGGGACATGGACCCGGTGACTGGGCTGTACCATGGATATAGAGAGAGAGAAAGAGAGAGGGAGATGGTATTGGCAAAGAGAGAAACATGGTAACTTTGATTCTCCTGCATATTGTTATTATTACCCTCCCTAATATGACACAGAGGCAGGATGGCACATAAGCTCCCTTCAATCGAATTAGTTTTTTGGGCACAGAAAGGCATAGGAGTGCCCGGGAGAGGAGGGAAGAGGAGATTGTTTTTGGTTTAATGCGTTTCTGGACATTAGTCTCAGTGAAATGACATGCTGTTCTCCTTTCCATCTGAGCGAAAGCACTTTTAGAAAGATGATTATATAGCCCTGCGGCGATGCTTTCGCTCGCATGGGGCTCCAACATGCAGCATGGGATCTGCGCTCCTCAGAGTACAGTCACTCAATGTGGATTGTGTTTGTTTGTGAACTCTCATCTTACAGGCCTGAAAGAGCCTGACAGCTTTGGAGTTCCCTTCAAACTGCCCCAGCAGAGACTTATTGCATTTCTATTAGATTTTAACATGAAGGCTGCCAATTTAGCTGTGTGTTTTTGTTTAGATTTATGTTTGATGGGGCTGACTTGAAAAGGCGGCACTGTCTTCTGTTTGCATGTCACACAGCAATTTGATTAATCCAAACTGTCTTAAGTGTTACTGGCTTGCTGAGTGCTTGTGATGTAACCAGTGTTGCTGTGAATGTGTTTTTGTATACTGTAGATGCACATGTTACAAATAAGCTCCAATTATTATTTCATTTAATTCACATTTCCTTAATGTCAGCCAAGGAGCTTGACAAATTCCCCCAAAACATAAAATGGTATGGTCACTTGTAAAGAGTGTGTGCAGTGTTAAGAGTCATTTTACTGCTTAATATACTTTTACTTATGACATTTTCCACAACACTGAATGAAGTAATGGGCTGCAGTAATACACCGTGGCATTAAAGGATTTTTTTTTCTTTTAAATTGAACTTGTTTTAGTTATTACTACTTAATTTTATCTGCATATTATTTATATAACAAAATATATTATTATTCGTTATATTAATATAACTATATGCATACAATTGTAGTTAACTATATGAATCAAATGAATTTCAACCTAATTTAACAAAATGTCAGAGGATATATTAAGTCTGAGTCTGTAAAAGTTTCCCACAGTGATTAAATCATATACAACTGAAAAGAAAAATTATGGCTTTTGACATGAAATGTAATCACTGTATTTCTGACAGTGAATTATGTCTCTCATATAATTAAAAAAGCTTGTACTTTATTTTACTATATGATTACATTGAAGAGTGGGAGTATAATACAATTATTTCACTGTAACCACTCATAAATTGTGTGCCCCAAACGTTCCAGCATTATCCATCATTTTTTTTCTATGTTACATGGGACAATGAACAAGTTGATATTGATTCATCACAATAATTTGCTTTATTAATGAATATTTAATAATAAGTATTTGATTAAGACTTGTGTTGTCACAAACTTGTGTATTTGGTCGCAAGCAATCTATATAAAATGCATTTATTTACAAAGAATAAAGGGTTAATAATTTCAGCCACTGTCTCAGACATGACAGGCCTTACATTATTTTTTATTGTAATGCATGACATGCATGCAGTGACTATTAAGAACTCATATTCACATGTAAGAAGGGCAAACATGACAGTGTTTTATACAGAGGGAAAATATAATGAATATATATTTCTATATATAAGAGATTTGCTGCCATAGGTCTGAGACAAAAGTTACACTTTAAACTGACAGCTCAGGTTTACTGGGAGGTGTGTTAACACTTGCTCTGCTGATGTTCAGTGACTTAAACAATTTGTCAAGCATTTAAAAAAGTCAATAAAAGCCTTTTTTCTGAATGCAAAAAAAAAAAAAAAACTTTTTTAAGAAGTGTCACTGGCGTTGCATTATTGCTCTATAATTTACATCAGCTACTGAGACTTAAAACTGACTTTCAGTCTTTCAACTTTCATCTCCATGTCAAAATGCTTGGAAAACCCACAGTTTACTGCCAAATATGTTTGGAGCTAATTTGTCTTGAGCTACTAATTACAACTGGATGCCGTGTCATTTTCCTTTAAAGTGTGTTTGGAGGCCATGTGCTATAATCTCAGGAGCGGTTGTCTGATGCTCACCAGTAGCCGTCTTCTTGTCCCACGTCAATAAACTCGTCTGTGTCCGAGTCTGGGGAGCTGTAGTCATGAGGTCTCTTCATCTCTCTGCCCCTTCCTCACTGGCTGGACTGATGGATGGATGATGGACTGATGGATTCGGGTGATCCGCTTTCTCTGCCGTGTGGAAGCAACACTGAAGATCGTCTCCCCTCTGGATGAAGAGCTCACCCTGCGTGCCCCTCACTCTCTGTTTCTCTTGTGCTGTTACTTATAAAAGCCTTGTTGTCCTTAGTTACTTCTTGTCACTTGTGTATGTTTTGTTGTTTTGGTGATTCTTCGGCGCATGTGTCTTCTGTCCTTTCCTCTTTGAGTCAGCGGTGCCACTTGATCGACCCCCAAGGGCCCGTGACAACTAAGAAAATTCACAAGCTGCTTTAGTCTTTTACTCTATCATTGGCATCCAATCATAGTCTCTCTCTCTCTCTCTGTGTTATTTCTCTCTTGGCTCCTTCTCTCTGTCACAGCCACCCAATGACAAAATAGGACTTTGGCAGTTGGGGCAGGGTTGCCAGTTTTGGCTCCCCCGCCTCCTCTCTATGTCCCTCCTCCCTCCCTTTAATCTGCCCTTCCCTGGCTTGTCACCATCCTTCCCTCCCTCCCCACCCCCTCACCGCCCCATCTTTCCACCCCTTTGCTCAGTCATCCTCAGTCAATTAGCCTCCAATCTCATTCTGCTCTCCTTCCTTCCTTCTTTCTGCCCTCCTTTCTTTCTTCTTCTGCTCCTTTAATTATACTCCTTTGTAGAACAATGGCAGGGGGAGCAAGGGAAGGAGAGAGGTGAGGAGTGTGGGAATGATGGACTGTGATGGACTCCATCATCTACAGGAGCGTGTGTGACAGTACACAATATTTGCCTCTCACACAGTCACACAAGTGACTTGGAGAACGGAGGTATTGAGCTACTTTTTGTGAGTGTGTGTGTGTGTGAGTGACCAATAGCAGAGACAGAAAACACAAGTGATGGAAAGATGCGTGGCATCTGCAAGCAGCAAAGAACCACACTATGAAGAAAAATCTGAAAATCATTCATATTTTTTCCCTTTAATCTTAAATAATCCTATTGCATACTGCTTTCTAAAGTGTAAAATTGTTTACATCAGTGGTTCACAACCTTTTTTATCTTATGTAGCAAAAGAAGTTTTTGATGTTTCAACCATCTATATTGCTTTCAGCTATCTGTTTAAACTGTTTATTCATTTCTTTTAGTTATTCCAACAGTTCTTTTCACTACCTTTAGCAAACTATTTCAATGTTTTATTTATTACCTTTACCGACCTAAACTATATCAACTTTTTGTCTGTTACCTTTGACTAACTATTTCAACTATTTATGCATAATCGACTGTTTCAACTGGGGGTAGAAATACACCTGGTAGGGAATCACGGACTTTTAACATGAGGATTTATCAGCCGTGGAACTGCGGCATATTGGTTTTTGAAAGTGTGACCCAGATTGTGTTATTTCTGAAATCATGAAATCCTGTTAATAGAGAAAGTGAGATCAGAGCTCAGGTGCCAACTTTTAAACAAAGCTTTGTACAAAGCTTTTTTAACCAGTCTTGTGTCAGTGTGTGCAGAGAAGAGGGCAGGTATTGAGGGTCAAGAGAGGAATCAGCCCAGTGAGTGTCTGAACATCTGGGCTCTTCACTGGACAAGATAGCGCTCTTTATATGCACACATATACAAAGACACACTCACACACATGGTTCTTTGCAACACTTAGCACTCGGTTCCGCTGCCACCGTGGGAAGATTGCTGGTGCAGATTGCCATGGAAACACGAGACCCAGGCGCCGGTTGTTAGGAGCGATGCCTGACTGACCCAGCAGTGTGTGCATATGTGTGTGTGTGTCTGTGTGTGTGTGTGTTTGTGTGTGTTTGTGAGAGAGAGAAAAAGACGGAGAGAGGCCAAGTGGCATGCCCCCTTCCACACAATGCCCAGCTGAGTGTGTCTCTTCCTGCCTGGCAGACTGGAAGGGTGTGTTAGTTTAAACATATTACAATGCATGTGTGCAAGATCTTTGTGCATGTTTTTTGAACAAGAATATTTTTTGTACTTCTTTTGGTGCTATAAGTGGTAATGAGCTCCTTTTAATGTTTCATTCTGTTTCCCGCTTTTAAATTACATTTTTATTATCAAGTGTATTTTGATTTATTTCACTGCAGATGTTTCTTTTCTTTGTCTCTTTTGGTGTGACATGCTTTTTGTTTTTCTGTTTATCTCACTTGCATAACTTATCCTCATCTGCCTGCATTTTATCATTTCATACGTGTAAAGTAATAAACTAACTTAAAACATGTGTGTGTGCGTGTGTGTGTGTGTGTGTGTTTGTAATACACAAGTGTCAGTAATCAGTGTGACAATCACCAGGGGGGCTTATAGCGTGGTGAGTATGAGTAAGGACTAACAGAAAAGAGAAATCCCTCTGTCGCTCCTTCCCACCCTCCCTGCCTCGGAAAACAACCCCCCGTCCACATATCCTTTCATTACCAATCATTCCTTAATTCAGATCTGGATCTCATTTCAACATCAGAAAACAGGGAAGAAAGTCTGAAAGAAAAGAGACATCTATGAAGTCAGGCCTCAGTCTCTTCTCTGTTGTTATTTTTATCAACCACCCACCCTTTCTCTTCAAAGAATAACTTTCTTCTCTGTATCAGTCTTTTTTTTCTTTCTTTAAAATGAAATCACTCTGGCTTCTCTCGTCATTTTTGGCCAGCCACACCTCCCAGTTGTTCCAGTATGAAGTTGCATGAAAAACATGCATGAAGTGGAAAGTGATTAAGAAGATGAATGAATAAATAAATAAGTTAATTATGAAAATAGTTTCATGGTGGGGTTTTGTAAAGGGAGGGTGACAGAGAGAGACATAAGAGAGAGAGCGCTGGCACTGGATGGTGAGATGGAATTCTGGGAGATTTCTGGCGATCTTGGTCGGCCACTTCAAGTCCTCTCCCTCCCATCCCTCCTAACCACAACAAGGCAACGTCCCTTATTGAAATTAACAAGCTCATACTTTTACAATTTGCACACGCACGCACACATGCGCAGCTCGAATATGAACGTGTGAACGCTCAGGGACATACACACACACATGGCCTTGAACTGATTCATACAAACACACACACACACACACACGCAACTCCCTCACACGAATGTGGACAGTGCATACCCACAATTTATAAGGCACAAACACTCAGCTGCAATTATTGTTTCTGATGCATGACTATTGCTATTGTTTGAAAGTCTGTGAGATGGAACCAGCTCAGCAGGATATTTTGTTTGTGATTTTTTCTTTGCATTCATGTCAAGCTGAATAACTGATCAGATACTGTATGTCTCACTGCATGGTTGACTTTAATTATTTGTACTCTGTTTTGCAGCAGCAGAAAACCAACTTTCAGCAACTTTTTCACCCAAAACATTGATACTCCTGTGTAAAAAGACACTTAATATTCACAAAAGTAGACAGTTACAAACAGCATTGGTGCCAATCTCATACATAGAAGCAGCGGGGTCATTTTCAAGCGAAGGCAAGTTTATTTGTATAGGATCTTTCAACAACAAGACAATTCAAAGTGGTTTGTATTCATTCATTTATCTTATTCATTATATTTATTTAAGACCTCAGTGCCACACGGTGCCGAGGTACAGACATACAATAAATGCAGACACAATTAAAATCAAATAGCAATAAAAGAAGAATACATGGCTATATCAGTTACAAACAAGGTAAAATTAATAATGCTAAAAAGTAAAAGTGTAGGAATTGACAGTGAGAGAAATTAATTAATTAATTAAAACAATAAGAATAAGAACAGTTTTAAAAAAAAATAAAGGCAATGACAGTTACAATCAATAAAATTATCAATTAAAACTTGGAATTGACTCAGTGATATTAATGAGGTCAACTTGTACTTTTTCTTGAAGCATATTCCAAGTATGTGGGGCACAGTAACAGAAAGCAGATCTTCCTAACTCTGTATGAATTTTTGGTACTTGCAGGCTGAGCCACGTCTGTGAGCGGGTACAGTGGCGACCAACATTCCGAGAAAGCAGGGCTGAGAGATAGGAGGGGAGCTTTTGTAAAATAGCTTTATAAATGAATAAAAACAAATGCTGATCCCTCTGCGCTGATAGCGCAGACAGGCCAGTTTTTTGATATAGTAGGCAATAGTGTGTCCCATAACTATCTTCAGTAATAAATCATCTAAAGGTTTGAGAGCAGAACTGGCTGCCTGCCCATAAATAACATCCCTGTAGTCTCCAGGAGGAAAACTGCTTCAACAATTCTTTTACTCGTAAATGAATGGAAGCAAGATTTATTTCTAAAAAGAAAGCCAAATTTCAATCTCAGCTTTGATAACAACATGTTAATATGGACTTTAAAATCAAGCTTTTCATTGACCCAAATGCCTCGATATTTTTAGTATTGCACTCTCTCTATTATGATGCCATTAACAAAATGAATTTCAAAACTACCATAGTCAGTATTTCTTGCATTTGAAAACAACATCCATTTTGTCTTTGCACAGTTTAGGACCAGTTTCAAGTTTTGAAGGTGTTTTTGAAGAAGGTTAAATGATAGCTGTAGAGTGGCGGTGTCTGCACAGGAATAAAGGACTGTGTCATCTGCGTATAGATTGAAGTTACAATTGTACAATGAAGAGGTAAAACTGTGTATATAAATAGTGAATAGAAGTGGTCCAAGAACAGAATCTTGGGGAACTCCCTTTGTAATGGGAAGAAAAGATTACTGAATCTTACTTATCTTGACACGCTGCGACCTAGCAGAAAGATAATTCTGAAACCACAGGCAGCTAGCATTTTCAAAACAAGAGTAGCACAGTGTTTTTGTTATCTAATGCTGAGACTATATTGTTAATAACTAAAGAAGTAGCAGAAATAACACTATGCTTTGGCTTGAAGCCAGACTGAAATGGAGTTAGTATGGAATACCTGGATTTCAACTGTTAATTAACAAGTGACTGGAGTATTTTTTCAAGACAAGATAGTTTTGAGATTGGACGATAATCAGATTTGCTACTTCCTTTATGGTGAAGAAGAACATAGCCAGTCTTCAAAACTGTAGTGATGATGCCAGAGGCAATGCTATAATTGAACATATGAGTTACATATTCAGAGATTAGCTGTGCTGAGGATTTCAAAGCAAATGGTTCCAGTTTGTCATCACCCCTTGATGTTTGCGCATCAACACTGCATGAGGCATCATCTATCACCCTACTGGAGACAGGAGATATGCTAAAGGAGTGGTTTACAAGTTCTTAAGATTATTAGATGCTCATGTAAGCCAGTCTAAATTGAGATCATGAAGGATAATCACCTTATGATCAATCAATGGTGCAATTAATCCACCAAATTTTTCTAGGGCTTCTGAAGGGGCAGAAGGAGGTCTGTAGACACCAGTTACTGAATTATTATGCCCCAGATCAATTTTCAGACATAAAAAAAAATTAAGATAAAGACATTAATAAACATAAATAATAAACACATGGCAATATAAAAAACAAATAAATATAATTTTAAAAGAATAAATTAAAATAGAATATAAAAATAAGATAAAAATGGAATACAGTAGGTGAGGACAGTCACATAGTTAATTCATACTTTTCATGAAATAAGAAAACCAGCTTTGTCACAATTCAATGAATTTAGAGGCAATTTTAAGACAAATTATCAGTATCTGGTGATTTGGTGGTAATCACAAAATAATTACATAAGCGGTTTTTCCATGCAACCACTGAAACAACGTACTAGAATTTGTATCTTGACAGAAAAATATAGATTAAAAAGGACCAAATCCTAGATGGTGCGCCACATTCCAATTAAACAAGTATGGACGACAATAAATTGCAGTGGTGTTTGTGAAACACTTTTAAATAGCAATATATTCAAAATTACTTCCTCAAATGTGATCAAATAGCATTAGTCAAATGAAGTGTTTCTTCACTGTCTGGAACTCCTGCAGATAATGTGTGAAAGGCCAAATTTGGTGAACAGAGCCCTGCATGGTGCCCTGCTGTATGCAAGTGCTATTGACATATAGCCAAAAAAAATCAGTTGATTTCTTATTGGTATGAGGCCTTTATAGCCATCAGCCTGTGGCTCGGCGCTCAGTCACCAGGGTCAAGATTGGATTGGCATGGGAACTGGCACCAGAGCAGCTTGGCACTGTCCAAGCTGGACCCACGAGGGAATTATTTGCACTTCAGACACATAAGGAATGCCTGGGACCTGTAGCACTGCCTGTCTGGCCCTGTCCTTGATTCACTCGGAATAACCTGGATATACGAGACATTCCTGGGGACGTCAGGTTTGTCTCTGGGAGTCTGGAATCTGTTGGGTGTTTCCAAGAGCTGCATTGTGTTTTTATGATCCGATTGAGCTGATATGAGGTGTGAATAAACCTCCAGAGAAATGGGGTTAGACACAGTCAGTATATATGTTTGAGATAGTGGCTGCTGTGATGTGAGGTGTCAAGAGGGCAGGAGGGCTGCAGCGATGGGTCATGCTGCCTGTCAGAGGGAGAGAGTGAGTGAGAGAGAGAGAGAGAGCAACAGAGAAAGAGAGAGAGAGAGACAGGGAGAGAGTCCTCCCTCCTCATCCGGCTCCCCTACGCAAAGATAAATAAAGAGGGTAAAAGCCGAAGAGAAGAAACAGAAAGGAGCTTTTGTGGCTTCCGAGTGGGGTCCCTTTCATGGCGGTTCCCACAGCACTGGGCCCGTGATGACATTCACCATGTTACACACACACACAGACACACACACACACACATGCTGATGGGCCCTGTGACTGCGGTGACTTTCGCTGGTGCCGGGCCCCAGACGGGACGGCGAGGGCCCCGAGAGCCACAGGCAGCCATTGTGCTGTCGCCGCGGAAACCAGCCTCTTTATGTCAGACATGTTTTTCTGTTTGTTTTCTTTTTTATGTCTTTAATGTGGGCAAGGGGGAATGTTTCCCCTCTCATCTCCCCCCTCCCCCTCACTGCTCTGTGTTATTTCCCCCCAATACCCATCTTCCTCCTCCTCCTCCTCCTCCTCCTCCTCCTCCTCCCACCAATCCATCCACATTTGTTTCTCCTCTTTTCCTCCCTCCTCCTCTTCCACTCCCTTCCTCCCCTATGTCGTCTCCCCCCCTTTTCCCCCTGGAGATCGTCATTTGTAAAGCTCTTTGCTCAGACAGCCCATATCTTTGTCGTGGTGTTGCGGCCTCCCTCTCACTCAACTCCTTTTTATCTATACTTCATGAGGTTTTGGCACTAACTGGCACTTTTTCTTCCTGGATCGGAAAAAAAACAACAAAAAAAAACAAACAATGCACACAACTCTAAAACAACAAATCCTATCCCCAAAAGAATTCTGCCTTTCCCACGCTAAGCCAATTTTCTTCACAAGATTAAACAAACTCCCAATAACAAAATGAAAGAAAAGAGGAGGAGGAGGGGGGTTAAGGAAAAAAAAAAATCTGGTTATGATTCGAGTCTCCAAAAAAGCCAGCAGAGGATGCCCCAAAGTCCTCCGATTGGAAAAACAAACCTGAAAAAAAGCCAACTGTTACTATTTTTAAGCGCTTGAAGAATGTCGTTCGGTGCCATGACTCAAAGGCACGTCGGCCCTCGTCCGTAATCAGTTCATTCTGACTGCACTCCTCCGCCACATCACACACAGGACGCAATCTTTTACGAGCCGCAGAGAAAGAGGAGGAGAGGAAAGGAAAAGTGAAAAATGAAAGAGTTCAGGGCTAATCCACTCTGTCCCTTCAGCCATGCATGCGACTGTGCTTGATTTGATGACTGGGGGTTTTAAGACTCAGCTAATATTAGCCACTGTAAAACGAGTTTTGCTCAAGCATTTAACTTGGAAGCTGACTATCATTCAAGTTTATGAAGGAGACTAATTTTTACTGCATGGAGCCATGTCATGCTTAATTCCTCCATCAGCTCTCTATTTTTGTCTGTGTGTCTAGAGAAAAGGCGTACAATGTAGAAATGTGTACATCCGAAAGGAAAGTAAACTCTAGAATGCGTTCAAAATAGAAACACAGCTGCATTTGATCTGGTCAGCTTGAAATTCAGAGCTTTCTATAAATTGGATCCCAGGATGGGTAAGAGCACCCACAGACACATAAACCCAGGAGACGGTGCTCTGTCCCTGTTGTACGCCGCCCCAGACATCCCAGGCTGCTGCTCTCTGACAGCCTCTCACGTTCCCAAATCCCTCTTATAACTTTACACCTCAGATTACGACCTTATCAGGGAAGCATCCAGCTCACACCTTGTTCTGACGGCAGCTCAGAAGAGCAGGCGTAAGCCCTAAAAACCGGCATAAAAACTTGCCGCCACTGAACTGAACTGTTGGGTAATTTTTAGTGTTCCAGGAAGGGGATTATAGTGAGTGTGCAGGGAAAGAAGGGAAGACTTTGATGGAGGAAGGTTGAGGGTTATGACAGACATCATTTTATTAGGTGGCCTCCTGAGAGAGTTGATGCCAATTTTACTGGTTTTGATAAATACTTTTACCATTAAAAACTAGATCTGAAATAAGGGATGCACTCAACGCTGAATCTGAACTTTTCATTTTACTGATGCCAAACCAAGTCTGCATTGTTCACGAAAACTAATGGATTGCATCAGCTGATCTTTAAACTTGCATTCTTTGTGTGTTAGAGTGAAAAAGTGACATCTCTATCTTGAGTATACCGTATGCTTTATACAGATCATATGTGATGCTAATTATGCTTGTTGAATGGCATGAAATAACTTCCCAGGCCCCCACTGAGTACATTATTTTATGTAAAAGCAATGCTGTCTGTTTTAACATCAAACAAACACAAGACAATGCCATGACAAAGTCTGACACAGCACTGAGATATATGGATGCAGACAGACACGAAAGCTCCAACATGGTTTCAGAAAAGCATACACAACAGATGGCCATGCAAAACTGGCTTGCTGAAAGGCATACTTGTGTAGTGAACTAATTCCACATACTCTACATGTAGCTCGGGCACAAACACACGCTGCCTTTCTCAGACATGAAAACTTGCCTGAGGTCAATGTTTGAGGACGACTGGCTAACTGTAAATAGTACAGGAGGCTTTGATCTTTGGACTTGGCTGTGGCAAAGACAGCCTGCTAGCGTTGAGGCCCTGCGCTACCGGAAGCTTGCGGTCTGGGACGCCTCCATTTACTACTCTGCTCTGGTGCTAAATATACAATAATAAAAAGGCTAGCAGATTTATTTCAGACTGTGATACATTTCCTCTCCAGTGAGGGAAGAAGGGACTAAGCGAGAGACAGACGTCTCCAGATCACTGAGGAACATTAAGTGATAATTACAGAGAAAGATAGACAGAAAGAGAGAGACGAGGTTTCCCCCTCTCGCTTTTCTCTTCCTCTTCCTCTACCACCACAGAGGAGAGTGGCGTCTCCAAACTAAAGAGGGGCGCCCGCTGTATTAGACTCCCAATGATTGGCTATGATTGCATTATCTGATCCCATGAGGGATAAAAGGACAGCAAAACACACACACATACATAAACACACCACATGCCTGTATTTCATTGCCCAGTGATCACTGCCTCTTCAGAAGTCAAACATGGCTTTTTTGAAAACATATTTAGACATGTAGCCATAAAAGAAAATATGATTCAAATTCAAACATTGTCTTTATCTTTTTCAAGTCAGTTTTCTGACACACACAGCCATGCACACGCACACACACATACTCCCTTATGTACTCGACTTCACCACCAGTCCACCGCACTCCTTTCAAAGCTCTTTGATCCCCGGTCGAGGGTCCTCTCCGCGGTGCCTCTGTCTGAATTCCAGAGATTCTGGGATAATTCAAACGTTTCACGGCACATACTTCGTCCCCCCAGGAGACAGCGGCAGAGATGGAAAATGCCACCACGGTCCCCGGCTCTCTCTCCCTCCATTGTCCCTAGTCTTTAATCAGGCCCTCTCTGTGGCTCGCGCTGCCACCGTGGTGTGTTGTCTCAGCCTGGGAAAATGCCGGCCTAAGTGGCTGTTATGTGCTGAGGCACAGACCACAGGGACCTAGAGGGGTGCTGCTGGAGCCCTCTGTGCCAGCCGTGGGTCTCAGAGTGGCTAACACACACAATGAGTGAGGTCCCAAATCTGGATGCAGCCTTACATAACAGCCATTCTTACATCTATTTACTCTTTAGACTAGGTTTTGATCAGTAAATCATACAGCATCATAATCACAGGCATGAGCCAAAACACATCATAAATCATGCATATTATTTGTTCCTAAACAGTTGCAGGGTGTAAACTAGCATTAAATTGCCACACAGATAGGGCAGTATTGTAGAAAGCCCAGTGTGATTGCTTGGCTGTGAAAGGTCTGTGGAGAGGGAGTTTCCTGCCCTTGTGTCAACAGATGATCAAAACAAAGGCCTTGTGTTTCCCTGAGTCAGAGCGAAAAGAAGGTCAGCAACCAGAGCTACCTCAGAGCTCAACCCAACTTTGCTTTGTTTTGGGATGGACTTGTGTTAGGGCTGGGCAGCTGGGTCAACTGACGGTTGGCCTGCCTTCAGCCGGACACAACGCTCCATCAGGTCAGGTTTACAAGGACTGAGTCAAACCCTCTGGTTTATACTAGTTTATATTTAGTGCTTATAAGCATGAATAGAGTTTTTATGAGGTGCCATAAATTTCATTTTCAAAAGAGGGTGAGTATGGAGGCTCGTGTACGCCTACCCTGTGGTTTCTCCAGGCCACCACGAAGCCTTTGTATTCGTCCTGTTTGCCATGGGAAAATATCTGAAACAAATAAGTCGCCTGGTCGGCACCCATCAGTGTAAAAAACACTTCTAAGAGCTGTGGATTGTGCTGAGAGGGTGTGGCGCAGCACTGAAGGAACTACTTGTTTACTCCTCCTATGTCCGAAAATAAAAAAGGGAACTATTTTTTCTCTGAAATGGAAGGCAAATAAACAAGTATTCTTGAGCAGACAATTTAGGCAGGCGCGAGCAGCCTGCGGTTGTGCAGCGGCATGCTGGACTTGGTATGAGAAGGGGGGCAACACTTTGAGGTTGGTTCCCCACAGCAACATCATCATTGTCATCATCACTATCAATGAGCTGGAATGAGGAATAACAGACATAACTCAAATATTATCAAATCTAAAGTGAAAAAAAAAACCCAAACTCAATTACCATCTTTTATATATCTAAATGGGATTAATATAGCCTACTTGTATTTTAGCTGCTCAGTAATAAAACATTTTATTCTTTTCCACATAATGTATTAATGCAGTGTTTTATATTGTGATATATTTTCTTTAGTCCATATGCTGTTATTGGATCTCTTTTCCAACCAGCTAATTAGTTTGTTGTTCGTCTGTAATGAAAATGTCATATATGTTCATTCCTGCTAGAGGTATGTCATTGGGGCCAAATTAAAGGTTAATTTGTCTATTTTATCCATATTTTAGAGATTTACAATGGCATTGCAGCTGACTAGTGTGAGTTTATTTAGCCTGCTGGAAATAAGCACTTGCATATTGTTGATTACAGTGTTTAAACTCTCTTTTAATTTAATTAATTTGTGGTTCAGTCTTGCTCAAGTACACGTCGGCATGCTGTGTACAATTAATATTACCATGCACCAGGGTTATGCTATCATTTCATAACATACCATAACACACAGATGCAGATAAAATGCAAAATGCATGTATCCCTTACCAAATATAATTTGATAATCCTATAAAACAGTGGTAGACAAATAGTGGCCCGTGGGCCAAATCCGGTCCTTCAGCACAAATATTTGCCTCCCTGAAATTTTTAATGTGTGAATTCTAACACTGTTTTAATTACAATTATTTTTTACAGAAATGGTGCGTTGATGCCATTTTTTGTAAGTCGACAACAACAGAATTTTCAGTCAACCACAGGAGCAGGCCGCTGTTTATCGTGTGTGGATAACCAATACAGTATGTCTCTGGTCTCCAAGTGCAACACAGAACATAGATTCACATATGAGTCACTTTTAGTCAAATAAGTATTAAAATAAGTTGCTAGCCTTTGCTTACTAATAGGAAAAATAAAAATAAATGAACAAAACACATGGCCCTGTGTTTCCACTGTGCTGGTTAACAACCCTCCAATGAAAATCCTGAAAAATCTGGCCCATGCAGTTGAATTGAATTGCTGACCTCTGTTATAAAATATTGTTTACATATAATATTACAGGAGGATCATACCACAGGAGATAGCATCAGAGTTAGTATAAACTGAGCAAGATTTGGGACTTTTCTATGATTTGTAATCTAACCACAAGATAAGGACACTGACATTTTCTAATATGAAATTAAATACTTTAATTTAGACCAAATTGTAATTATAATTTAGTGCCTGCAACCTGTTATCCTGCCTTCTATCAATTAGTTCTGGCTTTCAAGATTAATTTCTGAACTTTATTAAACAACAGTGAGTCATTTACACTCACGTGAGTTTGGCTATAGGCCACACCTCCTTCGCCCTCTGATTGGACACATGAAAAACGTCATTGTTTGCTGAAAGCGGAAGTTGTTGGCCAATGTAGACAATGGCACAATGAGCCCTGCTAGTCTCTATCGTTGTATTCTGTTAAAGGTTTTGTCACTTTCAGACGCGTAATTAGACAGGTGAGACGGTATTATATGATTTTTTATACCTCTTGGCGAGTATACGTGCTTTGTAAAGTGCAGCCTGTGGTGTTAGTTCTGTTTTCTTTAACAAAGTATCGCCAGCTAGCTACTTAGCGCTAGCAACACAAGCTAGCTTGTAAGTAAACACAAAGTAGAGCTATTTGACAGTTAACTTTTCATATTATGTCGTCTGTCAAACGTGTGTCTGCTTTTATATTTAATCAGCAGTGACTTAATGCACATTAGTTAAATCATTGATGAAGCTTTCAGTCATGAAACATGACATGAAACCTATTTTGATCTGGTACCATAACAACTACTTAACAATAATGTTGTTTATGTGTAATATGTGGTTGCCTCTTGAACAATAAAATCTGAAAAAATCTATAACTGATTATCTGTCTTATTGTATAAAACATGGTGATGGTGATGTGACACTTGATGGAAACATCAGTAACAAAATTGAGGCGTCAGAGGTTTTTTTCTCTCTCTCTTATGGTGGTTGGTTTATTTTGGATTAAAAGTTTGGAACTACAGGACCAAACAATCCAATATTAGGCTCTTTTGTTGTTTCCTTCACAAAGTGGCATCTCTCTTTTCACTCTCTCCAGACAGAGCCCACTGAGGTGTAGACATGGATGTGCCTTGCTACCTGCCCAAACTGCTTTTTGAGCTCAATGAGCAGCGTAAGCGGGACTTCTTCTGTGACTGCAGCATCCTTGTAGAGGGCCGTGTCTTCAAGGCCCATCGTAATGTGCTGTTTGCGGGGAGTGGCTACTTTCGGGCTCTTCTGGTTCACTATCTGCAGGTAGGAGAGGCTTACATTAGTGTTTGCTCATGTCCCACCCTCCACCCCCCCCCAAGTGTGATATTGGGCATGATATCTGAGGATAACATATGACTAGATGCAAAATCTAATGAACTGGTCAACGAAAATATATGTAGTATTATCAGAATTTACAGATCTGTTATATCAGGAAAGCTACTGCTGCAACATGAATCCATACTCTAAATATCATCTCATAAATTTCATTATTGTTAAAGGCTTGCAAAGGAAACCAGATTAAAGAGTTATTAAATTATTTTTAAAAAAATAAAAAGTTTGCTCTCTAAACACCACAATTTATATTTTCATGTAAAGTAAGTCCTGAACTAACTGCATTGATCTCTTTTCAGGATAATGGACAGCGCTACAGCACAGCATCGCTGGACATTGTTACAGCTGATGCCTTCTCTATTATCCTGGACTTCCTTTATTCTGGCCGCTTGGCCCTGAACAGGAGTAATGTCATTGAGGTGATGTCAGCAGCCAGCTACCTGCAGATGACTGATCTGGTGAACTTTTGTAAAGGATACATCCGCTCATCTTTGGAAATATGCAACAAGGACAAGGAGAGTAACACAGAGAAGGAGAACCAGGTACAGGATGAAAGGATGGGTCCTGCAGATAGTGGCACTCCTCCTGCAGCTATCTCCAGTGGAGCAGGGGCTGCGCAGCCTCATTCACAGGTTGCAGAGGCAGATAGAGGGTTGGATTTGGGTCCGGAGTCTGCTACTTCAGCTAGAACCCCCTTGTCTCTCCCTGTCACCACCCCTCCAGGCACCAGCAGGGACATGGACCGCGACTACCATTCCAGGGAGGAGTTTGCATCTGGAAGTGAAGGACAGAAGGGGCACTTGGATCAGACTAACCTCTCATCTTCCTCATCCTCTGCTTTGACCCCAGAGTTAGTGAACCCAAAGATAGAGTATGACCCTGATGAGGAACTTATGGAGTCCCCTGACACCAAAGACCTCACCTCATATCCTGGGCCTTCGCTCCATAATCCCCATCATAGCAGGCTACTTCCCCCAAGTCCCTCCCCCTCCAACGAGCGCTCCCCATTGGGATACAGCCCTTCCTTTAATGCCAGGCAGTTGATGGAGATGCTGGCCAGAGGGGAAGGCCCCAGTTCTCTGGGGGACCGAGTGGGGCAGCGCTTTACCCAAGGACTAGGTAGCAGCACAGGAGGAGGCAGAATGGATGAAGGTTTGGGGTATATGGGATCATCCATCATGGAGATCCAATCTGATTGGCTTGGAGAGGACACAGGTAACTGGCAAGATCAACTAGGTGAACTGATTGTATGCTATTCCATTAAATACCCAAGGTTACAAATTTCCTTGTAAGCTTAAAAATACATTTTGAAACTAATACTATATTTCATTCAGTAGATTGTCAAATAGAGAAGTAAGGCTTCACATTTTGCAGCGCTCTCCTGTTAAAGTAAATCTGAACTGTTGGCCTCTCTCGCCCCCTGCAGGTGATGGCTTAGTAGTGCCAGTGAAACTTCACAAGTGCCCGTATTGCCCGTACACTGCCAAGCAGAAAGGAATCATGAAGAGACACATTCGTTGTCACACAGGAGAGAGGCCCTTCCCCTGTCCCATGTGTGGCAAGAGGTTCACAAGGCAGGAGCACCTTCGCAGCCACGCCCTCAGTGTAAGAACTCAGTGTGGCTTAGACTGCAAGATAATCAGCCTAATTTTGATAATAATGCACCATCTAACTTTGCTTTGTAGGCTTCAAAGTCAAAAGTAGTCGCTGATTACAAAAGTCAATTAAAGAAGGAATTACACAACTACTAATATGCCCTTTTGTGTTAATTTGTGCTTCTTAATTCCATCTATTCTGTAAATGTAGCCTGTCTATGATGTACCCTGTTCAACAAAAAACCCTGTCTTGGTCTTCTGTTTTTTGTCCAAATATTACTATTATTATTAATTCTCTTTGCCAGTTGTAATCAGTGCTGGGTCTTTTGATGGCAAATTAGACGTGTGGTATTTACAAAATACAAGACAAAAGCAAGGAATTCCCTGGATAAGGGCATAAAGGTTTTTTTTTTTTTTTTAAATCAGACATGCACAAGACCAAAGACTGTTTTTGCTGAGCTGAGATGATGGGATCAAATGACAAATCAACAGAAAAGGAATTCACTTGTTTTCTTTTTTAACTTGTTTTTATTTTAGATTTTATTGTTTATTGTTGTGTGAAATTGTAAAAGGGTAATTATTTGTTCTAGTGTTGTAATTTACAGACTAAATCCTGTTGTCTTGGTTGCATGAGAACAGTAATTAATACATAGTTAAGCTAAATTGGTTAGTGCAAAACCAGTTGGAACCAGTAATGTTAACAGTTTGTTGTAACCAGTAATTAGCTGCTGTTTTGGTTCCCCCTGTTGATTGTGTTTTGTGTATAGTGAAGTAAGTATAACAAGCAGAATTTTCTATTTTTATGGCCCCTGGTATGTTGTTTTTCCTCACCTATAATAATTAAAAAATCAGTCTTTCCTGTGCAAAATGATTTACACTGCTGTCTGTCTTTGTTGACCATTGACAGGTCCACAGACACTACTGGTCAGTATCATGCAAGAGCTGCAGGCGAACCTTCACAGGATCGAGTGTTTCCCCAGGACTCCGACGCTTCGGCATCTGCGACAGCTGCAACTGTGTGACCACCACACATGACGATTCTGCCCCTGTTCACCCTGCCAGCCAACCGGAGCCCATGGACCGTGCAGACGGGGGTACAGATTGGTCCAGCTTTATGGATGATGTAGACGAGGTGGAGGTCGGCAGAGTGGAGGACTTAGTGGAGAAACAGATGCTTGAAAGGCAGCTGGCTGTCTGTACTGATGTAGGTCACACACTGTGAATCTGAAGTCCACTGTACTCTGAGAAGAAAACCATTCCTTGAACTGCTTCTGCTGTTCTGTTTCCAACTGTGGCCATACTGTTATTGCTATTAAATTATTACTGTATGATTAATTTATTTATTGATGCATTCATAACCAGAAAATCCAAACCTTTTGACATCAGGAGCAAGCAGATTTCATGTTTTTTTAATCATAAATATGGTCTTTAATGTCATGTTCACATCTTTGCACATAATTTCTCTATATGTACTGTGTATATAGAAATGATTTGCCTGTCACAACAGTAGTTTCTAGTTTACTTACTTTGTACTTTCTAGTTTTTTTGGATTATACAGAGGGTAAAAACAGTAGCTTGATTTTACATGTTTTGTTTTATCCAAAATGGTGACAGTTCACAGATAAAATAAGCTTTAGGGTTATAACAGGGCCATTGTGGATAATGTTGCAATAAATGGCCTTAATCTAAATTGCGTATGTGCATTTGCTTTTCACTTGCAGATATGTGTTAATCTTATGATATACAGTATGTACATCTCCTTGCTGTAGTTCATCAACCTGCAGTATTATGATATGAATAAGCTGTTTATGCCCTCTAGTGTATGAGCCCACACTAGATATCTAAAGTGTGCCATTAGTAAGTGAATTCACAGGCTTTTGCAATATGGAGCAACAGACTACCTTATAAATTATAAAGTTTTAAATCAAAACGTTTGTTCTGATTTATTTTTTTTTGGAGTTGCAGAAAATGTGTAACTGAGTCAATTTTACATAGGACGGATGATATAGTTCTTTTTAAAAAGCCATTTCTCCTTGATGTAGCAACTGAGCCACCAGATGGCGACTACACTGTTTGCCCTTCCCATAAAAGTATGCAGAGGTGTTGTGTGCTTGTTGACGCCACTAGTAAAGGTGGACTCACCTGTTGCGTCTGACTATATTCAAGTAGTAAGAGCTTCTTAATCGGGACAGTTTTATTCATGAGTTATCATGTCGCTTCGAATGCGACCTACATGCATTCTCACTGTGATATGTTCATTTCCTCTTCTGATGATGGGACCTGGATGCGCAGCGCGGTACACAGCCAACTGGACCAGTCTGGATGCTAGACCCCTTCCCCGGTGGTTCGACGAAGCTAAAATCGGGGTTTTTGTTCACTGGGGGGTATTCTCGGTCCCTGGCTTCGGTCAGTATAGTGAGTGGTTCTGGTACTGGTGGCAGTCCAAAAAACGAGCAGAAGAAGTCGAGTTCATGCAGAAAAACTATCCGCCGGGCTTTAAATACACGGATTTTGCGCTCGAGTTTCGCGCAGAATTCTTTGACCCGGAAAACTGGGCAGATATTTTCCAAGACTCTGGAGCCAGGTATGGTCACCAGCTCTCTTCCTGTATCAACAGGTGTTTGCATAGCGCCATAAAATGTGCACAAACCTATTTGTTTTTTTTTTACTACAGCAGGTCCCTTTTGTTGGCACTGTTTGCTTAGTCACAGCCACCTGCAAAGTGTCTTGTATAAGGCTTGCAGTCACAGTGTTATCAAGAGTATAATAATCAGAATGCAGTATTATAGTAGATGGAAGAATCTGTGTCTCTCTTACTTGTCCTAGGCACTTAGTCATTTTTGACAGAATATCTGCTCATTTCCTTGATCCTGAAATGTTTGTGGGCATTTATGTGTATATGATTGACTTTACAGGTATGTGGTATTCACGTCCAAACACCATGAAGGTTTCACAAACTGGCCCTCGGCAGACTCATGGAACTGGAACTCAGGGGATGTGGGTCCTCACCGGGACCTGGTGGGAGAACTGGCTGCAGCTGTCAGGAAGAGGTGACTGATCAGGAGAATGATTCTGTTTTCTAACGTTTATCAAAATCCAGCTTTTTCAACCCTTATTACTAATCTCCGGGGATTTGTTAAATTTAGTAAGCCAGCGTGAATTCTTTAAATCTGAAACAGTGAAAGTTTTCATCAGTTTATAATCACAATGGGTGACATAAAAGTAGAGTGAAACACCATTCTTGTTCAACAGGTCATTGCGTTTAGGTCTCTACCACTCACTATATGAATGGTACCACCCGCTTTTCTTGTTGGATCAAGCATCCGGATTCAAGACTCAGAATTTTGTTGCCCGTAAGACTCTTCCAGAGTTAGTGAACCTTGTGATGACATACAAACCGGATCTTATCTGGTCTGATGGGGACTGGGAGGCACCGGATACCTACTGGAACTCCACCCAGTTCCTGGCCTGGCTCTACAATGACAGCCCAGTCAAGGTAAAAGGGTTTGCAGTTTGCAAAAGGGCAAAAATCTACTTCATCATGTCTGGCATGATGTGGGCTTACTCTTATGTTTCTGTAGGATGTGGTGGTTACCAATGACAGGTGGGGTAAGGGCTGCTACTGCAAACACGGAGGCTACTACAACTGTGCTGACAGGTACACACCAGGTAAACTTCCACACCACAAATGGGAGAAATGCCAGTCCATTGACACCCGTTCCTGGGGCTACCGAAGAGACATGCAGCTCAGCGAACTCATGGACCTGCCGTCCATCATAAAGGTGGGAGGTTATAGTAGGTAATCTACAGCCATGTTGTGATTTAATACTTAGTGAGCTCACATTCATCTGATTTCCTTTCCTCAGGACATGGTGCATGTGGTGGCAATGGGAGGAAACTACCTGCTGAATATCGGGCCAATGGCAGATGGTATGATTGCTCCAGTGTTTGAGGAGAGGCTGAGGGGGCTCGGTGCCTGGTTGGGGATCAATGGGGAGGCCATCTATGCTTCCAAACCCTGGAGGGTCCAGACAGAGAACAGCACTGTCCAAGTCTGGTGGGATTGTATTTTAATGTCATTTAATTATGTTGCAAAATAATGTAAATCCTGTAGTAGTTTGCTTCTTACAACTGCTTGCTCCCATCACAGGTATACTGCCAAAAATAGTACAGTTAATGCCATTATCCTTGGTTGGCCACCTAAACAAACACTTCAACTCACAACACCCAGGACATCTAAGGCCACAAGAGTAAGCCTTATACCTTTATGCCTATGAAGTTAATTACAGTCACCCTAATTTGACATAATCATAAACTGTACACACATCATCTTTTGCATTCACAGGTAACACTTTTGGACTATCCTGATGTACCACTGAAGTGGGCTCCAGTGACACAAACAACTGGGCTGATGGTCATCTTGCCTACTATGCCAGTATCACCTGGAAATGCCTGGACACTGAAACTGAAGGGAGTAGCCTAACACTAGACAGTCATAACAAAATAAGGACAGTAGTTTTAGGTCAATGAGCATGACTGTTACACTGATCTCTGATAAAATATATACTTGATGTATGTGTGTTGAATTGTAAATAAAGTTAACAATAGGGTTTAAATGCCAGGGTCAAAAAATGATTTGCTATGCCGTCAGAGCTCACAGAAAGATCAGCATTTCATGGCTGACCACATTGCCTCAGGTAATTTACTGCAAGGATAAAAGCTGGGTTCCATTGTTAGCCATGTAATATTAGCTGTCTCAGGATACTGTTGACATTCATATAATCTCAATAATTTTCTTAACTTTCTATAACATTTCTCAAAAAATTGAAAAAAGTTTTTCAATGAATATCTTGCCTCAATCACAGTGGAAAAGCCTTACACTATAGTCATATTTGTAGTCATTTTTGTTAGCCCAAGTTTCATATAAGGTTTTATAAAAATAAATCACATGTACGTCAACAGTTGCATGTTGATGGTGATGTACTCTTACCTCTTCATTTCAACCATACACGTTGTGAAAAACCAAAGCTAGACATTTTTTCTACAGGTCCCAGAAACTTTCTAAATTAGATAATTCTTGTGTGAAAAGGGCACATAAAAGAGAAAAAATCAATTGATTTTGTATTTTGTATCCATCTTATTAATAAGAGAGGCACTACTAAGAAACATGTTTGTGCTACACCTCCACATGTGTGTAATAACTGGCAATAAATCTGTGCCAAAAAATGGCGGATCTCTACCATTGCTTTATCCTCAGTATGTGTGTTTGTGAGTGCTGTTTGCAAGGATTGCACAACTGTTTTTTTTCTGATTGTTTAACACATAGGTGAGCAAAAATTGTCAGAAAATGCAAGAAATCACAAAGCCAACTGAAGAGGGCGACAAGCATTCGTCGATCTAATGCCCCAAATACAGAATAGAAGAAGAATATTATTTATGACTTGAGCTTGAGCTTTGTTTTCAGCAGAAATCGGGAATCTGCGGCGCTTCCCACCCGCCTGTTGGACTAGACTGTGACACATGGGGAAGTCGCCAGATTTAAGTGAGTTTGAGCGGGGCATGATAGTGGGTGCCAGGCGCGCCGGCTGCAGCATCTCGGAAACAGTCAACTTGTTGGGATTTTCAAAGACTGCAGTATCTCGAGTTTACAGGGAATGGCGTGAGAAGCAGAAGACCTCTAGTCACCGGGGATCCTGTGGGAGAAAACGTCTCGTCGACGAGAATGGTGAGAGGAGGATGGAGAGAGTGGTGGAGGCGAACAGCCAGGCTACGAGCGCACAGATCCAGGCTCTGTACAACTGCAGCGGAGAAAAGCCCATCTCACACGCAACCACCCTGCGGACCTTGAAGAGGCTGGGCTACAGCCGCAGAGCTCAGCGGAGAGATTCACTCCTCCGGGCCGGGCTGGAGGCTCCAACTGGGGACCAATCCTTCCCTGAGCAGCTTCAGTCTTCCACGGACTGCAGCAACGAGAATGACCCGGACACATGGATACAGTAAAAGTCTTGATACAAAGACAGCAATTAGGTTTTCACATCATTTCTATTAGTGGTGCCATAAATAGATTTTGGTACAGTTGTCCAGATTGTTTTTGAGAGGATCCATTTCTTTTTATTTTAAGTAATCATCTCTTCAAATAACATAAAATCATTGTCCATTTGTTGCCTGCGAAATGAAAAATGTTTTTGTAATTGGATCACATTCTCATTGTTTCTCCGTATAAATTTCCCAATGTTTATCCAGAACACTGTGGTGTATTATAATGAAAGTGAAACTGATGGTAAATTCTTTCATTTTTTAATTAACTAAATCAGAAGAATGTTTAATAAGATGACTAAACTTCTTCCAGTATGTCTTACTGTAAATGTCTGGTTCAAAATGTCAAAAGAGAAACCACTCTTACTTTTCAGAACCCTCATTTGTCAAATTTGAGTGACAGATTATTGAGACTTTCCATGTTTAAATGCATAGGCGAGGTGAATGCAACATAAAGCAAAACTTTTGATTTGGTAGTTAACATGTCTGTCTATCATGCTTTGCAATGATTATTTGCAGGGGTGTGCATTATGGATGTATTATGGTGCAAACTGAGTTTCCAAAGTTGACAACATTTTTCTCACCGAAAACGAAGAAAATAAGCAGTGCGTGGCACTTATACACCTTACAACTTTACATTACGTACTTATTTTGCCATCAGCTTTTGCAGCTGTAAGATACAAAGCAAGTAACTGATATAATCCCCCCCTCAGCACAACTTGGGCTATTTGAATATGTATGCAGCTGTATGCCATATGATATTGTAAATGGTTATAAGACCATGAAGCAAAAAGAAAAAGTAAAATGGAATTTGAATTGATAGCATTTTATTCATTTTTCAACAGAAAACTATGTGCAAGTGTTTGAATTCTTCACCCAAAGGCCCCAGGTAACAAACAAACAAGCAAATAAAGTCTCTTTTGAGACAAAAGCAGAACTATTTACAGTTTTATCTTACGTGTCCACTCGTTTTTTTAGTGATGCCACTCTGCACACAACAGTGCAGTCCAAGTGTGCGGGGGTGGCTGCATAGGCTAGGAATTAGTCAACACTATGTCTTTACTCATTTGATAAACTTAAGATAAACTTCGTGCAGCAATATGACTATTAACACAGGGTGATGTAGTTCCCCCCACCACTCCTTCCTCCAAAATATTTTTTTTGCAAATCTACACTGAGGTGATGATGACTGTGAAGCCAAGACAGTGACTTTGAGTTTTGGCATTGAAAATAAAATTTTGGCATTGAAAATAAAACCTGGACTGAAAAAAGAAACATTGGTATTGAAACACATGTATTGAAAAAAGTTGTGTATGTATTTAAAAAACATCAGAATTAAAAAAAAATCTCAAAATGAAATAAGTAATAACATTCATATTTTATTAAAAGCTTGTTTTTTTTTAATAACTTATTTATTTTTCAGTGTAAATACAACTTTTTCCAATACAACTGTTTCAATGCCAGTCTTGTTTTTTCGGTTCAGGTTTTATTATAAAGTCACTGTCCTGGCTCCATACATCTGGACATAAGGCGACTAATTGCACTCCTGATTTGTTCAATAAAGTTTTACAAAAAAAATTTCAATAAAGTTTTACTAAAAAAAACAGATGGACGGAAAAACATTATAAAATTCATGTGATCACAGTCACATGATGAGAAGCATCCAGCAGGAGTATACATCCGTGATCACAACAAGAAGTGAAATAACATCGTATGATAGCTGCAACTGGAGCAGTTTGACATTATCGTAGATGCTAAACTGTTCGACTTCCTGTTGCACAAAGGTGTGCTCCCAGCTAGAAGTGTTTACAATCCGATGAAGTCATGCTAGCCCTAACATTAGTCGTTTTTGTCGGTGCTCTCGCATCTCGTACGGCAGCTCGTTACACTGCGGACTGGACCAGTCTGGACGCCAGACCGCTGCCTTCATGGTACGATGAGGCGAAGGTTGGCATTTTCATCCACTGGGGAGTGTTTTCTGTGCCCGGGTTTGATAGTGAGTGGTTCTGGTGGCACTGGCAGGGCCAAAAGCCTCCGGACCAGAAGTGTGTGAACTACATGTCAAAGAACTACCCGCCTGGGTTCAGTTACCCGGAGTTTGCACCCCAGTTTCACGCCCAGTTCTTCAACCCGGAGGAGTGGGCGGACATCTTCAAGGCTTCTGGTGCAAAGTGAGTATGTTCCTCAAGGTGATGTTGACAGCTTCACTTCCTGTTATTGTGTGACATGCCTCTCATCTGGCTGACTCACTTTAACTTATCTACTCTCTTAATTACAGATATGTCGTCCTGACTGCCAAACACCACGAAGGATTTACTAACTGGGAGTCTCCAAACTCCTGGAATTGGAATTCTGTTGATAATGGTCCTCACAGGGACCTTGTGGGAGACCTGGGAGAGGCAGTGCGCAAACGGTGGGCCCTCAAATGTTTTGTTATGAAGCTCAGGGAAAGTGTCCTGATACTAATCAATGCACAAACACATAAATACAAACAATGGCAGTAAATGAAGGGCATAGTTTTAGTTATAACGTCTGTAGGGACGTTTTCTGTTATCGGATGGCACTTGCCCTCCATCTCTCTTTTCTCTTTCATATGCACACATGCACACAGACATTAAAAGCCTGACTGCAAAAAGTTGAAGTTTATTGAATATGTATTTGCTGATATAACACAGAAGTTCACAATAACTGCAATAAGAAAATGCATGTCTAGAAACCTCAGCATTGCCAGATGGGAAATGTGAAAGTATCGTACTAGAGGTTTAAAACTATCCTATTTTGTGGAAAATTATGGTTCACAAGTCATAATCAAAATAACAAATAGGTGTAAATGTGTGATTTTCAGAAAACACATATTTATGAAGACGAAGAACTTTTTGACACCACCTACAAATCTAGCCATATCGTTTAAAAATAAAATGGCATAGTTATATGATGTGTGGAAGGGGGTAGTCTAGAAAGATGTCATGTGAGAAGTTATGCATACAAGCACAGACACAGGATCCATATTTTACTATCCTGATCATGTAGGGAAATTAATTAAAATGAGATAGCCTAGACTGATTACAACTACTAGCTAAATGTCTCAAAATGATCAAATTATCATACATTTTTGGGACTTTTGGCATTATTGATTGTACATCGTACAGACGGCAAAATTATGGTATAAATACGATAATTATTGAACATCTGGCAACACAGGTGCTGCTCAGGCTTCTGGTGACAGGATTTTCATAATGAAATAATGCCTACACATTCACAAACAAATCAGCTGGACAAGCTGCAGCTAATTTACCTTATAAATAATCCATGTTATTATGACCCATATGCAATAATTACTCATCCACTCTTTGAAAAGGGGAGGGATGGGGTTATATAAATATGTATTCTCATAATGTCAAAGGAGATAAATGTTTGGATTGATTACAAGACATTCTTCTGAGATAAGCTCAGCTATTATTTACACGTCAGTTCTTTAGAAAGGACCTGATGTCTTAATTTGCTTTGGGAGGAATTTCCGCCCACAGTAATAAAGTTCTTTAATTAAACGACATGTCAGAGCTAACAACCACTTAATGCCTGAAATTTAAATATCCCCCATATCTTGCTCTTTCATTCTTTATCATAATAACCCACTTCTTGCGGAAAACACACTTGGCAACTGCAGAGGTCTTATCAGTAACATTATGAGTAGTTAAAATGGCAAGATTGTTTGAGAGGGGTAAAAATGTTGGTAGAGACAATTCAGGAAAAACTTGACATTGGTAGGGACATGTCCCTACAGTCCATAACCCAAATCTACACCCATATGGTATACACCCTTACCTGTTCAGCTGGCATACACCAACTTCTTTCTTAGACACTATTTGGTGGATATGTCTATAGGCCTTTTCCACAGCAGTGAAAGCAGAGGTGTAAATAATAACATCTAATTATGGCTAAATTCAATTCAGCTGCTTCAGTTTCAGAGTCCTGGTATTGTGCATGCTGGCTCCCTGTCACACTGTCATGGCCTGGACACTTGATTAGAACAGAGCCATTTATAATATTATTAGTAACACCTGTGCTTTTATTATCATCCTATCAAGTCATAATATCTGCTGTAAAAAGGCCTATTTGCATGAGGAAAGCCTGCAGTCTAGTGTTCCAGGTAAAAAAATGAATCTCTACGCTCCAGATAACTGGACAACAGAATAAGATTTAACAATCAGTGTTGTGTTGCTGAATTTGTGGCTTGTTTATTTTATCTTTTCACTCAAGATGCCATCACTGCTGTTGACTTTCCTCTATTTCAGTGCTTGAATTTTGCTTAATAATCTTACATCTGACCTGACAGAGTTGACAGTTTTGTAATCTACTTGTTTAGGTCCTTGCACTATGGACTCTATAACTCCTTGTATGAGTGGTTCCACCCTCTCTACCTGAATGATAAGAAGAATGGATTCAAAACACAGGATTTTGTGCTGCATAAACTACTGCCAGAGCTTTATAACATGGTTGTAAGGTGTGTATTACCTACATTTCTACATCAGTTAATTACAGTTCTTGTTCATTCATTGCACTCGCACATAATTAAGTCATACTCAGTTGAACTGACATATGCCTGTTTGAGAGTACACCTTAATGCAACATGCTTCCTTTTGTCTTGCAGGTACAGACCTGAGGTGATCTGGTCTGACGGGGACTGGGAAGCACCTGACACCTACTGGAACTCCACCCAGTTCCTGGCCTGGCTCTATAATGACAGCCCTGTTAAAGCAAGTGTCTTTATGTCAAGGAAGCGATACATAACTGTGTGCGACTATTCGATTATTAATTGTTTCAGCAAGGTTACCTGTGCTTATCAGGTCTTCCCTGTTTTAGGATACCGTTGTGACCAATGACAGATGGGGAGCCGGCTGTGCCTGTAAACATGGTGGCTACTATAACTGTGAAGACAAGTATACTCCAGGTCAGCTGCCCGAGCACAAGTGGGAGAAATGCACATCTGTGGACACGTTTTCCTGGGGCTATCGTCGGAACATGAAAATGAATGAACTAATGACCTTACCCACTATCATAGAGGTGAGTATATGCAATGGTATAATTATAAAATTGGTCATCAAATCTGTAACGACAGCTCAGCTCTTACAACTTTTCTGTATGACTCTCATACATGTAGAATATGGACCATTTCTGCTCTTTTACACAGATTTTATGAGGTGAATAGATGCATATTTTGATGTCCTGACCTGGATACATTTTGTATTTGTTATCTGCTATGGCTGTGTTTATTGCTGACATATAACTTGATGTGTGATTATTATTAGGTTTTGTTTTTTATTTCCTCAATCATGTCATCTTAGTCAAGAGAACACTGACCAAAAATAAAGTCAGTAACATGTCCTGTGAAAGTGCCTGACGACTTACTCTCCTCCTGCTCCTTTACGCCCGTTTCAGGATCTGGTTTACACTGTGGCACTGGGAGGTAACTACCTTCTGAATGTGGGTCCCACTCCTGATGGGATGATCCCAGCAGTGTTTGAGGAGAGGCTCCGGGGAGTTGGTGCCTGGCTAGAGGTCAACGGTGAGGCCATCTATGCTTCCAAACCCTGGAGGGTCCAGGCAGAGAACACCACTGTACCAGTCTGGTAAGAAGCAGGCAGAGCTGGATCATGACAAGCACTCTGTGGTCCTGTAGTTTCGGATTTTTATAATTGAGAGCGGAAATGCCAAAAATCTTTGCTGAAGCTGTAAATTGCACCTCATGATATTGTATAGTGGACAGAAGTTGACTGAAGATTCTCAGTTTAAGATCTGAATTGGCCTTGTCAAAGCCCCGTAGTCCTGATGTGAACGAGCAGCTGCTGAGCATTTTTAGATTAAAGTGCAGAATAAAGCTAAATATCTACTGTAGTCATGTTTAAGTGATTGATTCAATAATGTATATGCAGATTATTGATAATGCTGTTATGGTCTCTGTTTTTTCTAGGTATACATCTAAAGGGAATTCTGTTTATGCCATTGTGACTACCAAACCCCCCAAATCCACATTGCAACTGTTGGAACCCAAAACATCATCAATCACCAAGGTAAAGAGACTGAGATAATGTTTATGTTGTCTTCACACATTATAAAAACTCAATAGTAAAACCTTAATAAGAAAGATATTTAAAGTTCACAACATTAATTTTGTCACTACATCACTGGTCTTTGTCCCTTGTCTAGGTGACCTTGTTGGGGAATCCTAAGCCCTTGCCATGGTCCCCAGTCTACCCCAATGCTGGCCTTATTGTCCTTTTGCCTGAACTGCCCAACACCCCAGGTCAGGCCTGGACACTCAAACTGGATGGTATCCTATGAGCCTTAAACACCTGAAGCTATATGGTTTAATATTCAGAATTTGATATACTCAGGTTTTCATTATGTTTGTAGGATAAGGGGAAAATTTATGCACTATAATTTTAAGGGACAAGGCTTGTGTAATGATTAGTATGTTTGCCAAAGTGAAAGAATGGAACACTCCTCTTCAATGGTTCCTTTGTTGCTCTGAGGACTTAAGGTTTAAAGTTTCAATGGCTCTTATTTTTGCTCTTTTTTAATGATTTTAATGGATTGACTGAATGAAAAGTGGAATCTGCTGTGCAGCTTCCTTTTAAAAGGGCTAAATAAAAGATGATTTGATTTGTCTGGTGAATGCTTATGTCACATGTCAGTGGTCTCAAAGGTTAATGCTACTGAGGAAAAGCTCTGGGGAAAGCAACCAACGTCAGAAGTTTTCACAACTAGGAGCAGCACTGAACAACAGGGCAAACTTTAAAATACTGTCGTTCCAAGGTCCACTTTCCTCAAGAATCCTTCAAAGCAAAGTCAAGAGGCAAGGTTGTCTCCTCTGTGAGTGATGGTACTTTAAGAATCCTTCAGGTCTCATCAGTCTGAGAATGTCTTTTTATACAAGTGTGAGTGAACCACTTCTCTTCACACTCTACACCGTACAGCCATGACTGCAAACAAGATAACATGGGTACTTCTGGATGACTATTTGGTCGTGTTAAATGTGTCTGTGCAGCACTTGTTAGCACTTTCGTTCTCAGCAAGTGTCTTGGGAGATCATTACTCATTCACTTCCACACGTTTATATTTTACTAACTGCTGACCTTTGATTGTAATCTATTTCTTCTCTCACCTTGAGGCTACTTCTGCACACCATAACATTAAATCTCAGCTGACACCTTATATTTAGTGGCAGTAGGCTAAATTTGTGGGTGCAGTTCTTTGTCATGACTATGGTGTGAATAGACAAAAATATCCCCTGAATATATCAATCTAGGTTAGGGCCTAAGTGGTGGAAGGATACCCAAGGGGATGGTGCATCTGACTCAGAGTGCCAGCACTAAATTGTTATTTGTCCTCTTGGTTAACCTTCCTTAATAAATGTATGTGGTCTGCTCAGTATTTGCATTGGAAGTTCATACAGGCAGAGAAAGAAAACAGGAAACAATTTGAAATGGAAATTCTCTGATGTTTGCTTTGCATTTTTGATGGGTGCTGCCCAGGTTGGTGTGTCTGCACTGCAAAAAATGTCCATTTGAAGGTCACCTTGTCTGGCATTCACTCTTAAATGAGTATTTATCAATGGGATGAGATAAAACCACACATTCTAGATAAAGTCAGTATTTTAAAATTAGGCGGAATAAGGAAAATTAAAGGTGCAGTGTGTAGAATTTAGAAGCATCTTGTGGAACAGACTTGGCAGAAATGGAATATAATATCCATAAGTATATTTTAATTAGTGTAAAATAAAATAAGAATTGTTGTGTTTTCATTACCTTAGAATGAGGCCTTTATATCTACATAGGGAGTGGGTCCTCTTCTACAGAGCCTGCCATGTTGCACCGCCATGTTTCTACAATAGCCCAGAACAGACAAATTGAACACTGGCTCTAAAGAGGGCCTTTTGTGTTTTTTGTGAGTTTCACAGCCACCATAGGTTCTCCTACATGCTTGGAAGGGGAGGATGAGGGGAGCAGTATTTCGATGGTTGCAATCTGTAGCTCACCGCTAGATGCCACTAAATCCTACACACTGGTCCTTTATAATTTCACCCTGCTGGCAGATTTTTAGGTGAGGGATGGCAATGTCTGCTGGTCTATCCACCACTTTTGTAGTACTAGTGCATACTGTTAGGTTGACATTTTTGGTTTTCAGTGTAAACCTATCAGAGCGAAATTTGGTACAGATTTTCATGTCCCCTTATTATTTCAGTACTTAATTTTATGACCAAATACTTGAAAAACTAATTATATTCACATCAGCCTCAGCTGTACTTTGTGTTTGGTGTTAATGAGTAAATGTTAGCATGCTGACAGAGCAAACGAAGATGATGAACATTGTAATATTATACCTACTAAACATCATTAGCATTTTTATATCCAGTATGTTGCCATGCTAGCATTAATATTTAGCTCAAAGCCTAGGTAGAGCCTCAAATAGCTGCTAGCATGGCTAAAGACTCTTAGTCTTGTTTTACCTGTAAGGAAAATTAAATTTAAGATTCAACATGAGATAAAATATTTTTCAGCGCTCAAACTATTCACAGGAGTCAGAAAATCAACACAATGAAAGACAAACGAGACACAGCACCCTGATTTAACTCGCTAAAATAGCTTTATAATAATCATATTAATAGTAATAATATTAGCCATTAGAAAATGTTTTGACAACGTTGACAGTGTTACATTCTGTGTTGGGGGTAAACCACGTCACAGTGTGCCATCTCTCTGGGCTTCAGCGCTATCAGACGTGCTCCTTTGACACATCTAGATCCATAAAACATACAAGTTCAATAAATAAATTTTGTATGTACAAAATGAGACCCACAACACAACAGACTGAATCATGATTTACACTTCACTGTGCAACACCCTCCACCACCGTCCAACATATTTTCAGACTGCATCTCCCGGTCACCATGGTGTTCTCATGCATCTTGTGTATCTAGATACTTGTGCCATTATGAAACGTTCATATCTTATGGCATCACTATTGCTATATGCTCCAGTCAATTCTTTTTATAGGAGAAAAAAAAAAAACGAAAGCATTGAATGTTTGTATGTACAATATGCTGTCTTGGCACTGAATCAAACATGTATAAAAGAAGAGAACTCAAGAATAAAGCTGAGCTTAAAGACAGAAAAGCTCGCTGTATCAAACCCGTCTGGTTAAAAATCATTGTGTTCAGTGAGAAATACAAGAAAGATGAAAGAGGAGGCATGGAGAGAGTAGAGAACGAAGGACTATTTTGTTTTTGCTACATTATAGAGTAGAATACAGAGAGTGAAGAGTCTGTATTGGTTTGATGTTCATGTTGTTTTCCTCCTCTGGCAGAACTAAGAGTTCAGAGTGGAATAAAAGCACATGGAGAAAGAAGGTCTTGTGTTTGGATCTTGTGTTCAGTCCCTCTGTTCAACACTTAGGCTACTTTCCTCTTTTGGTGATCTCTCACTCCTCATAGGAGTGTCCATCATTGATCCCAGAGAAAAATGTCTTCCCAGAGTTAATGTCAGTTTGCTTCTCTTCTACTCCATCTCCATAGTAGCAGCGATTTAAGACTTGTCATCATAGATTAAGCTATTTTTTGTTATTGTACACAAGACTCGCCCTTGAATACAGAACAATGTTTACCCATAGCTATAACTGACAACACCATTTAATGAGAGTGATGGCAATAATGAATCCTTTTAATGACAATAATCATACTAATCATACTGTAATAACAATATATGTAATATTGAGAAGAGCAATGTCCATTGGCAACAGTTATTTACATTTTTGTAAACGTGAGGGTGGCAGGGTATTTTATTTTGTTAATTACACAGTAATTGTTCAGTTGTCTCTGAACCACATAGTTACCTGTGTGTGTACTGTAAAGCAACAGTGTCAATACACGCACACATACAAACGCAATTACACCTCAGTGCTAAAGGCACATTGGAGTTTCAGTTAAATATATTCTTGGATCTGAGCTGCTCTGGAGTCAGTATATGTAAGTAAAATCTCTGAGAGGAGAGCCAAGCAAGAAATTTTAGTTAGTCTCGTCAGTGTAAATAAGTATTTAAGTTATAATCCTTAAGATTTTTATAAAATCAAACCTCATTTCTGATACTGCTTTTTTTAAGCAACAGCCATCCAATATATTTACATTCTGTAACAACCTCTATATATCATAGTTTTCATTATTAGTGGTGAATTCCAATTGCCTAACTATGCATGAGGGATTCACAGGAAATGATACATGCGTGTAATCCAGCGTTATATTATCTCGATGTCAGCCTCATTGTTTACTGTCAACTCTTACATCTGTAGCAGAACTGTATTAAAGGACTAGTGTGTAGAATTTAAAGGGATTTATTGGCAGAAATAGAATATAATATTCATAAGTATGTTTTAATGAGTGTATAATCACCTGAAAATAAGAATCATGTTTTTGTTACCTTAGAATGAGCCCTTTATATTTATATAGGGAGCGGGTCCTCTTCCACGGAGCCCACAATGTTGCACCACCGTGTTTTTACAGTAGCCCAGAATGGACAAACCAATATGTTTTTTGTGAGTTTCGCTGCCACCGCAGGTTCACCTACATGCTTGGAAGGGGAGGGGTACGCAGTTGGTTGCAATCTGCAACCTCACCACTAGATGCCGCTAAATCCTGCACACTGGTCCTTTAACATTGCCTACTGCTCGTTCATGCTAAAAGCATTCAACTGCCACAATCTGGGACAGCTTTTAGTGTGATGCAGTCACAGTGAGCTGTTAGATCAAGATGGTGTGTGTGGAAAAGTACTTGGACCATGTGCAGCACAAAATCAGATCATGATTGCTATTATTTTTGGCTGACTTCAACACAAGTTTGTTTGGCTGCACTGTAAATAGATACACTGATTGCTCCTCTGTCTTATTTCTGACAAAGTAGCTGCTAACGGAATGTTTACTGCTGAGTTAAACTGCTTTTGCTGTAACCAAAATTAAACACAGGTGCCACCGAATCAACTGGGTATGAAATCTTAAGGATTATTATTATTATTATTATTATTATTATTATCATCATCATTACTATCATTGCAACTTTCTGCAAGTTACTTAACCAGAAAAACTAGTTTCTTGGCTTCTCCCACTGGGGTTTTACGTAACCAGTGACTTTTTTTCTCCAGAATAGCTCTGCCTCGTGAAAATGTTTGTATAACTAAAACTCAAATCTGCTACATCCCTCCTGCTCCAGTTTGTTTCAGATGCACATTATACAGCACACACACATTGGCTACAATTGAGCTCTTGCCTCACCCACCACGTCCTCTCTGTGACTCTGGTGCACTCCAGTCTCGGAAAATGGCTACAAGAGAATCTGGGCTCAAAACGAGTGATTTCCCATTTTATTCAGGGAATATGGACAACATTCCAATGGGACTGATCTCATCCTGTATTGTCAGGGTCCATCGGTTGTGTGGTGTTATAGAATCCCCTGAGGACAGTGGCCTGGGTCGGGGTTGGAGACACTGCTGCTAGAAACTGAGGTACTCGGAGTTGACTTGTCCGTCTGGCTGTCCACGTGGGGTTTTTGCACTTCTAGAAAGAGGTGAAAGGGTTCGTATAGTAGTCTGTTGTGTTGGTGAGTGCTTGGATCATGTTTGTACAATTATATACTACCAGGTGCTATTTTAGCTGAGGCCCCTGTATTTATACTGTGCAGATATAGGACAGATTGATAGGTAAAATACACAACTAAAAGCATGGAAATCACAACCACCAAAAGTGTGTTTACAATGGACCTGTTTCAAGGCAAGGTGGCTGGCTAACACCTCAACTTGTGATAAAAAGTATAGAGGAGGAAGTCAGCAAGAATTGAAGTAGCCTAGTATTTGCTACTGTGGATAAATACCCAACAAAGCCTCTTTGAATCCTGGTGTCCATCCCTCAAGGCTGACTCGTAATGGAAAGACCTTGCCATCCCTCCATGTGTAGGTTTGAGGACTGTGAGGGTGTAGTCAAGAGTCCTTCACAGTGGAGTAACAGTATAAAAGCAGGTCTTTGTGCTTTGTTTGATGAGGGCTGTGTCAAACACCACTGAGATGTCATCAAGTTTGAGGGTAGAAGAGGAGAAAGACGAGGGGATAACAGGTTGCTCTGCAACCTACACTTCTGCAAATGAATGAAGCACAATGTCTGAATCTCAGCCCCTTTTCTTCATTTCCAGGGTAGCTTGTTTTACATGGGAGGTTGTTAAATTGATCTGTTGAGATTGCCGTTTCCAGGTTGCCAGTATCATTGTCCTCCAAGGATATAATCTTTGTACAAAGAAGTGAATCATTGAAATAACTCAGTTGTAAAATCTTGTCAATTTTTTTTTTCAATCACAAAAAAGGTTTATAAGCTACAAAATTTGCTTTCCTTTCGCCAGTCAAAAAACGAGGTTCAGCTTAATCTTTCCAAGAGGTTGTCATAAAACATGCAGTGTTAACGTCAACAAAAATCTGCCAGTTTTATGTGTGTATTGCAAGTGAAAATGAGGGAGACAGATGATGGCATGTCAGTACAATAAAAACATTTTTGTTAACACTATTCTCTGCAAATTTTATACTTTTCTATTTACACATCTTTCTATATATACTGTAAACTGTGTTCAAAGGAAACCTCCACATATAGCTGGTTAGGCACATGTAGTTGGTTCTAAAGAGGAAATACAGGGAAGAAGAGAAAAGGGTGAAAGGAGGGGGATACAGCAGTATATGTTGTTAGAACCACAGAAAGATATACAGTAGGGCTAAGGAGGAGCATACTTGGCAATTAACACGCTTGCCAGTTTTACCCTGTGAACCTGACCCAGCACTCACAAACTGAAGATAATAATCATTTGAAGTTCTTTTCACATGTACTGAGTCTGGATATGCCACACAGCTGTAGTATCACACAATGCTATAATCTATCATTATAATACTATATAAATATTTCACATTTGATATATGCTTTTTGTACATATACTGTACTCAATAGTCTCTACTAATCTAGAAATGTAGATTATATTATAAAATATACATCTCCCATTAAAATATCCCATTTTTCCAACACATTCCATCCAAATGTTAGAAAAGAAAAAAAAAACAGGTCATGCTAAAATTTTGCTTATATTCTGTGTTGTTTTTTTCTTTAAAATGGCTGATTTGGACTTTTTAGTATTCATTGGGCTTCATCATATGTCCCTTCTGAAACACAGCCCTTCATATTCACACTACCAATGCATTCACAATGGCACACACACACACACAAGTCTATACGCAACATCCATACAAAATACCTAAATTAGAAACGTGTTCTGAAATAAGTTTTCAAATGACACCCCTCAAAGCCTTTCAAATCATGCTACACTTTGTTCAGTGGAAACATCACATCTATGATTTCAGGAAGTAAATGAAGAGAAAGGGAAAGGAATACATAGTGCAACAAACATACAGTACAGTTCCATTCATAACGCGTGTTACTGTAATAAACCCTATCAAGCTGCATCTTTTCTATAATTTCACAACCAGTGGTTTCCTCTCATTGATGACTCTTTGGAAGAGGGGTTGGAGGGAGCTTAATTGAATGAGTGTCGTGACTCCGTTTGTTTTCTTTTGATCAGAGAAATTATTCCTTTTTTCATCAGTAGTGTGTGAAATTGAGAGGATTGTACTTGAAGTTAGGCAAGTGGATTCTACTGAATACGTTGGCAGCTCTCTCCCTTTATTTTGTGATCCGCTGCTCGATCTTCTCAATTATGCAAAAACATCTTCTTTCATGGCTGTTTCATCAGGGCATGTGTTAATTCCTGACTGAGGTGGAAAGAACTCTCTAAAGACCACTGCTGTTATTTTGGGTCCTCAATTGACCACTTGGTGGTGCTATAGTCTCACAGTGAAATGGGGGCCTCTTCAGTAGAGTCCTGAAAAACCACCATAATATATTTCCCTAAAAATTCCCAGCAACCCAACCCCTGAACACTAAAACTTCAGAAAGACTACATAAAAAGCAAACGGCTCTGGTTTTTGTCTGTGATGCTCTCTAGCTGTCAAGGCTGTGATGCTACACTGCAAGCGCTCCTCTTGGCAAACATGAGTGTGCACACTATGTACAAATAGCACTTGCGCATTCAAACAGCCTAACTGCTGAATGCTGAGGGTAGTTGATGGATAGGTGGGGCGTGAGGAATGAACGCTAAGAAAGCGCAGAAGAGACAGAGAGAGAGACAAAAAAAAAATTCCATATTCTTTGACTGGGAGGTGGATAGATGGCACTCGGATGAAAGGTACCAGCTGTAGTTGGCTGACTATGCTTGGAGAATGTTCTTTGGGGATTACCAAACATCTGACTTTAAGGGCATTTCAACTGATGGTCAGAATTTCATCAATCTTTATTCATCCATACAGATAGCGTCAGTGAAGAGTATGGATAGATCTTGTGGTGATTTGGAAACCCAACAAATATAACATTATAGTAGAGTTTCATTCAGAAGATGGCAACAGGGATTCAATCAAGGAGAGTCTGTCATCTCCTCACACAGAGGTTATGTGCCTGTTAAGCCCTTTATTTTCAGTGATGGAGAAGTGCTAGGCGAACACGCACAGGCATGCTACTACTGCGTGAACCTCCACTGATTACTGCTATAAAAAGTGAACTGTTTCTTGTTTGTTCTCAGCCAAAATGAAAAAAAGAGAAATTCAGAGACTCAAATGAGTCTGTAACTCATATCCGCTAGCTACCATTTCAGGTCTAGGCCTCTATGTCAGTAGTGTGTCCAATTTTCAAGACACTAAAATGGCTGTCATTGCTTGTTTCATGAGCAAGAGGACTGAATTTGGAATAGTGGTAAGTGTACTGATGGAAATGCTGAGGGAAGGGTAGAGGATAAGTTAGCAATGACCTAAAGAGGATCCAAAACTGGGCTCAGAAAAGGACTGAGATTGGTGCGCAGGTCAGTTTTGCAGGGGTGAGGGTGAGCGACGAGGTGGGAAGGAGACACCTCAGTCTTGTGTTCAGAGTCGAGTCTGGGCTTCGGGAATGTAGATCTCGATGCTGTCGGCGCTCTCTGTGGCCGAGTTCTGCCTGAAGGAGGCGGTACGCTTGGTCTGCAGCAGCCTCCTCCTCGCTTCTGTCCTCTGACGGTCCCCGAGGTCCAGGGACTTCTCCCTGATGGGTAGGGTATGTCCACCCACACGAGGCACCACCAGGCCCCCTGACCCACCTCCGGCCCCTACATCCCCGACGCTATCGGCCCGGAGGCTGCCACTCACCCCGCCTGCTGGCTTCTTTGGTAAGGGAGGAGGAAGCTTCTTATCCTCCTAACCCGGTGACATTGAGACGTAGATATAAGATGAAAACGGACAGTGGAGTTACCATGTTGGGTGGTATACAAAAAATGGTTTGTGTGGGAGGATCCCATGCAGAAGTGGAGATATTGGGAGAAGAGAATAAGAAACCAAAGGGCAAGACCATCAACAAAAAGGGTAAAATTCAAGTGAGGAAGAATCATGGACCGAGACATTACGACAGACAAATAACAGCCAAAATCAACAAAAAAATATCAGCAAAAAATATATCTCAGCATGCATTGACATTGTGGATGAATAAAAAGGAAATGAAATGGGAGAAGAACAGAAAAAGGTCCACAAAGAAAATGTAAAAGAAAAAGAGGAAAAGAGAAACAATTGTTAATTCTCCTTAAACTATCAAGAATAATTTAGCTGTTCAGTGAGCACCCTAATCTTTAGAGACAATAATGTAATAGACAAGTACTTTCTTTTGTCTAAAAATGCTGATATGCATTTCAAACAATTTCTAGCAGTTTAAGACTCCGCAGTCATGGGCATCTCAGCTCAGTTCCTTTTGCTGCTCTGTACTTTCACAGCTTGCAAAGGCTTGGAGGGCACGACCATCTGCGCTACTCTTCTGCACACTGCCATCTTAGCTCTGGGGGAGTGCTGAAGGGAAACCAAGGCTGTTTGGACCCCTGGACCTCTCACCTTCTTTTCAGGTGGGAGCCTCCAACCAGACTCCTTGAGCCTCTGGAGGTCCTGAAACTTGACCCTGACGTCCTCTATGTTGAGCTGGAGCAGGTCCCACAAACCTGCCAGGTCCTGAGAGGTGGGCTGGGGGTAAGCGGATGGGTCCTGGGAGGGCAGGGAGATGGGATATGGTGTGTGAGGGGAGTAATAAATGAAGATGTGTAAAAGGGTGTAAAGACAAAAAAATCATATTAAATTTCTGAAGAGGTGATTTTGCAGCAAAGCTCGTTTTGCCTTTGGCGACAGTGAATCTCCGCAAAACCATGTACCATATGTGATGTGTGTTGCCATGGTTTTGCATGCAATACTCACCACACTTTGTTGACAGAGGCGGAAGAACTGCTGGACTTTCTGAGACATTAGCATCTGGGCGCTGCCAACTGCATTACGAATCAGCTCAAGAACTAGGGTGAAAAACCATGCAGACGTAGTGTTAGATGTTAGAAACCCAAGAACTGTTCATTTATCTTCATCTCTGATCCTCAACACCCTTCTCCCAAACTCACTCTCCTCTGGCAGTTCATTCTCCTCTGCCTCTCTCTCCATGTTCTGGCACCAGCCCTCCATCCTCTCCACCTCTGTCTGCAGCAGGCGTAAGAAGAACTCTCCATCTCTCATGCAGGGCGAGGCCCGGCCTGAGTCAGGCAGACTCCGTGGGCCCTCCAGGGACGGCGTCCCCGCCCAGGCACGCTCAGCGGTGATGGGGAGTGGGGAGTGGGAACGTGGAGGCAAGTGCGGGTGCTGGTGGGGGCGTGGGTCTGTTGGGCAGGCCTCAGTGGTGTAGCCACTCTGGATAAAGTCCTGGGATAACATAAGAGAAAACTGTTGGACACATGGTACTTGGACTATCAATAATGGGTGCTCAGAATGATATATTATTGTCTTTATTTGACCATAAGGTATAGTTGAACACCTCCCAGAACTGTCAAACCACCCAACAGCCACCACATCAACACTGGAGCACTGACTGATAAATAATTAAAATAAATATAGTATTATTTGGCAAATGTGATAATCATATTTCTGACATTAAGTCACCAAATGTCTCACACAGCATTTTGAAAATACTGCTGGTTTTGAATGCTTGCTAAATTTTTGATATTTTTAAAAATGTCACATTTGTAGATATACTTTTCAAAGATCTTTTTTGTTTATTTCAACGATATATTGTCAAGTTACTTCAACAAAAAAAAATCATACTTGAATTAATTGTGTGCAATACTTTTCCACTTTTATTTTTTTAATCTTATCACTAGCTTCATGTTAAGAGTCTTACTGTATTTAACCTATGTCGTTTGGAGTTTTTGGACATTAGTAGCACTATAGAGCAACATTTTAATGAGGGGGTCCCCGTTTGGACCCAGTTTTGTGCATTGCTGAAGACCCACCTCTCTGTAGGCCCACTGTCCCTGTGTGTGGACAGTGCGATGGCACTCTGTGTACTGGCTTGCTGACTCTGGCTCTGACGAGTGCCTTTGGAATGAACAGCCAAACTGGAGACTCTTGTCCTGTGTTGGCACGGCAATGCTGAGCCCCGGGAAGCCCTCGGGGTCCAGGTCGGCCTGCACGCTTGCCGTCACGCTGTTGGATCGCTTGAAACGAGCCCGTCTGCAACACAGCGAGTCACAGCAGGCCCACAGCCATCCAGTCACACAAAGTATCGCACGCAAAAGCCTTTCTCAAATTATCTTTTTTTCTTCCAATAATTGCACATTCCTATTTGAGATAGCAGAGATAGTCATACTGTCACTGCAGTCACTACTACTCACTTGGTTGTGATAAGTCCTGCTAAATCCTCTGACGCACCAGTGTATGCAAATGTCTTGTCAATGGACTCAGTGATGAGTGTTTACTCGATTACAAGTTTATACCCCACCTCCCCTCATCCTGCCTTGCTGTGTGATGAGGTGTGAGGTGTGACTCAGATTTCCGTTCTTGCACTTCTGTTTTCTCCCCCGATGTCACACTGTCACCCTTGATCATTACAGGAGGTGGGGGATATTGTTAACAGGTGCATGATCACACACTGTTCGAGGTTTGGGAGTATGTGATGCTGTGAGTGCTTGCATGCATGCGTGTGAATGTGACCCATAAGCAATGCTGGATATAATTAGGAGAAGGGCTGCATCACGAGTGAAAGTCATGTCGAGTGTATGATTCGGAGTAGTCATGGTTACAGTCACTAATGGCAAAAAACAAGACATTCTTGGAACAAAATGCTATTGAGTTCAAGCTGTGATGTCTGATGAAATGTTAAATGAAATAATAGGATCTAGCCTAGAAATCAACCATAGGTGGCTGCACTGTTGGATGCCCAGAAGATGAAGGCTGTTTCAAATTATATATTTAAATTATTCACATAAATTACTGTAGGCAGACAAAAAACTCTTGATGAAGCTATATCTTTTGGGGGCAGAGATAAATGAGCGAATAAACAAAGGCACATCATCTTAGTTTGCAAGTTTGTGTCCATAATTAAGGACTGAACTTAAATGTCAGGCAAAATAAACACCTCAAGTTGTGGAGAGATTTCAAAATTAGATACTCTTTGATTTTTACCTTTTGTCATCTTCCACTTGGACTCCTATAGAGTGAACCTCTGTAAGAGCTTTGCCCTCTGCGTCTGAATCTGACAGAGTCTCCGAGCTGTCCACCTGAAGCAGAAGAAGCCGTAAAGCACCACAGTCAGAGCATGGAGGTATTTGCTGAAACACACAGCTTAAAGATGCCATAAACAACAAATTAAAAGAATAGTTGGACATTTTGGCAAACATGCTGATTTGCTTTCTTGCCATTGAAGAAGATCAATATCACTCTCATGTCCGTACCACTGACTGTATATAAAAATGGACTCCACTTCCTACCGCTATGCAAACGTGAAGCCACCAGGGGGCGATCAAGATGTTTTGGCTTCACTTTTGGGGAGCTGTCATGACGTCCATATTTCTATACAATCAGTGGTTTGTTCAGTAAATGGATTAGATTAGCATAAATACTGGAAACCTGGCTCTGTCCAAACAAAATCTGCCTACTAGCACCTCTAAAACTGAAGTGTAAAAACATTTACACATTCAAAAAGTCTTAATGCTAAGCTAAGCTAACCAGCTGCTGGCTGTAGCTTCATATTTAATAGAAACACTGTAGAGGTATCTTCAACACTCAGCAAGATAGTGAATAAGCAAATGTCTTCAGTCTTTATGCTAAGCTCAGATAAGTGACTCATGACTGTCACACAGCCATGAGAGTGGTATGGAGCTTCTAATCTTACTCTCGGCAAGACCGTACTTTCCAGAATGTCAAACCTTTTCTTTAAAATGTAACTTGTGTAAGTGGGTGGTCATTTTATTTCAGTACAATGTTTAGAGCTGAAATCAGTCAATAAACAGAAAATGAACAATTTTGCTAACTGATTAATAATTAAAGTCTTATCAAGCAAAGGTGCCACATATTTTCTGATTCAGTTCCCCAAATGTGGGGATTTACTGATTTTCTGAGATTTACTGGTTAGAAAAATAGGCAATTTGAACATATCATCTTGGGCTCTGGGGAAATGTGATTTTTCACTATTTTGTGACATTTTGTTGATTGTAGAAATTTATCAGCTTTAAAAAAATATATATCTGCCCCAATTTTTAGTAAAACTGTCCTTTCTCACCTGCACAGCTATGGATGGCCTCCACTTTCTCCCATCACGTCCTTCATCCTGCCCTCCAGCTTTACTCAAAACGATGCTGTTCTGAGGCAGAGAGACTGACTTCCCCAGGCTGCCTCCCACTCTGCCGTCCCTCTCTCTGGCTGGCCTGGGTGGCCCCTCCAGCAAACTGTCAGCCGAGCTGCTGTGTTTGGCCCTCACCCCAACTCCCGGACCCCCTCCGTAGGGCACCAGCTCCCGTGAACTCCTGACCCCGTCCAGGCTCTCTGCCGAGTTACTGTGCTGCCGGGAACGTCCAGGACCTGCGGTGATGTAGTAGCCGCCTCTGGAGGAGCGACCTGAAGGCCCATCAGAGCCGCCCAGGTCCACGGAGTTGCTGTGCTGTTTGGGGCGCCCAGGGCCTGAGCCTGCAGCCAACTGTCCGCTGTTCTGGAAGTATGCATCCTGGGTGGACTCAGTGCTGCTCTGGGCTCGCACTGAGAGTGAAGACTTGGACATACGTGGCGGGAGTGGGGGAGGAGCACCTTTGCGATAAGGAAAGACTGAAGTGTCAGAAGAGCGGGAGAAAGGAACACAGAGGCATAGTGGGCTGTTAAAACCAAAATTGGTAATATGTCAACAGGGAGCAGGGGAGGTGGATACTTACAAAAGGGACAGACTGGAAGGAGAAGGTGAAAGGAAAGACAGAGAGTGAAAAGAGGGGAATTTGTTGACATAAAAGGGGTGAACCAATACAGAGAGAAAAAGAGAAAACAAAAATCATTAAGAAATAATGGTAATACAAGATGTGACAAGAAGATTCATAAAAGCAACTCAAAAACACAATTTCTTCACACAAAAAAATCAGCTTTTGGTGTGAATTTCAGTGAGAGGCGGGAGCGAGGTGGTGGAAAAGACAGACATGACAGAAGTGAGAAAAGAAAACCTCTTCCCTTGAGCTAACTTAACTCTGCTTCTTAAGAAGATGAAGCAATTTCCTGATAGAAATATTAAAATGAGACGTGCACTTTTTTTCAGCAGATTCTCTGTCTCTTTCTCCTCCTACACAGCTTCGTTCGAACGTATATGCACACACACATACACATATATACACACACGCGCACACACACACAGTTCACTGAATAAAGGATCAAACTAATGCATTTCTTTTCAAGCACCTTTATTGTCAGCCAGCTTGTCTCAGAGTGCAAAGATCCTTACCATGATGGTCTAACCTCCAGTGTGTCAGCATATATGTATGGAGGTGAATGAGGGTTTGAGTTTGTGTAGTGCGCATGTGTGTTAGTGGTAGATGTATATGACACTTCACGGAGGCTTTAATAAATCTCAGGGGAGGATTTGCTGCTCTAATCCTGGAAATTTTAGTCATATAAGCACTAGAGTGGCTCTGCAGTCTACTGAACCGACACACACAATCACAAATTACTGCAGATGTACTGTATATTACGCTTGTGCAAGAGAAAAGGAAAAAATGATTACACCAAAAATGTCAGAGGGAAGACAAAACACACAACAAACAAACATGCCTCAAACCAAGGAAGATGTGGCTTGGGAAGGCAAAGCAATGAGACAGAGAGACAGTGAGACAGTGGGAAAGGGGCAGCTGGAGACATTGAGCTATCATCATAATCATGAGTGTTCCTGTACCTATTACTGAGCCTGAGAAACCTGCGATCACACTGGGGAGGATGATGGCAGAGATGAGATACAGAGACGAAACAGAGGGAGGCACCGAGACGACAGAGAACAAAGAGCATCTACAATAACTTACACACAAGCCTTTGCTTACAGCATGCACACAGAAGAGCAAAAAAGCTCGGATAAAAATTATAGCAATTGAGGGAATAGAGCAGAGGAAGGTTGATAATTAAAAATGAATGCACACATTGCATACAGCTGTGCACTGCTTGAGTGTGTGTGTGTGTGTGTGTGTGTCAGTGCATAAACTTGTTTTGTTGAGGTAAGCAGACACAAGCTGTCATAAAATTCATTCTCCCACTGGCACGTCCTACTGTGTCTCCCACCAGGTTGCCACCACACCAAAGACAACCACACATCCTTCTCACACTCACACAGACACCACACATCGAATCCCATACACACACACACACACATACACACTCACCGGCCCCGCCCTTGATGCTTCCCTGGGGGCCTGACATGGAGAAGACGGAGAGGCAGTCGTCGTCCTGGGAACAGCCTGCCTGGATGGCGCGGACATAGCTGTGGCTGCGAGTGCGAAACACCCCCGGAAGATCCAAGGCCTCGACGGCTTGAGACTCCACCTCCCCGAACATGGTCTCACAAACTGCCTCAAACTGACGGTTCAACGTGTCTCCCAGCTGAAGGATGAGAGGGAAGGTGAGAGTGAAAGAAATTAGGGCACGCTCCTGTCAAGACACTTCAGTAGGGAGAATGACCTCTGGTTAATGCAAAACTTAAAACCTACATCTCCAAAAAACAAACCACATTAGTTGTTACCTGTGAGCTGGTCAGGGAGCGGGTGTAACTACGGGAGCGGGTGTGGGTTTTGGGTGTGGTTCGGCTGTTAGGATAGGAGTCAGTACACTGCTTACATGAGTACCTGGATTAAACACAAATATAATCAGCATTACTGATGACTGCAACAACTACAGTGTGTGATGACACTAATAGTTTCTTAATTAAGTATATTATGGATGTAAAATCTCCAGCCATTTTCTCTCTACTTTTGTCAAAACATCATGTTCGTAACACACACTACATCTTTTGGTGAACCACAACTATCCAATAAAATGTCACTGAATAATGTTCAACTGTGCCAGCTGGGGTCATTTTTAGTGTTGTAATGCTGCATTCATGTTAAAGGAAAAGCTGCAATGCATCTAACTATAATTCCCTCCATTCTCCTCAGTAGTGAACTGCATGTCACTGCCCCAATATGAAGGGCCACCCTAAAGACTTTGGATTTGTTCTGCAATGCAGGCTTTTTTAAAACTCTCTAATTGTTTCCACCCAGTTTTAACAATGAAAGCTGGAAGATTGTCCTCAGTCTCTCTGAGCAAAGCGTTTAGAGACTGACCTGTGAGTCTAACTTTGTAGTATGGTATTTCCATTTTGGATCAGTACAGTTAAATCTACAAACTCTTGAGTCCAATGACAAACCCCACTCCCCAAGGAACTTGAATACATGAAGGTATCCATACTATACTGTATCCATACTATAGGAACACAAATGCTACTTTTCTATTTTATCTATTTTTCTATTACTTTTTCTATTTTTGGAGTGGTAATTGAACTGTGCTGATGTGATATTCAAGGTTAGATTTGTTGTTGTGTTTGTACTATGGTTGGGCAGTAATTCAGTATTATCACTTATAGTCTCTCAATATCATATTGTGACAAAATCCTCACCTCAAGATTCTGTGGTTTACAGTCATCTCTAAATGAGTGATGACTACTTAAATGTTAAAATCAAATTTAATAATACAATTTTAACACTTGTAAAAGTTGTAACAGCTGAGTTAAAGAGTGTCTTGCTACTTTTATGCTGCAACAAAAAAATGGAGGGATTGTGGAGGTGGGCGTGGTTGGTACTCAGCTGCAGGACAGAGAGGTGTGGAGATGGCTCAGGAGAGCAGTGCCAGGTGTGTTGATTTGCACAGCTGGTGCTTGTTAACTAATTGTACTCTCCCTTTCAAATGCAGTAGCGTACTGGGCTTCTGATGACTGCTGCACATCACAAAGACAGACAGGCTGACTATCAAGATTGTTTGGCAAGGGCCGAAACTATTATTTGGTGAGACTGAGGGACTCAAGAGACTCAACCTCATGCGCCAGAAGAAGCCGGGCAACAGCAGGCGCATGGTGGCTTTATGTTTAATGTATATATTGAAGTGTGTGCATGCAGCAGAGAATAAAAGGAGGTCTCTGTGACTGATCTGTCGTGTTGGTGTCATATGCCGAGGGAACTCACGGTAGCAGCTAGACTTGCTACAGAGATATGCAAGGCATGAATTTCAGAATTTCAGCAACAATAAAAAAAATTCCTTCCATGATGAAATGTCAGCTTTCAAATGAAGCAACCAGGTTTTCTACAGAAACATTAAATGGATGTATAATGTAGTCAGTAATTCAATTACAGCTAGCTTGTAAGATAAGTCCTCCTGGTTGTTGAAAACCAGAGAGTGGCAGGCCGAAGTGAGTACGACTCAAGGGTCTTCTATTTCAACATTAACAAACACTCCATTTGTGGAATTTGACCTTTGATCCATGCTGATAGATCGTCTAAAAGCATCCCTTTGAGCGATCAGGGTGGACTTGGGCGAGGCTTTGGGGCTAGTGTCCGAGTCAGCACTATCATCGTCGCCCATGGCCTTAATGTAGCTGCCACTTCGCATGCGTCGGCACGGAATCTCCCCTCCACTGTCAGTAACGCTGCCACCACCGTATCCACCTCCCCAGTCTTCTGAAGGGACCTGAGACACAATCACATTCATGCAAAAAACATCCACACCATCATAGATAAGAATAAAAATGACCAAGGAAGATCAATCTGAAAATTCAACATGTAGTGAGTAGAAGTGTAACCATGTGAAGTAGCCACATGGTAATACTCAGTTTTAGTAAGAGTCTCTATTTATGGGTTAAACACAGTTAAAATGAGTTAAAAGTAAGTATGCATTCCTCTTCTACACCAACTGTTAAGACAAGAGCATTTAATCACAATGTGAGCAAATCAGTGTTGAGATATTGAAGATGTTTTCACTGCATCCGTGGCAGCTTCTTCCCAATATCTGTTGTTAAAGTCAAAAAGACTTCTCAAAATAGAAATATTTTTCATCACTGAAAAAATATTTCACCCCTCAAACAGGAGGACAGTGATGAGTCAGACATACGATCACGTATACTGTATGTGCACACAGTGTTGAGTTGTAGAGCAAACACACCAGCACAGCTCAGCCACCAGGCATGTTCATGCACACCATGAGAACACACACACACACACACACATGCACATACATGCACACATGAGAGATAATGTTATAGAGAGAGAAAGAGAAAGAGAGAGAGAAAGGGACAAAGGGACTTACAGAAAGAGAGAAACTCTGACAGCTAGAAAAACACTGACACAGAGAAGGAAAAACAGAGTAAGCCGACAGACAGAGAGCAAATAAACATACACAGGAGTAAAGCAGTGAGGACAGACAGATGTAGGCAGACAGACAGGAAAGGTGGCACATAGAGAGACAGACAGATGTGCAGGGTGACAAAAGAAGAGAAACTGAATAACAGACCTAAGCGAGCAGAAAACAGGAAGACAGATGGGCAGAGGAATGAAAGTCTGATGAGAAAACAAAATGAAAAACACACACACACACACACACAGAAACACAGTCAAGACAGAACACTAAGGAGGAAGAAAAGACACAGAACTGATAAAGAGCAATGAAACAAACTAAAATGACATGACAGGTTCCCACTGTTGCCCTCATGTAAAATGTATGACATTTCATAACTATGTCAGAATGCTTCCATAACTTTTAGAAATAGAATCCTTTCTGGTATTTTGTTGTAGCTTTTCTTTTAAAAAATGTAGCTTAAAATGATATATAGTACAATAAATACAGTTGTGAATGATTTTCTGGTATACAGTAGAAATGTATAGAGCCCCCATAAGGTCACGATGGGAATTCTTTTTCTACATCTTTTTTTTCCCCTCCACCTTGAAAAATATTTGCCATTTTTTTCTGATTCATTGATGAAGACTGAACTTTGACAGTAGCATGCAACATGGATGTAAAATCAGCCACGTCTGTATCATTGCCAATTCCCAACGTAACCTTTCAGAGGTACAGTACATATGAGGTCACTTCACGTAAAAATGTTCTAATATTCCACGATTTACTTTAAGAACTGATTTAACTCCCTCACTGTCCCTTCCTGAAATACACCTCTCAAAATTACTTTGAGATTCCAGACAATATTTAGGATTTGTGGGGTACCTGATCATGAAAACCACAGAGCTGGGCAACAGACAATGACAATGAAACAGACAGTTCCTGTCTTTAAAGCTGCATTCATTGATTTGTTTGGCCACTTGGGGGCAGTAGAACAAGCTGAAAATGCAACATTAGAGTTGTGAATCTGGTCACCTGACAAATGTAAGTCCAATATTCACTCTCCTTGTAGCTCTGTTTTGATGTCCAACTCCTGAGAAAAAGCTCTGGCTCTTTAGAGATGTTTGACTGTCTCCACCAGCTAGGTGCTAACTTTATGTCCTTTGGTTCTGGACAGGAAGCATGTAGAAAAGCTTGCGGTTTGATGTGACTTAAGTTTATGGGCCAGAAAAACAAAATATTGAGTTTAAAGTGGTTAATTGCAGAGTTGGTTGATAATTGTATGTGGATTTGTCACTACAACTGACCCTTTGGCTTTACCACATATCAAGCACATTTCCATATATGCGAGCATCCTGTGGAACAATGTTAGCAACAACCTCGTAAACAAAGACAACAGGCTGAGGCCCTAGCTTTTGACTTTTAGGGAACATTTTTACACATGTTCATCTCAAATTTTGGTACTTAGACTATGTTTAACGCAGACATCCAACATCATAACGGTATATAAATCACAGAAAATCCCAAAAAGCATGTCCCCTTTAATATTAAAAAATGTTGACTAGTGCAGCTTTAATTTGCATCATATAGAGAATTTCAGGTTCTGTTTCAGAAATAATAAAACCTCATTCAAAATCATATGACATTTAATGCAAATCCAGCCTTGGAACATGGCCTTTGTCATCAGTATGTTGTGTGATTCAATTCATACATCTAGATAAGAACCTAATATTACTGTTTATGGAATATTCCTGTTTTTAGCTGCCTTTAATGGATACCATTTCCCATAAGCCCACAGTCCATCAAACGGTAAATGTCACCAGTCCAAAGGCGAGTCAAGGACAGTGTTTCCAACTTAGCGACTTTGTCGCTAGATTTAGCGACTCTTCAGACCCCTTTACTGACTTTTTTTCAAAAAAGTGGCCAGCGATATATCTAGTGTCCTTTTGGTCAGACCTTAACTCCTCTCCTTGAAGGGAGTCACCCGTATTTCTCAGTGAATGAGAGCTAGTGTGGCTCTCTGGACTGACTGTTCAGTAGGTGGGACAGAGCAGCAGCATGTCCAGTGCACCAGTCATCTGACAGAGTCATGAATGAGCTGTGAATGTGTGAACTTAATGACCATCACTGATCCTAATTGTTTTTATTCTAATTGATTTAACTTTACTACCGGTATTTAAGTTTGATTATGTTTTGTCAAAATTGACAGAGTTAACAATAGTGAATTTATTCCAGTGCATGATCATTTTTTCTATTCATGATACTTCAGTTAGAGTTGATACAACAGCCTGCATAAATATTATTATTAATAGAGATAGATTTAGATGCACATTGATGAAATAGCTGGTTACAGTCAGTTTAGTTTAATTTATCTTAATTTTCTCCAAATTTTTAGAAATGTATGTAATTGTGTCATAACTTCATAGATATGCAAATTAGCGTGACGTCATCTTGCGACATTTAGCGACTTTTCCTGCAGGCTTTAGCTACTTCCCACTGAAAATAGTTGTCAACACTGGTGAAGGAGCTGTGGCTTGTTCAGACATGTCTGTAAAACAACAGGTCAGAGAGGAGCAAACAGTGTAGAAGTTTAGAGATTACCGCTAAAAAGTAAAAAAAAAAAGGCTTTGTATGCTCATGAAGTTATTGTTGTTTAACTTTGTTAAAATCACTAAGGTTTCAACTTCTAATAGCAAGTGCTCTAGTGGATGCCAATATGTCCTTGAAAATGGGTCGTAAACAAAGGAAAAGTTTTCATTTTTTCAGAAATACAGCTAAAAGAAATGTTCAATAGAGATTGCACTGAGTTACTGAAACATTGAAAAACCTACAGCTGACGTCAGGATTGGCTCTCGAAAGCAGATGAGTATACCTATAAACCTTGTACATACACTTTTGAATATGTGTGTGTGTGTGTGTGAGAGAGAGAGAGCATGTGGATGTGAGAATGTGTGTGTGGATACCATCTGCTCCCATTTCTTTACCAGTATGATGAAAGCTTTACACCATCTAACAGGAGGTAACAGCAGCTGCTTGTGCTGAAAGACCCCTCACTCTTTCAGTTTTTGCAAATGCTGTTATGAGGTGAGCAGCCACGCACACGCATGTGACCACTTGAAAACACCTCCACACATTGACATACACAGTCAAGGCCTCAGGGTTTGGCATCCAGCTGAGTGTGTATTTTTAAGGTCATCACTTAAAAGATGATTCAGCCTAATCTCCCGATCCCCACTGGCCTTCTACTATCGCTCTCATTTTCTCATTCTGCTCTTTCCGTCTCTCTCTCGCTTTGCCCTTTGGCTACCATCACCTCCTTTATCTCTTTTCTATCCCTGAGCTTGCTCTGCTATCTCTGCATCCCCTCTACCTTGCTCTTTTCCACCCTCTATCTTTGTCTCTCCCTCCCTCGCCGTTTCCATCTTCATTTCACTCTTGCTCTATATTCTCATTTTTATCGCTCCTTATCTATCAGACACAGGCCGAGGGGAAGTGAAAGGCTCAGGGAATGGAGAGCGCAGCGTTCTGATGCTGCACATCGTGATTGGCCTTGACACTATGGGAGAAAACCTTGCATGTGTCCCCTTGTCACTGACCCCAGTAGTTCAAAGTTGTGAAGGTTCACTCATTTTTGTTCCTTCAATTTTCACTTTTTTTTTCTTGCTGTTGTGCGCAAACTTGAGCAATGGCCCAGTGTGGACTTGTCAATATGAGCTTGTATATAATGCATATTAATGTTACAAAAACCAAGCTGGTAATGTGGGATTAAGACTTGGAGGGAGCAGTCATGGTATAACCTTTTTATCTTTTGATCTCAAATTATAACTGGTCAAGTTTTTGATCATTTTATGGAAGGCATAGTCAAAATAAATGATTTAAAAAAGTTAAAAGTCAGTTGCTGAGTTTATGATGTCTAGTCTTTACACACACTGTCTGCACCAGCCTGGAAATACTTAAAAATTTTTTGAGAGTGGACAAGGTTTCAGTTTGTTGCTTCAATAAGCCACCTGTGCTGCTGTTTGTCCTGAGGTCTAGTCTTGGTGGAGTAGATCGGGACAGCTCTATATCTGCAGCTCCAGGAAGCTGCCTACTCTGAAGCCATGGATCAATCTGGCTGACTTCAGCACATCTAAGCGCAGCAAAGAAATTCACTTGACACACCATCTCTCCCTCCTTCCTCACAAAACTGCAAGTGACGCCTGGAGATATGAGAAAGGCTGCAGCGGGGAAGTTCATTTTGTGTCCTAAGGTGTGAATGTGACGGTAGCCTAAGGCACAGAAGCAAATTGTGTGTGGTTTGTCCTTTGAAAACACTAACACACAACCCTGCTCTCTCTCTCTTCTATCAGCAGACCTCAGCTGTGTCTAAAGGATGAGAGTTGGAAAAACACCAGGGACTCCTGTGGCTACCTGCTGTTTCCGTAGAAACACAGCCTGCATGGCAGTTCTACCTCAGCACAGCTGGAGATTGGTGAGTGCTTGTTTGTGTGTGTGTGTGTGTGTGTGTGTGTGTGTGTGAAAGAGCTCTCTCAGCTGTCTTTGCAGGTACACTCTAACAACCATTAGCTTGTCATTTTTGGAGAATTCGTGTATACGAAATGGGAGAAAGTTGCATATGTTGGATTGTGACAAAAGAGTATGGTGACTGGAACTGGGAGACGGCCTGTTAGGAGAGACAGTAAATAATCTCTGTGTGGGTGACAACCATTGTTTTCCGAGTTCCAGGAAAATTTAACCTGTATACACAGATTCACAGAAACACTTGTCTATGTAAGAACAGTTTCTTCATATCCTACTAGCAACAATTTTCTTATATATGGAAGCTTTGTTAGAAAATGCAGTATTGCAGCTAATTAACAGACATATTTCTGCTATTTTTGTAGCAGGTCAGCACTGAATAACACATCAAACACATACAAAGTGTCTAGTATGATTATATGTTCTATGCACACACACATACACACACACACACACACAAACACACATTGGTTGACATTCAGGCATGCACACACCTGCAGGTAGTGGAAGGTCCTCTCCTTCAGCTTGCTCTCAATGGGCACGAGGGCTTTGTCATAGCCTCCTCCGCCCCTGGTGGAAGGGTACACCTCCCTGGCCTGACTCACTGTCATGGCTGACCAGGTGCTCCTCTTCAGGGAGTGGCCATGGTGCCCATGGTGTCCTCCTCCTTCACTCCCGGCCAGCGCCATTGTGGTACAGGCCATGCACTCCCCATGCCCAGGCCCGGGCCCGCCCCCTCGTTCCTTGGGCTTTTTCATGGTGAGCTCCTGGATGGCGGCATCCAGGCTCTCGTGTCCACTGGGATACCCCCGCCTGCCCCCGCTCACCAGGAAGCTGCTGTCACTGTCCAGGTTGTCGTCAGAGCTCCACCAGCCTGCTGTCCTGCTGCGGTGGCGTCTTCCTGACTCATGCCGTGAGTCTCCACTCTTACTGCGCTCTCGAGACTTGCTCCTCCTGGTAGACCGAGACTGGTGGCCGGAGTAGTGGCCTCCGCCGTCCTCCCCTCCACTCCTGTGGCCTCCTCCTCTTTCGCCACGGTAGTCCCCTCCTCCTCTTGTGCCGTTGTATTCCCGTTTGGATGGCGCCTCCAGGGAATGGGACTTGGCAAAGAGACGCTGAACTGAGTTGACCAGGTGGCGGATGCGCGAGGGGCTCTCGCTACGCTGCTCAGCACCCCCACTAGCGGTGCGCTGATACTGCAGTGTGTGGAAGCCATCAGGGTGGAAGGGTACTTGCTTCTCAAACTGATCCATCAGGTTCGGGGGAATGCGGTGCATCTTACCCCCATGACCTGAGGACAGGCACTCCTCGCAAGAGTCAAACGACTGGAGTGGTGGGTGCTGGCTGGGGTGGGAGCGGGGGAAGGTGCCCCCACCAGAATGGCTGTGAGAGTGGGAGTGGGAGTGGGAATGGTGCCTCTCCAGCGCCAGAGACTCAGCAGGACCTGCAGGAGGATAATAGTGGCCATCACTGTGACCCTGGTAGTAGTCTCTGCCTGGGCCGTCACATTCCTCAGGCGTGCAGTGGCAGGGGCCTCCTCCGCCACCACCGGAGGAATGCTGAGACATGCTACGGCTGACATGGTACCCTTTCATAGGCGCCGGGGCGTGGTGGGCCGTCCGGGCCGAAAGGGGGCGCTGTGGGCGTGACAGGGCTGCACCGGTCTCACCTGGAGGCACAGAAGAAGTAACCATTTAGGTCTTGTATCTTGGGAAACAGGAATGAATAAAAATATTCATCTTATCAAAAAAACTGAATTGAAGTATTCGGTTTTGCAATCACTAACATTTTACTGTTTCATTGCACAAAATAACCACAACATGAGCATGTATCCTCTGATACTTCCACGGCTGCGTACATCACACACAGATATACTAAATGTACACATGAGAATACACACGATTTGTAGTAAGGGCTGTGACATTGTGGTGTAATCCTTTAAAAATATGATCCTGAGTGAATGCAGACATAAATAACTTTTATATTGTTGCACTGTATTTGTCTGTGTGAGACATAAAGGTGGGAGGTGCAGTGGGGTGTAATTCATGGTATGACTTACAGTACAAATGAATCACAACAAAAAGAAATAGACTTTGTAGATTGATGTCCAGATTGTTTTCTGTCTTCTATCAAGTGGCCTGATAGATTGAAAGTGAAAACAATGTTGTTTTTTTTTCTTTTCCTGATTAACATTTTTATTGATGTTGCACTTCATTTTTTACCCAACCAAAGACAAACAGTGCAATAGTGAGCGCTCATCCCGCGGGCTGCAATAAGCAGCCACAGACAGCTCTCTTCTTCTCATTCATCTCAGAGGCTGCTGGGCTGATAAATCAAGGATATTAGCCTTTCTCTCTCTCTCTCACCATGTCTCTTCAGTTTCTGCCTCGCTCTCCTGTTTAGCTCCTCTCGCTCCTCACACCTCCCTCTCTCGTTTATCGTTCCACTCATCAGCCCTGCACTCCTTGTTGTCTGTCTCTTATTCCTCCATCCATACCCACAGGGAGTCTCTGAGGACCAGTGGTGGAAAGTAACTAAGTACATTTATTCAAGTACTGTATTTAAGTACAATATTGAGGTATTCATATTTTCTGATTTTTTTCCTCTAAACTTCTCACATGGTTTCATTTCAATAAATGGTTCAATATTTCACCAAAATCAAAGATTAGAGAAAAAGTCCAAAAACTGAAAACAGATTTGTGTATTTTTTCTTCTTTCCGCTCCCATTAATCATCTCATGACCCCTCAGATTTATCTGGTGACCCTTTGGAGGGGCCTGACCCCTAGGTTGGGAACCACTAGACTAAACTATCTAACTGTATATAAAATAGTTGAAACTAGCTCCACCTCCATCAGCTACAACAGTAACATGCTGCTCTAACACTGATGCTTCAGTATTAATAATCTAATGATGTCAGTCAGAGGGACCAAACCACTACTTTTACTACAATACTTTAACTACATCAAGCTGATAAAACTTATGTATTATGTATGTACATATATATGCAGGGCTTTTACTTGTAATGGAGTATTTTTACATTGTTGTATTGGTACTCTTACTTAAGTAAAGGATCTGAATACTTCTTCCACCACTGCTGAGCATTGACATGATTTACAGCTGAGGAAAACTGTCTTTATCGATCAGCTGCATCGTAATGCGGAGGAAATAGAGAGCGGTGGCAAGCGTCCGAGCTTATTCACAAACGTCTGTGCCATCGGTTGCAGAGTGATTTCACTGTTTGTGCACCAGCTAAACAATGATAAGACTCAGAACATCCAGGTGACCAAGCAGACACCAACCCTGCCGATGCCTGGAAAAGGATAAAAGTGCAGAAGAGGATGGGATCTTCTCCACAAAACAAACGCAGGAAATGAAATCAATACACCTTGCCAAGCTGCAGCAATACAGTGGCACAATGTAAACCTTATCACCCACACACTCTGGTTGCTGTAAGCAAAAGTAAACAGAGTGGAAAGAGGTATAAAGCCTGTCTTTGTATTGCCTTTCTTTTCACCACATAGTTAACAACTGAGATTACATCCCAAATGTGGTAATCATGTATTTTATTGGACTGGCATTAATTGCTGCTGCTGTAATCACATCCTCTATTAACCACGTTCTCCACTAACTATATAATGAATAACGGGCTTGCAGCCTGTTTATAATTCACGTCATTTCTAGATTTGATTAAACGGAGATGAAATTACTCAATGAAAGCCAGAATCGAGCCACTCGGCAGGACGGGATTCACTGAGCTCCTACAAGTTATTTGCGCTGGTGTGTTTGCCGGCTTTCACACAGAGATGAGAGATAGGGGACAGATGCTGGGATAATCATTAAACAGAGCGTGGCCTGTTTGCCTTGATTGGCTGAATGAGAGCTGCCACCCAAGAAGCTCACCCACATCCAGCCGTGTCATTGGTGTAGCCGTGACGACAGGCCTGTCCGAGTCAGCATCCTACCGTGGACAGATTTCAGACAGCCGTGGCACCTGGGTGGACCGGGCCACCTCTTATCGACTCTGTGTGTATGTGTGTGAGTGTGTGTGAGTTGTTTTCACTGCAAAAAATATCTTTTACTTAACAAGTTATAACATTTATTCTGAGACAAAAATAAAGATGATTATTTTAGCCAAAAACGTGTTTGTAATTTACAAATGTAATCATTTTCCTTTGTATTCTTACTGCATACACACATGCAGAAAGAGAGTTGCTTATTGTTGCAAAGGTTATATGTAGGTGTGTCCTATAGAGGCTGCCGTACTAATGCTAGATGTAAACAGGAAGAAGCTAAATAAAGTCACAGCTCAAACTCATGCAATGTGTTCCCCTCATATTGATAACACAAACATTAGACCTAAATTAATACTTAATATCTTAAAAGAGTGGCTAAAAGTATCTGCTTCTCTAATGCTAAACTACAGTGATTGATTTTTGACGAAATAAATACAATTAGGGCCTCCCTTGTGTGGGCTCTTGATTGGCAACTCAGCCAATCACCCATGAATCCCATTGTTTTATAGGTTTTAGGGTGCCTGCTTACACTCATTTACTTGTATTAGATGAAGGTGGGATCAGGAGGAAGCCAGTGCTGAAATTGTGTGTATTTATGCCATTTGTTTATGTCTTATTGGATTTCATATTAATTTTATCCAGAAAAAATTAAATAAAAAGTACAAGAAGTTAAACCCCCACTTGTTTAAACAAAGATCCACTTTTAAGTCTGAATACTAAAGCAATTTGCTCGTTGAGACAGATATTTCTTACAGTGTGCTTGTATGTGTGTGTCCCTGTTTATGAATAGATAGCAAAGTGAGCAGCGCCGCTCTGCCTCAAGGAGTAAATTAAACCATGTTCTGTTTATTATGAAGTCTTTGGCTTTGGAGCAGGCTGCTGGCTAGGAGCTGTCAATCACGGTGACACGCACCCACACACACACACACACACATACACACACACACGCATGAATGTGTAGCTGTGTGTGCATATGCTTAAAAGACACACACATGCAGACAAAGACAACTGGAAAAGATAGTGAGGTAAAAAAGATGCAGCCGACTGTTGGGTCTCTCTTTCCTTTATTTCCTTCTCTCTATCCATCTCTCCTCTCAGTCTCTCCTCCTGACCTACTTCTATCCATCCTCCAGTCATGTCCCTCCCTCGCCACACTCTTCTCATTTCTTTTTTTTCCCTCTCCTTCCTTTGTTTTTTTTTTTTTTTTTTTTTTAACCTGTCAGTCCGTCTGGCTCTCTGCCTGTCAGCACTTCTCTGTGTTGAGTTAATTACAAAGTTTGTTTCCACTCTTCATCTTGTGGCCTCAGCTGGTCTATCTGCCATCCATAATTGTTTTAAGTGTTTATAATGAAAGAATTAAAATCTTATGTACATACATTTTATTCACCAAATAATACACTAAAGCTTTCAGGGTGCTTATAGTTTTCACTCTCAGCCTCCTCTTGCGTTACTTTTTACTGTTCTCTTCAAATTCTAAATTAAATTTTACATTATACTCACTATTTGAATTGATCTCTCTCCCTCTTGTACTCCATGTATTTTGTTGTTATTGTTTTGTGTGTATTTCCATTCTTCTTTGGACAACTTCTACCCTCCTGTCTGTGCAGTCAGAAATATTCAGTAGCTGCTCAGTGGGGAGCTGCAACTGTACAACACGCTGTCATTGTTTAACACTCCTTGGCATCAACGTGATTGTTACGGTGGCTTCAGTCTGGAGCAGTTTCATATTAAATATTCATGTGATCATGCCAGCTGCTCTGACCCACTTTGCTAACAGCTGAGCCTGCCCTCTCTCTGCCATCTCCGCGAGTTGTGGGTCAAATGATGCTTCACATCAGTGAAATACTGTAAATTCAACACCTGTAATACCTGATATGAAAAATGTTTTTTAATTAAATTTGTCCTCACTTAAGGAACCTTTGTTTTTGCCAGTCTGAGCAAAATGTCTTTACAGATTTCAACTGAAATTTGGTAGAAAGACAAATAAATTGGTTGGAAAAGATTCTCAAGACTCCATGCAGCAATTCATGTGGTTCATTCATGTGTGCAGCAAACACACAAGAGCATTAAATCTTAGTTAAATAAATTATATCAAAATTCTAGCACATTCAGAAGACATTGGGGTGGTGGTGGGAGCTGTGGCATGAGCGTATCAACAGAGTAATAGTGAGAAATGTCAGGTTCTAATGGCTGTGTTGCACACCTGAATGAATATGATTAGATGTTACTAGTCAGCTGATAGCCGCAGAGCTGTGAATGGGCCAGTGATTACACTAGTGTGAAAAACCTGATGATGGTGAAAGCATCACTTTCAGAGAATTTAATGTAAAACATTTGAATAAACATTATGTTATAACAGTTGGACGAAGCAAAGTCAAACTAAACTAAAGAAATAGTTCAACATTTTGGAAAGTGAGCTTGTTTGCTTTCTTTCTGTGAATTAGATAAGCTTAGCACAAAGATTGGAGAGGTTTAAACAGCTAGCCTTACTCTGTCCAAAAGTAAGTAAATCTGCCTACCAGCGTCTCTAAAGCTCACTAATTACCATGTTATATCTCATTTGTTTGATCTGTATAAAAAACGAAGTTTAAAACAACACATTGTGGTTTTTCGGAGGGTTATGCACCTGACAAAACTTGCTTGGGGCTAAGATAAGCTAAGCGGCTTAATATTTACTGTACAGTCATAAGCGTGGTATCAATCTTGTCTTGGCAAGAAAGTTAATAAGTGTATTTCCCCAAATGTACAACTATTCCTGTAATATACAAAAAAATGTCACAAATTACTGCTTGAAATAGTTTTTTTTCCTACTAGCCAGTAACAGCCGACAATAGCAGACAATCATTTGGAGAAGCCAGCCACTGTCTTGGCTTGTATTGAAATGGGCTAACGCTGCAAGGCAGTGGGTATTGTGTGCCTGAATACTGGCTTTGTTTGACTGCCGATACAATGAACCAAGCTACAACGTGGTCTGGGGCAGATACGTCGACTCATTTAAGAATATTAGAAAGTGAACTGCTCACAGTCCTTATAGAATTGTAGTCAAACAATGGGAAAGTTTTCATTAGTCTGGTTCATGTCCATATGTGCCAATACAGTAGACTTCAAAGATGCCATTAACCACTGGAGCTCTGCATATCCATAATGGAGAGCGGGACAGACAATAGTAAAATGTATGAATATGAGAATGGAAATAATAGAGGATTGGCTCAGCTGTGAGTTGGCATGCGCTTCCTTCTTCACCAGCCAGCGAGACATGCATGCTGGGAAACTGGCAGAAGGACTGATTTGCACTTCTCAGTTTTGAGCCATGAATGATCTATTTTCATTTTTCCACTGTCTCTCTCTCTCATATCTGCGCGCGCACACACACACACACACACACATGAACACGCACACATATATATACATACTCACATACTCTCTCTCCTGGCTGCTGAGTGACTGCCGTAGCTAACCCGTCAAGATCCAGAAAGAATCAAGGATAATGGGAAAGATGGGACATTTTTTCAAGGATGACCCATGGAGGAGGGCCCGTAAAATATAACTGCAGCGCCAGGCTTGTCAGCTCTGTGCATATATAGAGAGAGAGGCAGACACAGAGAGAAATGGCGAGATATATGAAGAGAAGAATAAAAAATAATGGCTTCAGGTTTTAAAAAATGCAATGCACCTGCTGTCCTGGTACATGCTTTCATATCTATTTTGGATGAAGACTCTGTAGCTGGGGATTTTCAGGGGTGGAACGGGCAGGAGTTAATGTACAAGCATGGTGGAGATGGGTGCACTTTTACTCTCACATGCATGTGTGTTCTTACACACACACACCGGACAATTGACTGTTGCTTGAAATGCCTTTGAGGGGCAGAGAAGAGCAAGAGAGGAGAAAAATGTAGCAGAAATGCTGCAAGAAAGACTGAGAGGAAATGATAGAGCAAGAGGCAGAGAGAGTATGAGAGAGAATGTGTGTGTGAGAGAGAGATGATGGCCACAGCACATGGGAAATATGCTACCATCATAAGGGCAAAATTGAGGAGTGCCTAGGGGGCAATTCCTCTATCTTGCTCCCCCAGTCTTCTCCTCCTCTTGCCCTGTTTTCCCATCTCTCATCCTTCTTGAACAACCTGCTTTTCCCATTGCACTTCTTCCCCTCCTATCTCTCATTCTTTCACATTCACCCCTCCTTGTACAACATGTACAACACAAACAACTGCCCTGGTTACTGACACCTGGCGACTTGCAGGAACTAAACAAGTCTAACCCCTTAGGCGTACAGGACATGCAGGGTCAGCACTACATTTAAAAAAATCATTAAAATTCAGATTCAATTTGTAGAACTTCATTTTTACATTAGGAATGTGTGGAGGCAGCACACAACACAGTCAAAAACATTCAAATTTAAAACATCTAAAATGTGCAATACACTCAATACCCATAAAAGACCACTATGTCTTCAAGCACAAGTTGACACCATTATATAAATGTGTAAATGTCATATTGAACCATCTCTGGAAACTGCTCACTTACAAAATGATTCATATGACTCACTTTCACTTTCTAATATGTCACTACTATGGTTAAACCTTGGTTAAGGTTGGAGAAAGATTGTGGTTATGGTTAAAAGAAACCAACGCTGGCTGCGGGTAGGAGACTGGATGCAAACTGCGCTCTTTAAAGTCTGAATGAAATTTAATTTCAATCTTTTTTCTGCTACAGGATACGTATATGTTATTAACCTGATATGTGTGTCTCAAATGGCTATAAACGTCTGCTTTTATCCTGTGTATTTATGTGGTAATTTCAAAATCAAGCATAAGAAGTACATTGTCATGAAGGTAGCTGAATGAATAGTGAGAGGAATAATTTCTGGGAATCTAATTAAGTTTGATATTTATATTTTGATAGTTTTATTAAATTCTCTTGCTTGCCTTGGAGCCTAAACATATATAAGAAAATCCAACTCATCATATATCAAAACGTATGTCCTTTTCTTCTTTAAAACATCCTACTCTCATCTTGAATGAAACAGTTTGATTCACTGAATGTGATGAAGAAACACATTTAGCTGTATGTTTACGCCACTGAAAATAGCCTAAGAGGGCTTCTGACTGTGACTTAATGAGAAGGAAAATACCAACACCACTTAGCAGAGTGCTGTTCGCTTGTAATTGGCCTTCATTTTCCCAATCTACCTCGGACAACGTGAGAGGACATTACTGGGGATACTAGATGGGGGTAAACAGAGATCAAAGGCAACGAAAGAACAGCGTAACAGGCTCATTCAGAGAGTCACTCATTAGATGTTAGGCCTTAAGCCACAGATATACTCCTGAGCGGACGCGTACACGTGCTACTACGGACACCACGGATGCATAGTAGTTCTGTTTATAGTCATTTCTGGAGTCTGCTTGGAGGACTCGTTCCATACATGTACAGTAGATTGGTGTCTACAGGAAGACGCTGTAAACAAATTGGAGGTCCACGGATGTCCACACAGACCGTACACCCTCTGATGATGAAATTTACGTCACACTGACCCTAGCGGACCTCTGCGTACTTGCGGACACGGACAGTATAATTTCATCTTAACCTTCTTGCAGGAGAGCACTCGTCCTTTAACACACAGAGATATATACACACACAGTAGCTCTTATTTGGCCCTCACTCCTCTCTCCCTCCTGCTTCTTATCTCTCCTCCCATTTTTTTCTTTTCTAATTCTCTCTCTCTCGTCTCCTTTACGTCTTCACTTTCCTCTTTCCTCTGCTCTTTCTTTACCATTTCATAACTCTCTTTTTTTCCTCTGTTGCTGCCCATCGCTCCCTGTTTCTGCCCCTCTCTCAATGCGTCACTTCTCCTTCTTTCAACTCTCGCTCTCACTTGTCGGCCGTGTTGTGTTGTATTACAAACTCTCTTGACAGAAAATCAAAGATAGATGCAGAAACCACAGCTTAGAGAAGAATCAAGACAAACACCATGCAGGGATATACACTTACACCAAACAGCAGCTCAGAGTTTTTTCCCCACTGTCATAGAGTTTGGTTGCTTTACAGCGCCATCGCTTCTGAATTGGTTTTGATTATGCTCTATTTGTCATCTGACTGTGCTGTTTTACTTGGATTCATAACTAGTTACTTCAATCCAACTTTTCACACATAGATAAACGATAACATTTCTGAATACAGCTCAATAATAAAGTGATAATAAAATACAAATATCTACGCACTACTGAGTAATGTGAGCACATTAAAGTTATAATCTTTGAGATTTTCATGAAATCAAACCTCTTTTTTCAAACTATTTGTGGTTGTCATTTTTTTCAGCAATAGCCACTCACTTTATTTACATTGTCTAATTACGTCATGCTTCAGTACTTTTAATTGTTAGTGGTAGAGTCGCCATTTCTCCTCCGGATTCAAACACACAAGGGATTCACAGGAAATAATGCAAGCACATAATCCAGTGTTACTGTTTGTAATTTTATCTTAATGATATCAGCCTCACTGTTTACTGAGAGAAAATTACTGATAATATGACCTGAACATTTCATATTCATATTCCTATTCATTCATTAATATTAAAAGTATTCACAGGGTGGTGAAACACAGGGTGGCTTTGATTGTGAAGCAGCCACAAGAAGTGCAATGCATTTGTCCCCAAGGTAAGCTCTGATAGTGACTGTCATTTTTAGCATTTTTAAAAAAGCAGATCAGTTTTAAATATTGCCGGGAGTATTGGAACAAGAAGGAGCTGCACAACTCCAGCTTCTCAACTGAAATCTTAAGGATTATAACTTTAAAGTTTGAATGTTTTGTATATACAGTATTTTCATTCGCCTTCCTGGCCTTCCTTAGAAAAAAAAATCTCCTCTGCAGCATAAGCAGGAAGGCATTTTTGCATTTCTCTTTTGTTTGGAATTAACAGAAGAACAACAGTTTAATTAACATGAGAAGCAATAACCACCATGGATGAACAGAAAAAAGAAAAGAAATGGACCTTATGGTGAGACTGATTGTCCTACTGCTGTTTCCAGGGCCAAGAATTACTCTCAACCTTTAAGCCAGCATGGACAAGAAGTCATTGAAGTGCCAAGAAAAACTGAAATTTGAACATCTGCATTTCCATGATAACTTGGAAAAGAAGATGTGATAGCATCAAAACAGCAACTGCATAGACTCCGTATTACTTTTGTCAAATATGGTGTCTTAGGTCAAGAATGAACTTTCAATCTAAAAAAAGCAAAAACATCCGCAGAAATGCCAATATTGATGACAAAGATGAGGTTCCTGGACCAAGTGTTGGACTGAAATGTGTCACACACAGTCAAGCAAAAATCACAGCGAGACACAATTAACGGCAAAGAAAAATCAGAAAGAGTGTGACTCACGAATTAACATCATGCAGTGTGACTGATCGCTCTAATTGTATTCACAATTTTACCAGTTTGTAGATGGATTCCCAGCGAGCGGTCACTTCAAACTCTTCCAAACGCTGCACATGGATACTGGCTGCAGCTGTGTCCACAGATGCAAATCACAGACAGGCAGTGGGATGGACACACACGTGCACACTTATAACCAGCTGACTCTAGTGTTGCTAGGTTACTTGGTGAACTAGGTTACTACATGTAGAACATATTTGCATAAATCTCACATGGGTGTTCATACATCATATGAGACAGAGAGAGATAGAGAGCGTATAGCTGTCTACTGGGATCAATGGTGGTGATCAGCCTCAACTCTTTTTTCAGAGGGTACAACCATGTCAGCAATACAGCAAGATTAGGACTTATTTGTGGGTGTTTGGTTGAATATGTTTCAAATACAAATGTAAGTATGCTTGAAATGCAAATGGTAGACATGCAAAATGTATATGTGCATCTGCATTTGCATAATGTATGTGTGTGGTTGCTTAGGCTGGTGCTTTGATGTAGGATTGCCATGCAGCTTTGAGGACAAAGCCAATTCAGAGGTGGGCCAGCTCCTTTCCTTTCCTTTCCTTTCCTTTCCTTTCCTTTCCTTTATTGCAATTTTCTCTCCTTCCAACCTCCCAATCTTCTCCTCTGTGCAACTCCTTATTAGAGCTAACTAATATCAATGCTAAAAGTGCAGCATACAGTCTAATATCGAACAGATGGAGGAGGCATAATAACAATCTCATTAAGGTGCAAAATAAGTAGTTTAGCAGTCATCTTGGCTAAATGGGAAGTGTTTACATCATTTAGTTAAAAGGCAGGCTCAGTGTCTGCTATGCCACACACTGCATGAATCAATAGACTGATGGATTTTACATATGCACACGTGCACAGGTAGAAAAACACACACAGAGAAACAGAAGAATGAAAATTGGGTCGTGCTGAGAAGTGTTCAGTCTCTGCTGGTGATAGGGACACAGCTGTGCAATAGATAAGAAGTGACCAGCAGTGAAAATACTGTATTTTGTGTTTGTACTAACTTCTCCTGCTGGCTGTACTTGTACAACTGTCTTACCCCTACCATCTACAACCACCAGTACCCCTCACACATACACACACACACACACACAATTCTGGACAATTCTGTTGAGTGCCAATGCAGGAAGTATGTGCCTTACATGAAGCGAGGCGGAAAGTGAGGATGTGGAGGTCGGGGTGGTGGATGGTAATGAAGAGAGTCTGACTTTCACGCATTAGGAGTTTGTGTCCCAAAACAGAAATGCATTTACATATTCACTAACTGTAACCTCTATTTTCCCCTAACCTCAAGTGTTTCAGTTTTCAAACCCTAATCCTACTTAAACCATATTTTACTTTACATAACAATGATCTTTCCCTAACTGGCTGCCATGCACAGATATTGCATGAATTTTTAAAAAAACATGGGCTTCAAACGTAATCCAGGGTTTCTGCAGAATCCTCCAATATTGACCTGTCGATGGGGTTGTGAATCTGACTTCAGTCACAAAAATGAGGACTTGACACTTGACTTGGACTTGACAGCTTTGAGATTAGACTTCATAAAAAGCTTGACTTGACCAGAGACTCGAAAGCAGAACTGTTTAAGTCTTGTGTTTTGTCCTGGTAAATTCCAAGGACAATATAAAAATATAACAGCAAGAGGCAGGCTGCGAATAAAAAAACACAATTACAATCACAAGATGTTCAAATGTCTTGCCAGCATTCAAAAGACCTGACAGACTTGCGACTACCGTAACCTTCGACTTGACATGTGACTTGATTAGGACAAGTCTCGACTGACTTGTGACTTGACTCAGACCTTTTCCGAAAGATTTAAAAAGAGCTCTTGATATAAACATCTATTATTCTGACAACAGTCTCCCACAGGCACAGTAACACCTCCAGATCATTTTATATGACTGTCACTGAAAAATCTCATATACATGCCTCCAAAACATTATTACTTTGATTTTCTTCTCTTGGTGGAGATGAGCGATGTATGTAATTCCTTTATTGCAATGCTAATGTGCAGCCAGACAAAAATAATCTATTTTACTTAGTGATGAATTCTTGTTATTACTGTCCTTGTTTGTGTCAAATGTGTGTCAAAGAAAGAAAAAAGAGAGTAAAGGAGGGAGGAATAAGGGAGAAGAAATAATCCTTGAAAACCAGCTCATCTCACATCCAGAGGTTGCAGCTGTGTGCCATATGAATGTATAATTCTGTTCGCTCAATTCATATTCAGCACAGAGCACCACACACTTCTATTAGCCTAATATTATCCAAATCAAATTAACTGAGGGTAATTTCATTTTTGTAATAGATACTATCTAATAGGATAGGCACACTGCCATGTAGCATTACAACAGTGTTCCTTCAAAAAGACAGATAGTCACCCAACTCTGGCGATATCTGACATTTAGTCAGGTCATGTAAAATACGGTACACACACAAATTTGAATTTCATAAATTGGTGTTTTGGTTTATAGCTGCCCACAAACTCCACACAGTGAAAAGTCAGCAGTGCTATAAATGGAAAGGTCTCCTCATTCATTCCAGTCACCATTCAAAGTTAAGAATCAATGAGAATTGCTTGCAGAAAACGAGGGAGGGAGAGATAAAAAAAAAAAGGAGAGTGACATTCAAGAGTCATTCATTGAGGTTGCAGACAAAAGAACAAGTATCGCTAAGGAGGAGAAGTGAAAAAGTACTCTGCTATTGTTCCCCTGTCTCATTATGAAGTACAAAATCGGCGCAATCTAACCAGACAAAACAATGAGAGCAGACGAGAGCGAGAGTGAAAAGAAGAGGGAAAACAGGAGATAATGAAGACTTCATTAATCAGAGCTGATACAAGCCCTCATTTATCATGCCATTGTTGAAACCAATACAAATTCCACCGCTGAGATGTCCTTAAAAATGCCTGATTGTGGAAATTTTTCCACGTGCTGTCACACTCATACAATCTGTAGGATTGCTTGCTGAAAGAAGGCAAGAATCCAAAAATCTTAACACCCTCGCACAGCGGCATCCGGTGAAATTTACAGGTGGTAAGTTAGATTTCCAATCAATTCATTTGGGAAGAACATGCAGATTTGGATACAGGAGTGAAGAGAACTCCGGTTTCTCCTTGCAGTTAGTGGCTCACTGTGCCTTTTGGTTTTATAGCAATGAAAACAGTCGGTTCAATAAAATGTTAGTGAGATTAAATTGTCAGGCACGATGAAAATGAGTCTGTAGATCCAATAAAATTGTCAAAGAAAAGATCAAGGAAAGTGGCAGGTTTTACTATGGGTTATGCGGAATGAATAATGCACGAAAGAAAGCTCATTTTGTTTTTCGGTGGAACAACGTAAGGAGAAAGAGATGTTTTCTATGAAGTGATATAACTAAACATTTATGAATTCAACTTTAGAACGCATCAATTCATGCTTTTTATCTTTCCTGGAAACTGCATCTTTCTATATAAAGCAAGGAATCTCTATCTGTCTGTCTGTATGTTTGTTCTTTGCATATCTCAAGAACCATTCATCCAATCTACTTCACACTTGGTGGGTGCATTGCTGAGGACCCATGGAAGCGCAATGTCGAGCGTGACGTTGTTTGGATGAGTGGTTCTCGAGAAATATATAAAAATACCTCATAAACAACATTGCTTCTGCTCCTTCTGTCCATGGAGTCAACAAGCAGAAATACGTACAGCGCCGCTCTGCCATTTCAACCCACGGTTACATTGACAGGAAAGTGTGATGGGGATGTGTACCTGCTTGTTTCTTTTCTGTGTGAATCCACTGGGGTAGTGCTGGAGTGGTAAACACAATAAGTTGTTAGAATCTTTGTTGTTTGTTTCCTTTTGAGGGTGAGATGTGGTAAGTTTTGTGAGCTCAGAGTGTGCTGTATGCAAAACTGTAAAGCTTTAGAGTTCAGTTTTGTCAGGTTTCAGACGTGTATGTACAAACTGTATATACAGTACAAATATAAATAGCTGTGATGTGATGATATGTGCCTGTACATGGTATTAACTTTATATTATTAAAAATTCAATTCATATTATTGTCTAAATTTCATGAATATTGTGATGGAAAATTTATTACACCCATGACTGTAAGTAACAACTTTTTCGCCCAAACTGCGACAACCCTGGTGACATCACAAGGGTTATTTTTAGCAAAACTTGACAAAGTTACCTCTAGAACTACAGAAGACATTACTAAGCAGTTTTTGACAGGCTGAGTCTTTCTTGGTTTAAATTAAATCAGCTTGTGAGGTCAGGGGGTCACATATTTTAATGCTGTGGATACCTCAATTAGAAGCAGAAACTCTAATTGATAAATATTAAACCACATCAGAAAAATAGGCTGTGCATAATAATGAAATTTGGCTGTATGTTCACTTGATAAATGAGGTCTGTTGTATCTTTATTGCTTTTTTTTAAGAAGTCTCTGTTCTTGTAGAGCCACAGATAATCAAGATCATGGAAGTAGTGGAGTGGAGAGGAAAACACTAATGAGTGCTAATGTGGATAGAACTCATGGAAACAGCCACTTGATTACCTGTCTGACTAGCAGTAATGGAAGACAATGTACCCATGATTAGTGTGTTTCCAACAGTAAAATTGTGACTGTGCATGGGAGCGTGTGTGTGTAGCGCATACTTCTGTGCTCCATCAGTCTCTCTTTTCACCAACCGTGTCTTTTTGTCTGGACTGCAACAGCGGAGCCAGCCCTATAAACACGTCTGTCCCTCACTGACTGACTGAGTGATGATGTTACACCATTGGTTGGTCGACGAGTGTTGCAGTTTCCCTATTGGCCGTTGCTCTTTCAAAATGAATCAGCGTGAACAGTTTTCTATGTCCCCAGGGGTTGTTTACATTGACTGCTGCTCTTGGATACTACTGAAGACTAAAGACTTCTGAATTTATTTACCAGACCATTTTGTCCATCACTCCAAGTGAAATGCTTCATTAGTAGACATTTACCAGAAATTGAAGTTAATTTAATTTAAACTCAAAACTCTGGTAATAAACTCCAGTAATTTTGGCTACCGTAAACACACAAATGATGGCCATAGCCTTTATTACCTCAACTGCAGAGGGTACCAGGCCTCTATTACACAGTGTTGGGGGTTTGTCAGTCAGTAGCCTTGAAATAACCTCTGTTTGATTTGACGCTATACAAATAAAATTGACTTGACTCGACAATACTGAATAATTAATAAACTGTACCATTTACTATTACTGAGTGTCATTTGCTTCATTACATCCTCTACTGCTTCAAACATCTAGTTATGCACTGTAGCAGCCCAGCATAGAGCAGACTAGGAGAGAAAACAGCTCTCCGTGTGCCGAGATGCATGAGGGAGAGCGCACAGTTAAAGCACCCCAAATAACAATCACTCTGACAAAACACTCAATACAGAGTGAGTCTTAGTAAAACAAGAGACATCCTCGGATAGAAACAGATGAAAGAGCAGAGGGAGTTAACAGATAATTAGAATAGTTATAATTATAATTAAAATAAGTTCTCTTTCAAATCAAACATCTTAAGATATGAGTGGAAAGTATCATTCTACATTTATAACATTTTTTTGACTCAAATGTAGCTTAACCATTATAGACCCTACCACTGACTATCCCTGTAATACATTGGCCACAGTTTTGCACACCCATACACGGTCCAGCCATACACTAGATTTTGACCTAATCTTGTTTATGTCTGTCTATTAGAGCTGTGTAGTGTGCTGGGGGACTTATCGTTTTTTTAATGCCACACAGCTTCACAGCCCTGCAAGTGTGCGAGTGTGTGTATGTGTCACTGAGCTAGCTAAGATGTCCTGTCCATCACCAATCAAGACAATAGAAGACAGCCATGAGCCCTCAGAGAAATATCCATAATCAGAGAGAGACACAGAGAGTTGGTATGACTCAGAGGGACACGCTTAACAAAACTTTCGGAGGAATTTTGGATCTCTGGTGAATTGGAGACTGCATGACTGACAAGCCATCTGTGGGAAACAGATGAGCGAGACAGCTACAGCTGAGAAAGCCTTCCTACACAGAGGGAGAAGCTATATTCAGGGAAGCAGGAGAGGGTAAATACACCTTAACTCAAATTTCCATATGTATAGAGGAGTCTATCCATCTGCTGCAGATATCTTTATGCCTTTATATTTTCTTTTTAGACAAAAAGGTCTATCTTCCAAAAGAAAAAGTAGGAACTTTGCCGAAGCCCAATGCAAGCACAAGATGATGCTTATCCTGATCCAGTTAAATATGCATTATTGTCCAACTGTAATGCAATAGATTCTCCTCACATCTTTATTTGGAAATATTTAACTCCCCCAGGTTGCGCACAACCATCATACAAAAAAGACTCATTACCAGGCTTCAAATCTATGTTGTATTATGCTGTCAATATTCTGGCCACTTGTAATTCATGTAATCCCACAGACCCTTTGTTGAACCACAGAACCACAGAGCAATTTAATTTTAATATGGTGGTACATGGAATAACTTATAAGTGTTCAAACAGCAGTGATTCATTTAGAAATCCTAGTATCCAACTTTTTAATTCTGCAAAACACCATTTAGTCTACTGAGTCATATTTTAGGGTAATGTCAAAGGATGTCAGAGCTTTACAAGGTTAGAGATAACATTTTTCACACTTGTAATTATAAGAGAAATACTTCTGTTGCCACAGAGACCCTCTTTACAACCAATAAGCCACTCTGACTGTACTTTACTATGTTTTAGAACAGCTAAGTGCTGGTTCTGTTTGGCACAAAGTGACGTGTTGCACTGTAAAAGCACAGCCTCATGTGGCTTAATGCTCTATAAAAGAGTGGTAACACACCAACACATGTCTAACAAATCTTTTACTTGTATTACAAAGATTAAAGCTAGACAACAATATGTAAATTTTATGGAGCAGCAGCTACTGTTTCAATTAGAGGATAATGGTGAAATTAGTCTGTTGCTTTAAAGCTGCAATAATAATAATAATAAAAAAAACTTTAAATTAACAATGAATCAAATGACCAGGTGTGATGTGAAAGTGGTCTCTCACAGCAACAAAACTCCAGAAAATCAAAACCCAACTTTGCTGTTTTGGCTCTATGGAGCATTTTAGTGTCTTTCAGCTCACTGTTTTGGTTTTCTGGCCCACCGACTCCTTTCTCATGACCCTCATTTCCAGCCGCAGCAGAATGAAGCTGTTTTCAGAAAAAAAGCTAAAACCACTGTACACCAGCTGCTCAGCACCAAATGGCATACAGACAAAGTTAGCAATTAGCTAGCAGATCATAGCTGAGAATCTAGCAAGCTAAATCTCTATATATTTCTCTTGGAGGTTAGTAGAAACCTACACAGAGTCACAAGAAGAGTGAATACTGGGCTTATATTAGTCAGGTGGACATAAACACACCTCACAACAAATGCTAATGCTGCTCAGTGTCTACTGGATTTGTTTTGCTATCAAACACAGTCTATACCCACACAGTCAGACTTGAGAGGAGGTCTAATGAGGCAACATACAGTAAGTGAAAACACCTGTGTGGGTGGATTTAGTGTGAGAGGGCTTTAAAGACATCATTGTTAGGCAACTTCATGGAGAGCTAGGTAATAGGACCACAAACAGGAAAAAACAAACACGTTTCCTATTGAGATACATTGTGTTTACTTTGCTTTTGTGATAAAACCATAACTGGAATTCAAACCCCATGAATTCAACTTTTCAAAAAGTCCTTTCACAAGTTATGTAGTTTCACTTTAATGTTATTTTTCAGCTCAGCAACAAAGCAACAAAATTGTTGCTAATCAGCATTATTACGCAGCCACACTTAGCGGTGTCTAGCACATAAATTCATTGATACTGCATGCAGTCAACACTTCTATCTCAACCAAAACTGAGGATGACAGCTATTGATTTTATAAAGGTTTAAAGGAAATTGTTATATGTGAAGATGCAGGGAGACTTATGTGAGAGAGCACAGGAAACTCAAGCTGTGGGAGGAGTGCGCAGACAAGGTGCAGATGTGTTAAAAAAGCTTGATGTTGAGGTTCACGAGCCTCGTTAGTTCTGCCTCTCACAGGAAGCTGATCTCTCTAATCAGAATAAGCAGCTTGTCAGCGCACAAGCTCATCATCTAATTAATCACAATCAGACAGGAATCTACAACACATTAGCTCGACCTAGACATCCCACAAATTCACATACTTGTTGACACACGCAGACACACACATACACATGCACACACACACACACACACGGGCCTTAACTGAGTCTGACTGGCCATGAGTGTTTTTTTTTCCCCCCAGTATACTCTACGTGTGCAGGCATCTGTGGTGCGACCTCACTAAGTTTCAAGGGCGCCATGAAAGCGGAACGATTTGGGCTCATCACATCGATACTAACCCTTAACGGCCTTAACTTCTCAGCCAGCTGTGACGAGAGGAAGAAAAAAACTTGAGTCAATCAAACGAAAGATAAAATCACAAAAGCTGAGAATGAGAGAGAAAAAGGAGGGGGTGTGAGAGTGTTAGAAAAGAGGCAGGAGAAACGTTCGGGTGGGGAGACGGAGCGATTTAAGGAGCACTGTCAACCTCTCATTCCCATTCTTGACTCCTTGAGGATCAGAGGAAAGCTTTGTGTCATTCGCCTGTCTGCTCTTTGATGTGTGCTATGTGAGAGGCGAGGCTCCCGGCCTTTCATGTCGTACTTTGTATTCAAGCATCCCAACCCTGGAGAGAATTACAGTAAGATAGTCATTTAGTTCAAGCTCATCACACAGCCGATTTGCTTCCTCCGAGGCATTCGACTGTGCTAATGTTAAGGCTGCAACCACTTCAACAAAGGACATCAAGCTGTATTCCACCGCACCAAAAAAGACAAAATACAGACGGAAAATATCAAGTGTCATATATAGTATATTAGTTCTCCACACACTGTGCTTCCCAGTATTCAGAAACACAAGAATAGTTTATTTTGCCCTTTAACCCACAGTGTCACATCAACATACACAATTGGATAATGGAAAAGGCTATGCTCATGATTTCCTGAGCTGAAAGTACATCTTTCCCTGAACTAATAGATTTAATATAAAGTAAAAGTAGATTCTAAAGGTCAGTGCTTTGTTCAGTGCAGTCCTCCACTCATGGTGAAGAGCCCTGGACTGTAACAAAAATACGAGCTCATTGAGCTGTTTTTAGATCTGAGTGAGAAGGTTGATACTGATTGGCTTGTCCTAATCTGAAAGGAGAGTATGATACTGAAAATGGAGTGGTATTTCCACCTTAAAGCAGTGCATAGTTCTTATGGCTGGACAGAAACAACATGCCATGATGTAAGTATACTGTATCTGTCCACCATTTAAATCGTGAAACATTACAGTTTGGTATCAGATCCACAAAATCAAAGAGCAAGAACTTCATCTTGGGCCCACCATTCTGTCTGATTAACAGTCCAGCATAGAAGAGTAAGATATATACATTTCTCCACCACAGTGGTTTTAATATACAAAAACCATAATGCAGCACAATTGGAAGTGCAGTAAGTGTGAGGTGAAAAATGAATATGGCTATATATTTCCTTTTGTAACATCAATCAATACACATGGTGTCCTAAATTAATCCCCCCCACATTCGGCCTGCTACTATTTTGCCGTAGTTATAACACCACTACCTCCTGACTCCTTGTTGTGGCACTTACTGTATATTGATGACACTAAGTTAACATGAAGTTAACCAACGTGCTATGAACAAGAGAAATCTAGCAAAATGAGCAACTGCTGGGGAAAGTGTATAACAGAGGCCTGTTTGGGACACTGATGGGACAAACAAACTCGGACTAATATAATCTGTAACACCTGTCCACAGGCAACACAAAAAACATGTTTAGCCACCTGGTTCATCATCATCATGATTTTGTGGAGAGAATACCGCCACACCTGTAAATCAGTCAATATTGGATATAAGTATAAAGGACAGCTTCCTTTTATGTACTCAAGGATTGTGAGTATTATTACAATTCAGCCAGCGAGCCTGCATGGAAGAGATTATTATGTGATTGTAGACTGTGTACAGTGATAATGTTTGGTGTCTTGGTTTTGATCTTATCACTCCCAACACGGAAGGACAAACAGTGGGAGGTGATGGTAACAAGTCTCGGAGGCTGCAGGTTGATGCCGAGGTGGACCAGCTTTATGAACAGCAGCACAAGAAGTGGTGGCAGCAAGTGACGACATAGCTCTTTTCAGCAAAAGAGTGAGGAGAGTGCTGATGACTTAAGTACACTGCCATGTATTCTGAGCAAGGTGCATGAATCTTACTATGCTATTTCTATCACACTTTCCACTTTCACTTATAACCAACAGCTGAACAGAAAAGAACACTGTACAACAAAATGACTTGTGAAATGCAGTACATATTAGAAATTTATAAAACTTAACAGCTACCTGAGGGTGTTTTTTTCCTTGACTTTTGCAGTGTAGCCACTCTACCATGCATGTGTACAAAGAGAGGTGTGTATATACATTATTGTTACAGTAAATAATCAGGTGAAGGACTTTCTGTGTTAATGTTCTGCAAGCTTACATCAAAACTAGGCATTCACAGCAGCCATACACTAAATGGCATACAGTCCCACTATGCACCATAAAAACGCCAAATCCTTTGAATAAACTGAAATACACCGAAAGCTTTTCATGGCAACAACACACACAGAGTCAGTTTGTAAAGCTGGTCAGTGATTCACTGCACTCACAAAGACATTACATAACACCTTTATGGAGTCTGTCTTTATGGATACGGCACAATAGAACTCCTGACTCTAAAGTCAATTGCATACCTCCTTTTCCACTGCCTGCCTGTAACATATAAATGCAAGATCTGTGAAAGGTGAAATTTGCAACTGACGTCATCACTCTCTTTACTACACCTATAGTCCATGCACATTGCATGGCTGTATCTATGTCATGGTAACGCCCACAGAATACTGTGCAAGCAGTTTTTAAATAGAGGAATTGTGTGGCATTTTGGGAAATACATTTGCTTTTCTGCCTAGAATTAGATGAGAAGTAGTGGTTTTTTGAGGAGTTACATGTAACTGTTTCTTAGCTGGGTGCATTGACTTCCTGGAGTGTCTACTGGCTGCCTGCTGGCAACTTCACCATGACAACAAGACTCCTGACAGAGCCAGGCTAGCTGGCATAAAAAGCGTATTTCCTAAAAAGTCAAACTGCTCCTTTAACTTCATTCATGTGACCTATGTAAGTAGTGTACTCAGCGCATGTAACACCCCATATTCTAGCAGAAATGCTTGACCTTTGAGTGACAACAAAATAAAGACAGAAAAACTCTTCATGTATATTTGACCTGCACTTTGTAATCCAGTGGAAAGGTTACTGAGCAGCAGGCTGACTCATGCTCGAAACACACACAAATACAAACGCCCACATGCCTGCACACTGACACACCGTGCACGACAGAGCGGGTGGGAAACACTGCGAGTATCTGAAAAGGTCAAGGGTTGTGGATCAATTCTGACAGGGCCACCGGGATATGGACACAGATGGTGCATAATCTCCCATCCCTTCTGAATTATGCAGCGTGACTACTCCCCCCTCCTCTTCTCTGGCCAAAATGACAGCCAAAACATTCATTCAGACCCAGTTACACTCTACTAAAAGCCCTTGCTGGTCCACATTCAAACTAACACGATGAAGGGAGAGTGGATGCCAAGATTAGAGAAAAAGGAAAAAATCAAGAACTCTGGGATATACAAGATACAATACAAGGATGCTGTAAAAAACATACAATAATCTTTACTTTCTAATGGTATACTCCTCGTCTTTATTGGTTTGTGAGCTTAAATAAACATTTAACGTCACAATGTACCCAGGAATTACACAAGAAAATCAATATAATCCAAGATACCAATCATTTTAATTCCTTTCCATTGTTCCTAAAAGTCCAAAAAACCCAGCTGGAAATTAATAGAAGTACAGTCTTAACACCCCGGTGTCTGGCTTTGATGAGGACTTGTTCCCAAATCTAAATTTAAGTGTGCAAGATCACTTGGATAGCATATAACAATGTACTTTTCCATGCAAATTTAAGCTCTTTCATGTGCCTAAAATTATTATCTCTGCTGTCACACAAGTAATTCAATTATTGATTCAAGTAAAGAGCTTTGATTCAAAGCAAGGTAGAGATCAAAACACATTTTTAGGACAAATCTGGGACAGCTTACAGCTGTCTACAAAAGCAGGAACAAAGAGAGGTATAGCGCAATGTCAGTTATGTTTATAATACATTATTTTGCGGATAACTATGTGGAGTGCCCCAAAAAGACCATTGCAACAACAATACTGCCACAGTGACATTAAAGAGGGCAAATACACACAAATGCACACATGAATAAAAGAGAGATGTACACAAAAGGGAAAAAAGTAGAAGAGGACACAGGATGAGCTCCACTGCCTTTCAATTACTGTCCCCTCTCTCCTTACGCTCCTCCAGCTCTCCTCTGAGACAGAGCTGTGAAATTGAATTGCTGAGCACATCTCTACAAACAAAGCAACTCTCCACCTTGCTGCCAACAGAGGGAAGGACCTGCACCATGACAGCGACAACACACCCATGTCAGGGCCTGATAAGTTCACTAACTGTTGGAAAGAAAACAAATCTGGGGGCTTAAATCAAAAGTGCAGTGGAGCAGCTGAGTGAATCGGGGAGGTGGGAGGTATTGGTGCATTGTATGATCAGTCGTGGAGTTATGCTCTGAGACACTTCCCAAAATCCTGTCCTTCAAGTGGTGCTGGTGGACAAATGTAGATCTATTCAGATTCCTTATTTTGGAAAGTGGAAATCTGAACGAGACTATCTGACTCTTAAAAACGTCCCTGACTTCATAACCAGACTGTTTATGGGCTACAGAAACCTTTTTACTTTAATTTCTGAACTCACAACCAGACATTGCATGTTCCAGTCCTCTTTGCCCCTTTTTTTGTTCTTAGAGTGGTTTAAAAAACATTTATCTTATGTTTATTACATTCTCTATTATATAAGCAAACTGAGCTGATTTTGGCAGGCAAACTTTGGCCTTAGGCTGAGTTCAGACACACAACAACATTCATTTTAACAGGACTGTTATGTAGGTGCCTATGCAGAGGGCTCTAACAAAAAAATGCAGGATCTAAGGTAAAAAAAAATTGAAAATAGCACAACTTTTGCCACAATGCAATGCAACGTCATCCATCAATGCACTATGTTAGCCAATCAAATATGTGCAACCTCACATTTATGATAGGTTACATTGTAACCTGAACGTTACATCTATTGAATACCTGCCAATTGTTGTGACTGCTGTGGTAACTAACATAACTTAATATAGTAACATATCTTATCAGAGTTATAAAATCTGAAATTCTCTCACAGTATTATAAACCTTGCAGTTTTGGCATCTGATGAACACTTCATATGAATGCATTTATTACTCACCTTAACATAACGTAACATGACCCCACCAACGCAGTCCCTTGCATTTTCCTCTATACAGAGCTGTTTTCAGTCAGACTGCCTGCTTACTCTTATGAACAATAAAGTAAAAATGAAGATAGCCATGTTACCAATATGTTGAATTTAAATTTGGCTAAGTTAGGCATGAAAAGGTGTATTCAGAGTGTAGTGGAGTACAGAGGGTGATTCAGCATTACAAAGAAGAGGAAAAAAAAACAGGGTGACAGTACCACTCTTTCACTGTCTGACATCTGCAGGTTGAAATCTAATGACTGAAGTACATAAATAGCCCATGTAGCACAAATGGGTCCCTGTGGACATTTATTCTTTAGTTTTCACCACCATGATGCAATAATTATCATGTAGAACAGTCTCCTTCTTGTATCCAGTGTTCTAAGACTACAATGGTTTGAAGGGTTGAAAAGGGTAACTTTCCATCCGTGTTAATGAACTGTAAACTGATAAACAAAATTCAGCTCATGAAGTAATTTAGCATCACATTTAATTTAATTATTCTTTTCTCCCTCTTCTGAGAAATATAACAACTAAATGTGCAATTGGTGGCAGCAAAAAACAAAGCTGTAAACACAACACTGATGATATAATCACCCATTGAGATGATATGGTGAATTTGTTAGCAAACAGTTGCATATTTACACATCCAGCAGATAAGGAGCAACATTCATTTGGAGTCGTGCTTCTGGCAGTTTGACTAATGTTGTTCTGCTCTCCACCAAGACCTGTGAAATATCTGTCTCTTCAGCTGCTAAATGCTCCACTATATTCACCAGCTAGTCGCTAACTTGTTAGTCTGTCAGTTGTTTTGTGCTGGGCATGTAGTTTGGAGTCAGAGAGCTTTTTCACTAAAAACAGCTGCCTGCTGCTGCGATGGAAAATAATGCTGTGAGAGTGGTGAGACTCAACAAAAACAGTAAAGTTGTAGGCCCGAAAACCAAAACAATGAGCTAAAACTCACATTAAAGCTCCGTAAAAGTGAGTGGAACTGCAGAGGTGGGTGATAATTATCTGTGGGTTTATTACTACAAGTTACACCTTTCACATACAAGTAGTCTTTTCATCTACTCTTAACATAAAACTATTGATTATAGCTGCTTTAAAAAAAATGATTTCTTTGAAACAAGATAGAAAAAGGCAGATTCCTCACCCATCTATGCAAAATTAGTTACATTTTTAAAGGAAGCTACAATGTGTGCATGTATGCAACAGACACACACACACAGTAACAAAATCTCACTCCAGTCCCACTGTACTAGAATAATGATTCAAAAGGCCAGTATACATTTAGATGCAACTAGCCAGTTTATTGGAGCTGTTCCAGTCCTCGCTGTGTGTGCATCGCCCTGAGGTGAGGCACCGCACGGTGGAGAGTCTGCCTGGGCCTGCTTAGCCTCAACTCCCCCAACCCTGGAGGCCCTGGGGTGCCCCTGGGCCTACCAAGCTTCCTCAGGCCCACAGTTGGTGATCTAGTTTTACAAGCTGACGCATATGGGATCCCTCTATTATTCATACTCCTGGCAGGTGGAGTATTGGAGTTCATAGTGCTACATTAAGGGGGCTGGGTGGGGAGGGGGTGTTGCTTCCTAGTTCCTAACAGAATGTGTATTTGTGTGTGTGTGCGTTCATTATTTCTGGCTTTTAATTTTGACAAACGGGTTATGTAACATGTCAGATGATCCCCAAACAGCATCATTGTGTATTATAAAGTGACACACACACAAACACACACACATATACACAAACGCAGAGGAAGTGTGGATGAAAGAGTTCAAGCTTGCTATGCACATATTGCAAAGACAATACACACTAATAATGCAAACCCACGTGCATATATTAGCAATCAGAAAGAAAGAAGCACATACACGCACAGGGAGTGTGGCTGAAGAGGTGATACAGAATCCACAGTAACCTCTCCCTACACACACTGATTACTTCTCTCTGCTTGTACATGAATGGGCCTCCTGACCAGCAGAGAGGAGCTGGGAGTGAATTACAAACCATTATCCCTTGCGCTAAAGCAGTTATAGCTGAAACCTGAGAGCCCTCACTGGAGGGAAGAGATGGAGAGAGTACAGACGGAGAGAGAGGGAGGGATAAAGCCAGAGCAGTGGGGAGAGTGACTTTAGGACAAATGGAAACAAGGAGAAAACAGATGGGGGGGTGACAGGGGAAAACATGATGACGGAGAGCGGTAAGAAGAAGTGGAACGACAAACTTTGCATGAGGTGAACTTGGGTGATGGTGTACCTTTTGGGGTTGTGATTTTTTCACCCCTTCATTCTTATATAACCACCCCTCCCTCAACATCTTTACCCTCCCTCTGTTCCATTTTCCTTCATCACTTTGTCACAGGTTCATGGTTTCCTTGGAAAGATGACATCACATTAGTCACAGTGTTTAATCAAATGTCATTATCATTTCACAGAACTCTCTCTCTCTATCTGTGTGTGTGTGTGCATTTTTGTTACCTCTTGAGGACCTTTTCCAGTATAAACTCCGACCCTGTCAGGACCAGTAGTCCCCATGGGGACCAAAGCCCGATCCAAATGAGGCAAAATGTCATTTCTGAGGTCCTGGTTCAGGTTAGGGTTTGGTAGAGGCTGTCCACAATGAATGGAAGTCAATACAATGTCCTAACAAAGATAGCTGCGAAAAATTGTGTGTTTGTGTGTGTGTGTGTGCGTGTGGTAAAGATCAAGGGAGTAAGAAAAAAAGTTTTAAATGTAAGGGGTTAAGGAAAGATGAGGGTGAAAGAAAAGAGACAGATGAGCAATTATGAAACAAAGGACGTGAAAAAGAAAGGACAAGTGGAGCTGGTGTCTGTAGGAGACAGGGACAGGAAGTGGAGGGGAGGATGCAGAGCAGCGATTTCCTCGTGGGGTGGGTGTAGGGTGGTGGCGGTGGGTGTGAGCCGGGGATAATCCTTGTATTCCATTGTCTCCTGTTTTCAAACCAATTATTGTCATCTGCAGCCCCATGAAAGAGAGTTAATGAGGGAAGCAGAGCTTTGGAGTGTCAGGGCACAGTCAGGGGAACTGAGATAAAAACAAAGGATGGAGAGAATGAGGGGATATGGGGGGAGGAAGTGTGGTGGCGGTGCAAAGGGATAGAATGTAAAATAAGTGAGAGAGAAGAGGAAAAGTCAAGTGTCATGGAGGATGGCGGCTCACTGGTGCATTTTGTAAGCCTTTCACTTATTTTTTCTCTGCTTTGTCACATGTCTTGCCTTAAAATATACTCACTCCTGCTTTTTCTTCTTCTTTTTGCACTTTTTGTCTTGCCTGAGAGAATTGAAAAACTTTTTTAAAAAGTGCTTTATGTGTATTGCATTTCTGTCTTTAGAAATTACAACCAAATCAACTACACAGAACTGTATATTAAAGGAGAGTTACATGGGAAGTTCAACATGTCTGTGTGGTACGTATGAAGCTATAGCTAGCAGTGAGTTAGCTTAGCTTAGCATGGAGACTGGAAACAGTGTGGAGCTAGCTAGCCTGGCTCTGTCCAAAGTTAAAACAAACAATTTATGAATGAGATATAGCATGTGAATTAGAGAGCTTTAGAGGTGCTGGAAAGCAGATTTTGTTACCTTTGGACTGAACCAAGCTATCTGTTTTCCAGTCTTTATGCTAAGTTAAACTAACAGTCTCCTCACTTTAGCTTCATATTTAACGTACACATATAAAAGCGGTATCAATCCCCTCATCTAACTCTTGGCAAGAAAGAGAACAATTGCCTTTTACTATTGCGTAAACTATTGCTTTTAAAATAATATGCGGAAGTGTTTTTTTTTATTCATGTTTATGTTTTGGTACAAATAGATCAGCTATTTGTAAGGCTTTTGAAATGTTTTCTTTTTAAAACTGCAGAACTGTAACTACTGCATGACTATTGCATTGTCTAAGCCCATAGAGACACATAGTGATGCAGGACACCAAAATCAATGGATCAATGAATCAATAAATCTGTATGTCTGCTCTGCAATACGGTCACAATGTTGCAATATTATCACTTGTATCTATCAAGTGAATGTTTTTTGCTTCCTCTGTGCACTAGCTCTGTGTTCTGGTGTTGAGTATTTTCATTTGTGTACATATGTACTCAAGGCTACGACCAAAGGCTTCTCACTGCTTTCAATCGACAAGTTGTCAGCTATAGGAGGTTTTCACCATGGTAACCATATCTGCAATGTGCCATTTTTAACCTCAATCATTCATTTACAGTGTCTCTATACAATATGTTTCATACCACTCATCTTTTCAGTAATGTCTGTCTCATCGTTCAATCACTTAGCGCATAACTTTCCAGTTCGAAGACCTCAGTAATAAAAGAATTCCCGAGTCAATGCTGCACATGTTCTTCAATCTGCCAGCCACACTGTGAGCAAAGTGTCAACACTTGGCAAGAAAAAAGTAAGATCACATGGTTTGTCACATTTGTGGAATATAGTTTTTCGCTGTATTCTGGCTGTTGTACTTCCAATACTGTTAAATTACTTAGATTCATAAAAATACGGTATTTAATTGAAACAATATGCCAGTACCTAAAGCTAGAGGCCTACAATATTGATTTCATTTCCTGTGTTGCAGTGCAATATATTCAATATAAATGATGATTCTTTTTTTTTATTACAACTTAGTTTTTATTTTCATAGTCTTGGAAATCATTTCCATTGCTTATGATAATATCACACTCACCAAAGTGACTGCTACAGTCTGGGAACATGGCAACATCACTACATTGAAGTTGAACAGGGCACAAAATACATATAAATAGGTTGTAAACAAGTCAACAATATAGGCAGATTAGCTAAATCACTTCATTTGGAGGTAAAACCATAAGTGAACGTACCAGAAATGTTAGTAATAATCCCTTATTGCACAGTAAAACTAGGGAAAGCATGGTCGGCTGAAGTTTTAGGGTCAACAGTGGAGAGCTGACAGGAAATGAGGGGAGAGATTGGGAATGACATGCCAAAAAATGTCCCTGGTTTGATTCAAACTGGGGTTTTGCAGTTCATGGTCAACGCCTTAAACCCTTGGAGCACCAGGGAGCCCCACAGTAGTTAAAAGTTGAACCAGGGCGTCGGTCTGTAAAGTGTGATGGATGTTTACAATGGACAGTTAGAGTAATGATTTACCGTTCACATGTTTTCTCTTCCAAATAAGTTTGACTAACAGGTGTTTGTTGTTGGAACTTATTCTCAGTAATGCTGCTTTGTTCCCAGATCCAAGTAATCAACTAGGTGAGTGGAGTGTTATAATTAGCCAAGAATGATGGCAAAAACTATGAAAATCAGCCAGTACATAAAGACAAAGAGAATTATCCTTTAAGTATATGGTGCTGGATGTTACATTTACATCTGATTCACATCACACCCACTCACAGTGACTCCAGGGGGTCATTTACACACAGTGCAGCTGTGTCAGCCCTTAAAAGACATCCTTGCATTGCTCAGTGGGTTTCTGCATTTTCAGTTCAGTGATGTCAGCTCACGTTTGCATCAGTGCATAATGCAGTGAAATACACGATATTAAGACTCTTATACCAATGAATAAACACACTTGCTGGAGTCACTTGATTCTCACATTTGTCAGTGTGCACACTCTGCATGTGTCTAGTTTGTGTGCAAGCACATGTTGTTTCAGCTGTGACTGGCAGGGCAGGTCACTGTGGGAGCATAAATGCTGCAAGTGACTAGAATTTGCAACTGCCTTCCTTTCCCTCTAGACACAATACACACGCAGTCACTCATGTGTGAAACACCCACACACACTCACACACACACACACTGTGTGCGAGACTTGAATCTGTTGAATTTTACAGTTTCAGAATTGCACCTACTTCACTTTACCAGCTGGCTTTCTGTGACAAATCTGATCTGTTTTAGTCTCAAACCCTCTCATTACCTGCGCTGACACTTCAGTCACAACTGAAAATGAAATGCAGCGAGAAAGACTGCAGCTGAAGAACAGATAAGGTGATAACGACAAAGGAGGATGTGATTTTCTTTCCACGGGCCTTTGTGTGCGCGATTGTGTTTATTAGAGTGTGCAAGATGGAGAGAAAGTGGCAGAGACAGAGAAAACAAGAGAGATGTTCCAGCAGTGATGAAGTAGAAAGACAAGAGAAAAAAAAAACACCGGGAAGTTTTCACCTTCCCTCAAACATCTTGACGCTGCACTCTTGTCACTCTTTCGTATGATCAATGAGATAATGTGTGAGGAATAGAAGAGAGGGAAAAGGACAAGATATCTCGCTGCTCTTAGTCAGCAGTCTCATCACTGACGCAGAGAGAGAGATAGAGAGAGAGAGAGAGCTGCTACCGTCCAAGATCAACCCTTAGCGTATAACCTCTTGCATGCATTCATTAAAGTATGTGCACATTCATTAGTCTATATTGTTTTAAAATCCTATCAGAGCTCATAGATCCACTCAACTCCCCCTCATCAAATCAATGTAAACACAAACTCACCATTAAAACAGGATCACTCGAAGCGTAAGAGCATCATTGTGGGTTGATTATGAGCTAACACAATAACAAAATACATCTTGGCAGGATTACTGCTAATCTGTAGCCGCAATACATATCATCCTCTGATGCGCATGTATTTGGGATAATCATTATTGAGTGTCTTTTACATATTAAGCACTCACACAAGAACATAAAAGCAATGCTGCTATGTATACAAGGTTTGGAACTCGTTTTGTCTGTTTTATAGTATGTAAATGTAATTTTACATGTCATCATTTTTCAACATTGTTGAACTTCTTGAATAAAAGCGGCATCGAGTATCAAACAATGACAAACAAATAAACAATGGATTCTTTACATTAACAGATTACAGTTTCACCTTTTATATCATGGTCATTGAATTCTTGATTCTGGATGGCTGAAAGGTGTTGATTAACTTTTAGGAACCTGACACTTTGTGTCACTTGTTTGTGGTTCTACATTAATGTGACAGCATTAGGGTGTGTATGTCCAATATTTAAGAGGGTCATTGTCTCCCAATTTAAAAAATTCACAGCATTGTAAAACTCAGAGCCCAGCTTTGTAAAACCCTGTCTGTTTAGCTAGATGTTGCCTTGCAGTTTTAAGGCTCAGGAACTATGTTTGAGGATATTTAAAACAGAAGCGCAATCAAATTTAGCTATATACACAAATCAACAAATTATATATAGTTTTTGGATTGCATAGCTTTTTGTTAGCAAGTGGCCATGGTATAAGCAAAATAATGTTATCACTTATTTAAAGTTGATGAACATATTAGCAAAAATACAGCAGATATAGAGCAACATTAGCAAAATAAAGTGTAAAGTGAGTTAATCAGAGCTTTTTTTTTTGCTGAAAACAGCCGCCTGCTGATCTAGAAATTATGCTATAAGTGCAGTGAGACTGAATCAAAACAGTAAAGTTACGTTTGTTGGGTGATAATTCTCTGTAGGTTCATCACTGCTAGCAAGCTCTTTCATATCATAACAGTACAAAATTACAAAATATTTATTATAACAGCTTTAAAAAAAGTCTCTGGCTTCAGTGCAAAGACTGATAGAAATGGAAACAATACTAGAAATGAGTGGAATTATAATATCAGTTTTCCCCCACTACTTTTAAAACTTCACTTGACAGTGAATGACTTTTTGATGACATTTCCTGCAGTGATACCCTGTGTTCTGGTCATTATCTAGCTTTGCACAGAGCTCTCTGACTGCAAGCACTAATTCTACTCATTTAATTGGCCATCAAACACCGAAAATCCCACTGATGGAGACCAACTTAGGCTGAATGGCTCAAACTGCTCCCAATCGTCTGTCACTGACTGATTATGTCTGAATTTTGTGCCAACATGTTTAAGCTGCAATGGTCCTGAGTGCATACAGAGAGACCGTGTTGAACCTCAAACAGTGTTGGGACCTTTTCCTCCTGTTTTCTGTCTCTGACGTATTTATGTGGAAACAGAGGTGGGTGTGAATGCATGTGGGTATGTGTGTCTAAGTGTGAGTGTTCTAACCGATGGGCTCTGGTCATGCGTTCCATGCTGCTGTCTAATTATCCAGATGTGATGGATGACTTTGATTAAATCATACGAAGGCTGAGACAGTCAGTGCCTCCCTCTACCCTTCTTTTTCCCTCCTTTCTCTCTCTCTCTCCCCCTCACTCTGTCACACACACACACACACACACACACACACATACACATACAGGTTGAAATCCCTATACTTCAATCTCTCCTTTTTCTCTGTATGATATGGGACTTGAGTAGTTCAGAACAGATGAGCCCTGCTTTCAACATTGATAAAAGATATCCATAAATCATCTTGAGTTAAAGAAAGAGAGGGAGAGAGAGAGAGAGAGAGAGAGGAAATGTGTTTGAGTGACACCAAGAGAATTGGAGACAAAAGGAAAGATGGACAGATAGAGAGATAGACATGCAGCTAAAGCAATCAGAGAGAGTAGAATATCAGTCATTTCCTAACTAGTAATGCTAGCTTAATGTTTTCATACAGAATAACCGATTCCATCTTCTCATCAAAAATCAGAAAAGCAAGATAGTTTTGGGATATTTCTATTTATCATTTCAACCCTTACACACTGTTCAAGGTCAAATCTGACCCGTTTTTACATTTTAGAGCAGTAAAAACACCCTGAACACTGTGTTCTTTTATCCTGATACTTTTATGACTTTTTCCTTAAGTGACCCAGAATATACGGACATGAAAATATTTCAACTTTTATTTATTTTTGTGCAGGTGATACACATTTTTGTGTGTAGGAAGGATGTTCTGGATTAAATTTGACCCATACTTATTCAAAAATGTTTTTGCTTTCTTCACATTCAATCAAATCAGTGTAGTGTGTTGTGAATGTTTTCTCCATACTTCAATAGTGTAAACCTAAAGAATAAACTCTTTCTGCTCTCTGGAAGCTTCATTAAGGATTAATTGCCTGTTCATTAATGGCTGATGAGGTATTTATGAATGACAAATAGATTTGTGGTTCAGAGATTTGGGATAGAGACTAATTATGAGTCAGAACATGAACAGTATGTGAGGGTTAATGATTTTAATAATGATTTTAGATTGCTTGAAATGTCTTTCTGATACAGTATTATGAATTCAGCTGCTGGCTGAGCTCAGGTTGATGCGTTTTCTCTGAACTTCTCTGACAACACTGTCAGGTTTTAAAAGCCTCCTCTGTTCCACAAAACAGTGAACACATTTATTACATGCATTTTTATTATCTGTTTTTTTTACTGTGTCCATTTTCCTGTCAATAATACAAAGCAGGAGCTACAGCTCTTGACAGTGACAGATGGCCCTCTCTGTTTGTGCAGATAGGAGTCGAAGCAGGAGAGTAAATAACTTTTTAGACTTAAAAAATTGCAGAATCCAGTAGGAATAATAACAAAAGTAAAGTTTATTTTGTGCTGGTGAGAGCAATATATAGTAAAGTATATCAAAAAATATTATCCCTGTATTACATTATTGAGAGTTGGCATGCAGGACGGCAACAGCGACAACGAATCTCAGCTTAATTCTCTTATCTGCTGCTGATAAGCTGCACTACAGATAATCAAGAAGCACAATTGATAACCTGTTCTCCTGCAGGCTCAGTTCTGTCTGCTCCATCGGAGTTACACAAACCAAACTACACACATCCTAATGTGCTTCCTAATGAGATGCTGTCCTTCAGTGTTACAAAAAGCTGCTGTTTGAAGTTTTTACTCTACCACAAACCATATGCTGACAGAATAGAGAGTGGGCACAGAGCCACAAAGACATATGCACGTGCAAACACACACATGTAAGTACAGATACACACATGCATGCACTAATGTATGTGTACCCACATACAGGCGCCATTCAGAACTGGAACTTGAGTAAAGAGAAATAATGGAGGGAAGTGACTCATCTCTGCATAACGCATACCGCACATGATATCAATTTAAAACCTTTCATGGAGTTCACTGCACTGTAAAATCATGTTGCAACAAAACCCAGTGTAACAAACTGCAATAAATCTGAGTAATGAGGGGTGACATTAATCACTAATAATGCTACATTCTCAGTATAGGTTTCACTTCATTTCCTCACTTTCTTCACTTATGGAATGGTTTAAATACATTTGTATTTCTTTACATAGGATAAACCAGAACCATGCATTACTCACTAATGCATTACAGTAATGGGATTACTTTTATCAGTATTGAGTGGTGTAAGATATTACAATTCGAAATTCAGCTATAGGCCTTTTTTACGGAGTAGTCATTTTGACTGGTCATTGTAGGAAAAGTGCATGTGTTTCTAATAACATTAACCATGGCTCTGCTCACTTCAAGTGTCCCTATGTGGCCTATTACATTGCTGCTACTCAACCCAGTAACTCTCTGTGGCTTCGACATTTGGGTTGTTAGCTTCTTGTCTTACCAGGATGGGAGGGTTGGTATCAGTTTAGTGTGTGCATTCAGTGGACTGGTTTGTTGTGTCAGCTTGGCATAAAGGCAGGCCTCTACCAATAGAGAATAAATGTGCCTCCTGATAACTCTAAAGTTGTCTAATTTACACGATACAGTATGCTGTGTTTGCCTGGTGGCTAGCTAACAGTAGCCCTACATTCAGGAATCAGCTGGTTTTGTTCAGAGTTGGAGTGTGTGTGAACCCTGCAGTTTCACTGTGAGGCTGCTGGAGTGCTGTGTGTAGTCACCAGGGCTAACTGTGAGATACCTCCAAACAGTAGGCGGGCTAATTGATAAACCACAAAATCTTGTTTTACATTTCCACATATGTTAAATGCAGAGGATGTGACATGGATTTGGCAACGTTGGAGTTGTTAAAAGGCACATTTGCCAGAGCTTCAGTATGTTGAATAATGAAAGTAATGTAACTAATCTGCTAATAATTAGTAAATACATGTACATGTACTCACCAGTAATATGTAATGAGTAACTGATTACATTTTTCAAATAACTTGCCTAACACTAGTCCCAACAACAAGCACAGAGAGCAATGAGATTTAGTGGGTAATCAAGATTTTAGTGATCACAGGGATACTCACCTCTGATTGGCTGGCAAGTATCAGTTAAAGGTCCTGTACAATTACACAGGTATTTTCAATTGTAGCTGATTAAACTCAAACCCTCAAGAACAATACTGGGCTGCGAGGCAATTTTGGCGTAATGGTCAAACTCTATATTGCAGCATCACATGATGCACTCTGGCCCAAAAAGATTTTTTCCAATACACAATCAATACGGCTGTAAAACGATGAATACATTTTTCTGAGCGCAACCAAGTCTTCACCCTAAAATTGCTGATTTACATTAAGGGGACTTGCTTTTTGTCCCCATAAGGGAGGCGAGTCCCCACAACATGACTGTGTAAACAGATTTATGTCTCCACAATGTGAGGAATACCTGGACCACACACACATGTGTGCACACACACACATGCGTGCGCGCCCACACACACACACACACACACACACATACACACACACAGTACATTTGTCAGAAGTGAATTACACTGCCCTGCACTTACCCTGGCAGCAGTGACAGGCATGACATATCGCTGTGGCAACAGCGAAAATCAATGTTGGGGTTGAATACAGAGGGTTTCTGGGTCCTATGACAACTTTTTGATATATTTGTGATTTCACTTGTATAAATGATCATAACCAGTCCATCCCATCGGAGAAAATGCACACACACAAAAGGCACTTAATCTCTAAGTGGCCATCTCTCTAATTAAGAAGCTTCAGAGCTCTGTGGTTAAACTCTGGTCAAAAAGAGAGATGCAGGACTATATCAGCTGAGGTGGTGATATATAAAAAGGTGAAGAGGGAGGATAAATAAATAAAATGGCATGAATGGGGAGGTAGATGGATGGAAGACAGTTAAGTGGTTTTAGCCAATTACACAGGCAGAGCAGATAGATCCAGAGTGCCAGACACATCTTCCAGACACCAGATGGACTGTAGGGCGCTGACGTCACAGCGGTAACAAAAGACTCAGGAGAAAGGAGGGAGGGAAGAGGGAGGAGAGAGGGAGGAAAAGGAGGAGACTGAGGCTAAGAATAGGAGTACAACCTCGGGCCAGCACAATCGGTCGGCCCTGCCTGCTATTTTTTACTTTACTACTGTGCCAGCTAGCGCCCGTCTGACATCTTTCTCTCGCTCCTCTCTTTCTAACCCACTATCTCCATCAGCCATTTAATCCATTGTAAAGCCAACATGTTGCTAACTTTTACATGTCGACATCAACGTCCCTATGAAACAATCAGGGCATTCTATGACCTCTGAAAAGCTGCACTCCCATCCCACGTATGGTAGCTACAACTCACATGGCTATACGCAGTGTTCAGCTTCAAAAGCCAAACATCTACAGAGAGTAACTCAGTCAAATCTGCTTCACACGTGAGATCAAACACAAGGCCGAGGCCGTGGAAAGAGAACAGAGTGAGTGGCATGCGTCTGATCCCCAGTTTCTTAGAGCTGCTTCACTGACGTGGGTTAATCCTTGAGAGGTTCTACTGGGAACTCTTACGTACTCCTCCAGGGGATGAATTTCAAGGACGCACAAGAAAGAAGTGGGATTTATATGTGAGGGTACGGGTGATGAGTAGCTGCAGGAATTACACTTGTGCGTGTGTGTGTGTTCACATTCATACTCCCTACTTACCACAGTCTCATCAGGAAATGGGGCTCCATGTCTTCAGGTAGAAACGGACGGCTAGATAACTCTCAGTCTCTCTGCAGGAAGGAAGAGACAAGAGAAAAACAAACATCAGGAAAGCTCAAACTGCGAAAGCGCACGTGATCTGACTTGTGTAAACCCTATCATACCTGGCATGAAGAGTTTAGCTCTGTCTCTCTTTCCTGCTCTACAGTATGTCCCTCCTGCCGTCGTGGGAAAATCACCCCTCCCCATAAGCTCCGACCTGTAAATGGGTCCCTGGCGATGCCTGAAGATGCAATGTGGTGGAAAATGTGCGGCTGTGCCTGTTTGGTCCCGAAACAAGAAGCTCCCCTGACTGCCTGGCTGACGCTATAGCTCCCCTGCTCGGAGCGCAAGGCCCCGGAGCCACAAATGGAGGGACGACGGGAGAAAATGAAGAGAGGAGAGCAAGGGGACACAGGAGAGAGTGAAATTAGCGATGGAAGGAAAGGATTGGGAGAGAGGGATTGAAAGAAATAGAGAGTTATAGAACAAGAGAGAGAGAGAGAGAGGAGGGGATGACTAAGAGGCTAACAGCTTAATTGAGTGTGTGCTGCGTCCAATTACCTCCTAAAGGTAGGAGAATGTGTGAAATCACTTAGACTTCACAAAAATAAAAAAAACACATAAACACTGTGGCTCACACAAAATAACACTGCGAATGTGTCATCTGATGTGAGAGCATGTTACATACCTGTGTTGATAAGATAAAAACAAGAACATAGCCTTGTGCATTCGCCCCTTACTGTGTGTGTATCAGTTGAATGCCAAATGCTACTAAGCTAGCTGCAGTTGCACTGGAGGATGCCACAGGGTTCCACACACTTTATTACCCTTCCATTAGCATTAGCATTAGTCCAGTGATTACTATTAGCTGTTAGCATTAGCACCCTTGGCTTTTTTTCCTTCTGTTATTCTTTGCCTCATTATGGGTGACGGACACCCTCAGCATGTTAGTCTGGGGCTCCATGGCAACAGTGACCAGTATACAGACTACATTTATTTGAATCCATGTGAGGAATCATCTACAAGATGACTGAATGCATTCTTACAATTCCCAAAAGCAATAACAACAAGAGCCTCATTTTAGCAGTGATCACCTAGTAATTATATTTTGCTGAGCAGAATAGAGTCGTGTCATACGCAATCGCATTTTCAGAGTGGGACCAAAGGGCATAGTCCATGATCACAAAAGGGTTTTAATATGCATTGTGTGACATGAGGCGTTGTATCCTTGCCAATCCTACACGGAGGATCTGCCACTGTCGTTCGTCAAGCGGTGCATGGCAGATGCTCTCATGAGCTCCCATTGATTTGCCGGAAAGTGTGTACGTACGTGCATACTCATATGAGTGTGTCTGTGAGCGCGGGAGTGATGTGTCGCTAGCTAGCTGCAGAGATAATTAGAACACAACTCTTTTGCTGTCCCTGCAGGCCACTGATCCAGCTGCTTTCATCTAATATAGGTCAGCTGTGACAAAGCCCTCAGCATGGACACTGATCAGCTCTGCTAGCTCCCTAATACACAAAATATGCAATCTCTCTTGCATGTATATGGTATACACGTATGGTGCACACATATGGGCATGTGTGTACGTGCACAAACATATGCAGTTACATACTGTACACACACTACAGCCTCTACATTAATGATGGCAGCCACAACGAGTGGGTGAATTCAGAAAAACCCATACACTCATGCCTTCATCTGTCCATCACTTTGCTGCTGCCAAAAAATGCACACAGCCCAATACATGAATGCACTGGATAGTACAAATGAGTAACTTCAAGTCATCGCTCTCACAGAAAAATAAAATATTGCCAGACATAGTCAATGCAAATTCTTCCACTTGCTCTAAAATCAATGCTAGACTGGAAATTGCGTAAGTGTGTATCTAATACTCAGTGACACATGAATTGCATTAGTTTAAAGTAATTTGTGCGGATATAAAAATGACTTGGACATATTGGACACAAAAAATAAAATGGGACAAATCAAAGGATGCAATGAATAAATCCAGTACAGACAGCATGATAGTCAATGCCTTTAAGTAAATAAAGCCATTAAATTTGCAAAATGGGGATGTTATTGAGTTATTGAGACTAGAATCATCATATTTTTCCAAAAGAATCAGCTATCTAGTATGTACAAATGTAATAAAAACAGAAGTAAAATAAGGGAGTAGTGGTAATTGATTATTACAACTGACGCAAGAAAAGCAGAGGGCCAAAGTCTCACCATGCCATGTTTTTGCATACAGGGTATCTCTGCTCTTGCAAGTACTTGCTTGTAAAATTGGAGCTCTTTGTCATTTCAAGATATAACAAGATATAATTATTTTTGTTTGACTGTGACAGTTCATTTTTGAAAAGGAAACAGTAGCTTGACAAAAAATATAAAACAATAAATAAAATAAAAATAAATGAGTAAAATCTTAACTCATGGTCCTCTTTCTACCTTTTTTCGGAACACATCAAGCTGTCTTCCTCAGTGGATGGAGTTTGCTGCTGAGCTAACTGTCACATTATTTTGTTTGATTATTTGCTGTAGATTTGTAAAGTTGCTTTGTTAAACCTGCAGTGTGGAACTTTTACATATAAATGAATGTCTATTACATTCAAATCCTTGCCAAACAAGTTCACACAATGCTGATTAAGCCTATCACTGCAAGATAGATCTCTCTGTATTTCACAGTATACAGAGTTTTTAAATCGCATGTCAGGCAGGACGTTCCCGTGCTGGCTGTTTGAACGCACAACCAAGAGACTTCCATCGGCCGAGTGGCTAACTTCCAGTTAGCTCTCTGCTAACTTGAATGGGGATAAAATAATTAAATCATACGGCTCTTCTAGACTCCCCAAATGTTATCGGACTGAATGGATCAAATTCTGATAGTGAAACTAGTTATTTCGCAGGGGTTGTGTGAGGCTCAAAACAATTTGTCCACCGTTTTAGAGTTACAACAGTAGCAACGGAGTAGGCTGGAGCCCATGACATAAGCATGTGCCAACAGTGTTTTTGTAATTACTCTCACTGCCAGAAGGGGGAGACGAAAGTCCCGCACTCCAGCTTTAATCTTTAATGCATACATTGTGTTGTCATGTCATAAGGCTTTATGGTTACACTGTCATACCGACTGGCTGTTTAGACACAAACCTTTTTGAAAATACAGGAGAATTGCAGTAGTCTCATAATTTGCCAAGCCTTTTATTCACCAGTAAAGCTTTTCTGTGAGTTTTGCAGTGTATCCTTTCTCTTTTTCTTCATAGCTGGAAGAGCAAATTTATTTGAACAGTCTGTTCTTTGGCAACAACTGTGTGACTCAAAGTTCTCCTCTGCATAACCTCTAAAAATGCAGGGAGGGCTACAGTTTATTTAAGAGTAAATCCTCAATATCCTCATAGACACTTTCTCAAATGCATATACTATAAACACACACACACACACTTGCACTTTTTTGCAAACTAAGACTCATCTCTGTACTTCTGCAATGTTGTCACCAGGGCCACCTCACTGAGGGTCCAGAGCCAAAACTTTGCCTTATGCAATGCCTGGTGGGATAAAGTGAAGAGTAGCTGTGATGAAGAGGAGCCAGAGGAGAAGCAAAGCAATTATTTTCTCCTCTTTTCACCATGCACTACAGTCTGTTGCCTCACTCTATTTCAAAGTGCCACAGCTGATATAGAGAGTACCACCAAAGTGACTGCTTTGCATCCTCAGGTGTTCTAGCCAACCTACTCTATTGATGACCAACTCCACAGAAAAGCATCATTATCTACTGCCCACCCTACTACAGCTGGCTCCCTAATGGGGTAATAATTGGTGTAAATTGCAAAGTGAACAAGTAGTGGCATAGCCTTTGGGATGGCTTGATTGAGAGGCCTATGCTATGTCGCATTGCGGGAGATCCAGGCATTCTCTTGACTCTAATCACCTCTTTTCTTCCTCATTCAGCCTCTCTTTATTTTTTCTCCCAACACATGCCCAGAGAGTGCAAAGCTAGCAAGTGGGGTCATGCAGGGCTTTAAACAACTGCGGCTATTTATGCAAATACAATCAATATTTGATAGTCCCCTTCTCTACTGACTCTCTCACTTTCTCTCTCCATCTCCCTCTCAAACAAGAAACTGCAGTAGGGGCATTAATTAGGGCCAGACATGCACTAAGGATTCCCCACAGGGCTGAGCAGCAAGGCCAGTTCATACCAGGCCAGAAGAGGACAGGTTTGGCCTGACCACTGCAACGAGGAACCAATTAGAGACCATGGAGACAGCACTTGACACACAGCTATCTACAGCAACCCTGCTTGACTTTAGTAGCTCCTTTGAACAAGCTTCTATAGATGATGCACCAGTGTTATAAATCTTTTCATTTGTTTAAGCTTGCCATTAATTTGATGAATTGTTGAGTGAACTGTCTGTTCACCAATCTCCGCCCCCATACTTACCGTTGCTATGCCCGTCAAGCTTTCTGTTCGTGCATGGCACAGTCTACAGTTTTAATGGTGGCAGATTTACTACTTGAAATTTGAAGGGATTTTTTAATCATTGGGCCCTTCTATTCAGACAAAGGTAGATAAAAGCATGCTTTTCATTTTTAACTGTCAATTTTTCTAGCTGAAATGACAATTATTGGTAGCAGATTTGAGCTAATTCTAGCTAAGTAAACTTTTTAAAATTCTAAATGAGAATCTTGTAAAAGGGAGTCTTAAATATGCACTTGATGGCTATATATACATACATATCGTGCAAAAACACAGAAGCTAATGCTGCATATCCCAGCTGGTTAAGCCTGTTGGCAGAAATGCAAATGATTGCAGCCCAAATTAGAACAGATAAACACATTGTTTAATCTATTTCAGTTATTTCTGCTATTTTTCACCGCAGAGTTGGTCTGGACTGTTAAAAGCCAGTTACTAGCTACAAGCTGTGCTAAAGTGAAAGAAACCAGAGGTCTCCCAACTACAGTTCAGAGCCATGGAACTGGCACTATATTGAGTATCACTTACTACAGCCCAAGTACTCCGCTTTGGCATGTGGAGAGATCTAAATCTTGACAGACTTGCTGTGGCTAGTTAGGGTTGCTAAGCTATGATTGGACATTTACCTGATTATCCAACTTTCAGAGGAACCAGCTGAGATAATGTAATTAAAGGCAAATAAGTGTCATTCTCACTGCACCTGTTCTTTTTTGATCAAATTTCTCTTATAAAATATATTTTCAATGTATTCTAGGCCCAGACTTATGTAAGTCATCCAAATATCAACCACACAAACTCCTCATAACTTTCAAGAGCTGAAATGAGAAAATTATTGGTTCAGCTATTCCTGTTGTGCACTTTGGCATACCAATAGTTGAGCAAGTATAAGCATTAAAAAGGCAGTTCCTGCAGTGACAGCTGTACTTGACACTGTGATGAAGTGGACATATACCTCAAGAAATCTATATTTTTTTCAACAGAAAGCCTTTGTCAAGAACATTGTATTACTGTTTTCTTAACTAAGGGGCAACTGCTTAAACCCAAAGAGTCTGAGGGCTTAGTTCCGTTTTCTAAGCACTGTCCTACATTTAGGACATAGCACATAGATTCTTAATAACTTCTTAGGGATTTCCTCAGGATTAGGTTCAGACAACTCAAGCAACTTCCTTAACACCACCCATTTCCAATTAGATCCTATTAACAGAACACTGACTTCAGCTCTGCAAACACACCCTATAGGGGATTTCCATCAGCTTAACAGGGGGAAAAGGGTTTAATAAAATTTTTTTACCATATAGCTGGTACTGTATGTGCTGTTCTGATTTTCTTCATTCCACTGTACCATGAAATTGTGTGATAAACCCCTGAACCCGCCAACGGATATCATATATGGTTAAGCATCATGTAGATCACACATATATAAGGATCAGGTTAATAACATCTCAAGGAGATCATGTATACTATAAAGGCCTGATGCACCCTGCCTGTTGGAAGCAGCTTGATTAAGCTGGGGGTGAGATGACAGAGCTTTAGAGACCGTATGGGTCAGGCTTTCTCACGGAGGGAGGAAAAAAAAAATGATAGGAAGAGAATGGAGCAAAAAAAGGAGGAAGGCTTGCTTGTCCCTGGTGACCTACGAAAGCAGATGCAGATGTAGCAGATGGATGAAAATAGGCAATAAATGAAATATGCTTGAGAGGAGAGGTTAATAGAATAAAGAAGGAATGAAAATTGACTCAGCAAAATTTTGGACCAAAGTCAATTTATTTAAATGGAATCACCATGGTTTTTAGATTTATTAGTGGAGGCAAAATAAAACTGTGCAACACTGTCAAATGGAATTAAAGTTTGTTGAACCTGACATGTTCTGACCTTTGAGGGGCATTTTAGAACTTTTTTGATGCTTTGAAACTTTTTTTTTTGCATGAAACCAAAGTTGCATCGAATGTATGACATCAACAGCTGTGGACAACTTCACTTTGTTGGCCTTCACAAGACCTTTAAATATTTTTCTCCACATAAGTAGCTGGACAAAGACAAGGGAGACACACACACACACACACACACACACACACACACACAGGCAGCTGGATGCAAAACAAGCAGCCCAATCTCTTGTCTTAATGGGTATTAGACTGTTCTGACAGTATACAAATCAAATGAATGTACCAGCTTGAGGCGGGCCTGCAGACACACTGCACATTAGAGTGAGGTGGTAGTGATATGGTGCTCTTAAGCTGGCACAGAAATGCATGCATAAATCAAGGGGAGCGCTGCCGAACTGAACAAAGGAGGTAAATGGAGAGAAGGGTGTGGATTGGTTGAAAGAAGGGTAAAAAGTGCAAGATGGACACAAGGGAAAAGGTAGAGCAGAAAGAAGAAGGGACAAAAGTCTATTTTTTTTCCGCTTCGCTGGGTTTCATATCTGTGCATATACTGTAAATGTGTATGCATGTGCTTGTATGAATGCATGTGTGTATGTGTGTGCACAGACGCAGCTGTGCTTTCCTTCACGGTCATGTATCTTCATGGGTGCACTCACACACATATCCTCTGTGGTCGGGGCAAAACACTTAGAGCCCAGCTCCCTCTCCAGTACTCACCTGACAGCTCACCATTTTTCATAGCATTTCTACTGCTCTCTCTCTCTCTTTCTCTCTCTCTTTCTCTCCCCTCGACTCTTAAGGATCCCTTGGTTCTCATTAAGCGATTCCTTAGCAGCAGCTGGATACAGTGAGTGTTTCTTCCTTCCTTACTCTCTCTCAATCAATCTTTCACCTATCCTACTCACTCCTCTTACCCTCTCTCTACCTTTCACTTGTACAACTTAAACTCATCTTTGCTTTTTTTTTTTTTTAAATGTCCATCAAATGTCACCATCCTTTCCTTATTTCCTTCGAAATTTTCCGCTATATAGGATATGGGAATAGGATGATGAGGAGCAACAGAGCAACACAAGTCAACAACATGACAAAAATGTTCTAAAAATGAATTTGAGTTCGACATGATCCATATCGCCTCCTGTTATTCACTAATCACAAGCGGGCAATTTGAAGAATGATAGATATAGCTGTAGCAATAATGCCCCAGAACATCCAAACAATCAGTATCTTCCTCATTATTCTCAGTCAGACCTTGGAAAGATTTTGTGCATGTGTGGGTGTTGAAATATATTTGAAATATATGCGCACGCATGTGTGATTCTCTTAATGTAATTTTATGTCCGGGTCCTTTCACCCGAAACCCAATTCCAAGCTTGCTAATGCATTATGGATCATTAGACAAATATACTGACGGAGCACTGATTACAGAAATGAATGATGCATGCTGTTTTTCTCCATTGTGTGTGTGTAAATGCGTGCAGTTGCAATTGTGTGTGTTCAGATGCACATTGAGAGGTCATTTAAGAGAGACAGTCTCAAGGCAATGAATAGGATATCCATTAGTGGCAGACTATTGGTAATACGACACGGGGGTTAGAGCTAGGGTTTACAGCGTCATCCTAAACCTCGTCATCAGCTTCCACTCAAGGTCACCTACAGTGTAACATAGAGAGATGCCAGATTTTCTATCCTCAAAGCCAGATGGATCAAAAAGTAGAAAGAACAAAATCTGAGAATTTGTGTTCTCATTTTGAGCGATGCAAACTCATATTATCATATTTAAATCATGCACACTTCATCTGTCACAGGTGGTTCAACAGAAATCTCAACTGCTTTTAGCCTCAACGCAGCCACTGACACTTCTACCTTTTACTTTTCAACTCACAACTCAAAAATTGTCATTTTAAGTGTCAGTGACAGTTCAACTACTTTCAGTATTACTTTTCAGTGTTTATGCGTTTACATAGACGCTCACAATTCTGCTGCCTACAGGGCTCAAACTTGAGATTACAATCTGAAATGCTCACAGTGATTGCACTTCAACTAATTTCAACTTTGACTCTTACACTTCAAAACACGCTTCAAACCTTTTCATTGATTCAACTTCAACAGACACTTTAACTGCTTTCAGAGATCCAACTTAATCTGCAACAGAAAAATTAGCTTTTTAAGACATTTTAACCAGTTTACGGTACTTGCACCTGCGGTTTTCAGTGTAAGCAAGGACACATACAACTTCTCTGGAAAATGTACCTTTGTCTAGATCCTCTTGTTGCATGAGATCAAGTGGGACCTTTATGTTGGCCTCAATTGCACCAAGATAAAAGGACATCTACATGAGCACAAAACCATATTGGATCTTTCAACAGTCATTTGGAGTTTTTTTTTTTTTACTCTTTTCAAAGAACAAGCTGATTGATTCAAAGCCCTTGCAACCTTTTCAAGTACACTTTAGATATCATTTTCACCAAACAGCATCAGCTATTTCAGATTTCCTCTCAATAGATCCAAATGCAGCTGAAAAAGAGTTTCCTCTGCTTAGCGCTACCTTTGAATATACAGTGTCTTTAAAACAACATCCAATCAGTCTCCATACAGTCTGACCAGTTTTCCTCCATCAGTGCAGCCAATCAGAAGAGCAGATTTCCACAGAGAATCAGAGCAAAGTGTAGGGGTCATGTCGAGGTCATGGATGATGTCACGGTGGAGCGAGTCTATTCAAGTGAAGTCATCAAAGCCTCATTATTTCTTTCACTCAGGTCCGCTCGGGCAAATTAGCTTCACCGCTCAAGTGCATGTGCGTGAATGTGTGTGTGCGTGTATGTGCGTGTTTCAAAGTCTAATTTGTGCCGGTACCCGGTGTGAGTGCAACTGAGTTAGCTTTCGTGTGCGAGTGTATGTGTGTGTATTTGTGTGCACAGGTGCTAATTGAGTTTTGAATTCCGCCGTTCAAAGAAACACACAGCACTTGTGGTCAGATGCTGTTCACAGAAAAGGGACACATCATCAAAAAGTGCACCATCAAACAACCCTATTACAATGACAAGTATCGAGGAGGAGGCAGAGAGACAGAAGGAGGGAGAAAAGCTTGAAAATAGAAGAAGAAAATATTACCTGCTATTTACATTTGATAAATCTTTTTCACTTAAGCAAGAGACATAAACACGGAGAGAGAAAGTGATGATAAACAAACAAGAGAGGAGTTTATCTTCAAATCGTCATCAACCTGTCGTTGCGCGCAACAGCGGATCCAGTGGGCGTAACATTCATCATGGACTGGCTGCCTCCGTGGCAATTTGCATATTTCTGTTTGCATAATGTGCATAGGTTTGTGTCTAATTACAGCATAACGAGCATCAAAATTGATTGCTTGCATATCTCCTCTGTTTGGGGAGTTGGTCTTGATCTAAACAGTCATTTGGAGTGTGAGTATGCGCACATGTGTGTGTTTATTTGCATGTTTTGTAACAGCAAGGGATCCAGTGACCATTAAGTGAGGAAAAGTTAGTGATTCAGACACACACACACACACACACACGGAAGAATCACACATCAAATGTCATATTGGGTTAATGCATTGCTTTTTGCAGATTGAGGATTCGTCTTATCAAAGGAGGATGTAAAACTCTCCATCACATGGAGCTTTGCTAAAGGCCAGCACTGTCACATCTGATTTGTGAGTTTCCAGATAACTGCTGCACATATTTGCCACATACATACACACCCACATAACCTGTATGGACATTCATTCCAGCAAGAATGGAGGCATGGAAACCCAAACAAAAGACATCCAGTGCATCTCTTTCATCCATCAGATGTATAGAGGAAGGCAGGCCTGATGTTCTTTGGTTTTCCTTCAACAATCAATATGTTTGTTCATGTATGTGTGAAAGCTAAATGCAGCAAACTGCCTGAATGTCTTCATATAAATGTTTCTCGATGTAAAACACAACTATGTCAAAGCCCATCTGGAGACTGCACTTGAATATAAACATTTTTTGACACCGTGTATATTCATCTTATACCAATTAACAAGAAAAAAAAAAGCTGCAAAAGACTAGAACTGCACTGTAAATGTCAAAAAGACCTACATGCACACCCGGCAGAGAGAAAAAACAAAGGGACAACTAATTAGCGGTTGGGAGCAAAGCGGCGCTAAGAGTTTTGACAATGAAGAATGTTGTAATTCCAGATCTTCCTTTCTCCCTCTTACTCTTGGTCCTCTTCCAATCCGTCCCTCTCATTAATTGGCTGTCACGGTCGTGAGCATCTTGATGTATGCTTGGTATGTGTGTATGTGCATGTGGTGATTGTCAACATCAGACCGCTGTGGGCTGTGGTTGCCCCCGGCAATGAGTGGCCACATCATTAGAGGGAGGTGATTATATTATTCTGTGTGACGATTCAGACTACATTGGTGACCTACACACACGCAAACATACACATGCACAACTCTCTTTTTTCCCCATCTGTTTCCATCTATTTGTCAGTTTTCAGGCATTTTATTAATTTCCCGACTCTCCGGTTTACTAAGTTCCTGTAACTTTGGTGACCCTCACATTATAGCCATGCTTGAACACACACAAGTCAGCCAAGGTTGGGAAGTCAGGCAAAATGGCAATAAGTGGACGAATGTGGAAAATGCCACCCATGTGATAATGAAGGAAAGAAATGCCAGTGTGTGTTAGCTAAGTACCCCTATATGTGTTAAGGCCACCTATGTCTGCTGTAGAATTGTGTGTGCTCTCAACAATTAGAGGACACAAAGAGAGAAAAAGTCATGGCCATCACACACAGGCACAGGGAAAGGAATTGAAATAGAAAAGCAAAGTAAAAAAAAAAGAGATAACTAATTTTCTCTCCTACTGTGATTCATCTATGGGCTGTGGAATTGTGCAATGCCATCTTTACTGCTTGGCTTGTAGCCCTTAAGCAATACAGGGATTAGCGTAGAATTTGTTCTGTGAAGCTCCAGCTGTACTATGTGGCTGTGATCTGAAGGAATCTATCTCAATACATTAAGACCTGGGGGAGAGCTCTGTTGGAAGAGGGGTAAAAACAAAGAGATGAAGGTGTTCGGTAAAAACAGTTGCTACAGGATTCGGCCTATTAAGTAACGGTGTAAGATCTCTTTCAGTCATTGCAGAATGTCAAAAGTTCAGTGGATAAAAAAAGGCTGCTGTTACCTATGTGTTACCTGGCAACTTGAGGGGGCAACACGATTCACTTTAACCATCACATTATGTCTGAGAAGGAAGATTTTATGTTGATTAATTTGCTGTATAATAATTTGCAGCCATTATGCAGGGGCTGACTGAGGGCATAGTTTCTGTCCGACACTGCCGGTTGCTATTCTGGCACCTAGCTTGTTACTTAGTAACATGGAAGTTTTGCTTTTTGCTTCTTCTGAATGTGTTTATAAGGTAACTTTCTATTCAAAGCCCGTGTTTGTTGTTTTCTGTTCTTCATGACATTGTGAATGCTTAAAGGGGACATATAATGCACATTTCCAGGGTCTATTCTGGGACGCTACTGGAATATCTTTGCATGATTTACAGTTCAAAAAAACTCCTTATTTATCTTATACTGGCCCTTTATGCAGCCCCTCAGTTTTAGCTCCTGTCTCTTTAGTGCCCCCCTCCCGATGAGCCCACACTGTTCTGATTGGTTAACTTGCGGAAGCTTTCGGATTTCACTTCTTTTTCTAATTCTTTACTTGAAATAGAAACTTCTCAAATACATCCGTACATGTTGGAGCCCCCATCCGATCTGAAATATGCAAGTGGACAATGCAAACAACACATGGAAAAACCTTAACAACAACCTTAGCAACAAAGGCTAAGGAACGGACGGCTGTTTGTGGGCATATGCGAACACTCTTATGACATCAGGAGCAGGAAGTAGAGGTAACTTTGCAAATGAAGTGTTCAGAGCAAGGTGAAGCTCTGGCTTTTTTTTTTTTTGTACATATGTTCACCTGAAGTTTTGGCCCTTTGACCATGTTCATAACAGTATAAAACTCATAAAATCACAAAGCATGATTTGTCCCCCTCTAAGGCTTGAAAGATAACATGGATGAAAGCAAGTATCCCTTTTGGTTTGTTTGGTTATGATCTTGGTTTTTATCTTTGCTTTTATGCAGCTCATATCAGACACAGTATATGGAAAAAAATGGATTTGGGCTCTATTTGGTAGCTTAGCCAGTCAATGTGACTGGAAATCAAACCATGTTTTCAAGGACTAATTTGACAATTAGGAAAATTTGCTTTCTTGCTGAGAGTTAGATGTAAAGATTGACACCACTCTCATGTCTGTGTATGCAGTATGTAGCTAAAAGCAGGAGACGATTAGTTTAGCATACACACAGCATCTGTGAAAAGTTAAAAAATATGCCTACTAATACCTCTAAAGCCCACTAATTAACACATATCCCGTTTGTTTAATCTGTACACACAAACAGAAATGTAAAAACAGCATGTTGTGGTTTAATGGGTAGTTGCGTTCTTTTTGCTTAGCTTTTTGCAACATGAGAGTGGTATCAATCTTCTCATCTAACTCTTGACAAGAAATTAAATACGTTTATTTCCCAAATTATCAAATGATTCCTTTAAAAACTGTACACCTGTCATGGTCCTGTCACAGTCCTGCCTGGACTTATTGTATTTTCTGGGTTTTGGTTGTCTGTTTGCTCTTGGTTTCCCTCCTATGTTCCTGTACTCCTCCCCCAGTCTGCTTTTCCCTCCACACCTGCCCTGCATCAGCCTCGTCAGCCCTGCCCTGTGCCCAGTGTTTCCCCCAGCCAATCAGCTCCTTGCACGCTCTCCTGTCTAGTCACCTGCTCCCTATTCCCTCGTTAGTTCAGTTTGTATTTAAGTCTTAATGTTCAGTTCAGTCTGTGTTGGATCATGTGTTCTGTCTGCCCGCGCTCCTGAGTGCTGTTCCTGTGTTGGGGAAAAAAAAAAAAAAAAAAAAAAAAAAGTCCCCTGCATTTTTGTCCACCTGCGCCACTCCACCTGCAACAACACCTTTATTTATTTATTTATTTTTGTCAGACAAGAATGAATTTGGAGTGTGGGATATTTTCTTGGGAAAATTCTTTGTGGTTTGCTCGTGTCAGTGTAGGCCTTCATGTATTCTAGTAAGATCAACCTCTAGAAAGAGGTGAGGATAGAAGTGATGCTTTGAGGAACTAAATCAAAATATGTAGATGAGAAGTGTCTTCAACACAGTTTTTTAAGGGTTAATACACGTGACTGTTCAGGTGAAATTAAACCGTTCGGAGAGAAAAAGCTTCCTTTTTTTTCCGGCTTTTGGTGATAAATCAGATTATTCATAAGGAGATGACAGGAAAAATCTATGTCATAACTAGGATGTGAAGCCAACCAGTAGCTGCTTGTGTCTACTCAGTTTGCCTTTTGGATCATGAGCAGGTCACGGAAATACGAGCCAGACTGATGTGCAGCGGAACTAGCAGGGTGCTGAAAATTCGAACAACTGTTTTGGCACTCACAGTTTCTTCCTGTGATGCTGTTTCTCATTATCTTCCCGTGTTAATCCTGAGATCTGCTCATTAAACAGAGCAAGAACATCCACACACTGTCAGCAACTCCACAGGAACAAAGTGCCAACAGACAAGGGAGTGTTCACACACAAAGAGACACACACTATATCTCACTCCCTCTCCATGTGTCACATCATGGAGCCATTTCTACTTCTATCACACGCTGAAATGTCTTAGATTTCCAATATGATGACATGTGGCATTTCACTAATCAATTTTTCATACTTGACAGTCTCTGAATATACAGAAGGCCCTGATTTTCACAGCTATTCATGGAAAAAGCCAGTGCATGTGGCTGAATGTGTGTCTGTGCTCATGAAAGTCTGTTTTTGTGTGGGTTGGAATCTGTTTTATAATTTGAATTACATCTCCCCAAAAAACATAAACAAATACAATATGTATATTTGGCCAAAGAAAGCTGTCAGGCCTGATATCTGTCCGTGCACGCTGTGTGTACATGTTGTTTCTAATTTGAAATTCATGCATTTCTCATTCACTGTTTAAGCTTCTATGGAAAAGTTTGCTACAAAATGACAAGTGCATTCCTTAACCATACAGTGTAAAGCCCTTTCACACGAGATGCAGCCAGCCTTGCATTACATTACAGTGGTTTTGCTTTGCTGCCCATCCTCACACTCCTTCCCTGTCCACTCAGAGCACTCAGTGACGTCCATATTGCATGAGAATATTGCTGGGAACTAGCCACATAAACACACGCCCTTACACACAACATGCATACATAGAATTGCATATATGAAATGCACATATACAAACATCCCACAATATGAAGTATGAGTTCAGGACTTGGATCCTGCAGCCCAGATCACATCTCTTCTTGCAGTTTTACTAATTAATCAATTTGGAGCTGCACACCGCAAGCTCCACAAACCATAATCTACTATGCACTGTGCTAACAGTTGGAGTGTATCTCAAATAGAGTATAGTTACATTTCCCCTGCTGTCCTTTTACATGATAACAAAGTCAGCAGCTCAGATATTTTTGATCCGATGAAGAGCGCATGAGAGGACCGTTGCAGAGTGAGAGAGTCAGGGAGAGAAACTGCCTACACTGAGCATGCTTCTGATGTTCATCAGCTTGTAAAAAACATAGAGGTTAAATGAAGGAGGAGAGAATTATTGCCAGTTGAAGAAAAAAGAGCGAGTGTAACATGCTACACACTGTAGCGTATTATGCAATTTCTCAGAGAATATACTGAAATGTGAAATTCACACTTTGGGTTAACCTTCTCTACTCTCTCTGCTTTTTTTCTGCGGTATTGCTCTTCTCTCCAGCCCTGAGGTTGTGGGCAGTGTGCCAGCAGAGAGAGTGTTTGTGGGTCCCGGTAGAGAATATGTAAACTCGACCCCTAACCCACACTTGGGAGCTCAAGACCATCAAAAATGCATATATCAGCCAGAGCAGCGATATGGTTTTTCATACAGTGAACCCTGCACCAGACTTATTCCTTCTCTCATACATTTGAATGCATTTAAAAGATAGAAATAGTCTGCATATTTGAGAGATCATATGCATCACTCCTCCAATTAATGCCCTCTCTTAAATCTACAATCACAAAAGCTAATGGCGGGGTAAGAAGTTAAGTTTCTCGTTCTTGTTGCAGACTCACCATATTGTGACCCCTCCTCTGCTCTTGCCTTCCTTTTTTATCTTGCATTTTTTCCCTAGCATCAGCTATTTTCCTTTATTTCACAAGTGCAAGCTTCAAACTGAGACAAGGTTGCTCCTGATGAGATGGCTTCAGACAACTCAAAGAGCAGGAACGCGATGAAACGAGAAATCTACCCTGAATTTGGTGAGCATGCAGTACGGTTCCAGTCTGTTCACCTGGAAAAGTATGAGACAATGGGATGTAGTCAAACAGGAGAGTAAATCCTAAAATGCCATCCAAAGTCCTCACTCAGTGTGGCTTCACACTGTTTCAAAAGGGATTGTTATCATTCAGCCAGGATGCATTTGCTGGCAGCTACAGATGCTGTCAAACACTATGAACTGTAATCCAATGAGCCAGATCTCATGTTGAGGTGGCCTGGCTGCCACTTGAAGGTATTTCTATATAAGCCTGGACACAATACTGTCATAATGGGCTCAATCAATTTTTCTATTAAAGATAAATCCATTCCAAAAAAAAAAAAAAAAAAGGATCTGATGGGCCTGTTGTATTGTTTAGTGTTTTTTTTTTTAACCACCACTATCTCTCCAAATAGTTTCCAGCTGCAGTGAAAAGACTCTGGTTGCAGCCTCAATATAATAGAATACTATGTTGTGGCCAAAAGAGATTCAGTGTTTTTGAGTACAGAGACAGTCAACTCTTTTTTTTTTTTTTTTTGTCTTGAAAAGAATAAGCTCTCACATCACTCCATAAAATTGAAATTGCAATAGGCATTTTATGAGCCATTGAATGCACCACAAACATACATCACAACACTTGAAAAGTGTTATGTAGGTTATGTGTAAGAGTACATTGCAAGTTTGTACTTTTTTTTGCTTTAAATTGCCATATACCATCTCACAACCCTTGAATTAAGCCTCATAATGGATAAGTAGCCTACTGCAATATTCAGTATGGATTTCAAGTGATAAATATGTAAATCAAAGCTTGTCTGTCTTTATTATACACCCTCTTATTCTGATGAGTTTTACTGCAAGCTCTTACACCTAAAACTATGCAATAGCAGTTACACAGCAAACCTAAACAGTTAACTGATGTGAAGCAAGAGATATGCATATTAATGAACACCCACTAACCCTTCCCTGAATTGTTCAACCATAGCTTAGCAACAGTAATTAGCACCAAGCAATACTCTGCATCCAAGAGTTTGTCTTTGTTCAGCCTTTCCAAAACCAAAAACACAATAGCACATAGTTAGGAATGAATGAATTGTGTTTATCAGCTCTGATGTGAGCTGAAAACATTAGCAAGTCAGCTTAACTAGCTTACTATTCACAATAGTAACTGCACATTACTTCCAGCAAGACCAAATAGCACATCATTAGCTAACTACATTAGTTTATGAGGTAACAGGTTATAATAAACCCCTCTCACAACTAACATGTTCACTATGCAGTATTTTCCCACTGTGTTGAAGCTGGTCCTGGATGCTATTTGAGTTTAGGATAACCTTTCTTGATTTGGGGAAGGTTACACTCCAGCAACCAACGTTACCAGAGATAGTGTTATGTTTGCTCAACATATTGGTTAGCCTGTGTCTTGCTATGCAACCAGAAAAGGTTACGTTAGGATAAACTAAGAGTGTGATCTTTCATTTTCATTTTTTTTTTATCATAAGAACTGCTGTTTCTTTACTTCCATGATGTCTGAATGGGTCATCGACCGGTGGAGACAGTTGGCTTGGGACATGCAGCTTTAGCCTCTGTTTTTTTTTTTTTTTTTTAGCACGTTATCATGTATGTAGCCATCAAGTGCATATTTGAAACTCTTTTTTTTTTTAACATATTTTCATTTTAAAACTAGTCAGCTTGAAACATTAAAAAGTCATTTGGAGGAAGTGTTTTAACCAACTCATGGAGCTACTGTTAGCTTAATGTTTGCAGTTGTCATTTCATCTGCAAAATCAACAGTTGCTGGCGGCTTCTACCTCTGTCTGTGCAACGGGGGTCTATCTTCTCTGACTATCTTCACAGTTTATAATGCCCCTGTTAAGTCCATTTAATATCACTGACAGTGGTGACAGCCTACAGTCTCTGCGTTGTGTTTTGATGATAGTGGTGGACTAACAGCTGACAGTTAGAAGCTGACTCCAACGAAGAGACACAGACAGCTCCGATGTCAGTTCAATGATGAGTCTTTTATTGCTTTACAAGCACTTTGGGATCTAGGGGATACAAACCTGGTCTCAGTAAAACTATTCCATATAAAATAAAATCATAATCAAAGTAAACTTAAAATACTAATGAATGATTTCTGTAGCCAAGCTCAATAACCTTTTTAAGTGACAAATTATAGACACTATTGATACAGATGGATTAGTACACATAGATAATCACTCTGGATGTCATTGTAGTTATAGTTAGTAATAAAGTCTCTCTCAGATAGACATATAAACATTAATATTTACAGGTTTTTATTTAAAAGTCGCACACTCACCTGGGAGATACAAGCCTAGTCTGACTTGTTCCCCTGGTGATGGACTTTATAGCTGCATTGTTACCTTGGATACTGTGTCAAGTATTAAATAAGAAATGTAAAATATCAGCATAAAAATATGAAAATAACCAATGTGTGCACCTTACAACTATCAAAGAAAGGTAAAATTACTGACAAAATTATATTCTATATTATAAGATTTTACTATTAGACATAGTGACCATTTAAAACTCAAATTATGTATTTAATGTAACTTACAAGAGGCTTATGTTACATCTGGAATCGAAAACCAGCTGTTTAAGAGACTACTAAGAGTTAGGAGTGGTAAATCTGCCCCTTAGCGAACACTCAGTTGGTTACGTTACTTCCAAATGTTTTACAGAACTTGAACGATAAATGACTGCCACTTCCGCTCTAGCCAATTGGTCAGATTTTTGAAGCAAATCAAAACTAAGCAGTCAGGATATAGTCTGAAACACACTAGTCATATCAGTCATGTACAGAGACAAAGTGGAATAGCAGAAAAAGGTAATATGTACAAATAATTAAATATATCCCTACAAGATGAATAACTGACATTTTCAGGCCGTGTGTGGCCGCCTGGAGACGTGGTGAAATAACACTGAGGATCACATCTCCAAAGTCCCATTGAAATGATGAGTTGAACTAACACACTCCTGTGTTTGAATTTAAGAGTCTGATACAGCCATGCATGGATGGTCACAATAACATTCTCTCTCACACACACACACACACATACACACTTAAGTCCAATGACATACTCATAGTCTCTAATTAGCACCCATACTTTGTTGTAAAGGGCAAAGCTGTCTGCTGGCTTTTGGGCATGACACTCCTCTGATAACCTTCCAGTCATCCACAGAAGGAGGGGTGAGGGGATGAGAGAGTGGGGAGAAAGAGAGACAGAGATTGCATCACACAAACAGTAACAGCAGACAAAGCACTTAAAATGGCACTGTCTTATGCTGTACTGTATATGACTATCCATGGCTGCTTTTGTGTGTCTGTGTGTGTATTGCTAGGCTGGTAATGGGGTGGCGGTTCACACTTTTATTTCATATTGTATGTGAGTCTTGTCTTTGAAGGGATTCAAACATGTCAGACAATGCAGAGCAAAATAATGGATAAAAAGTGTGAAAAATGGATAAAACTGAGATTTCCTCTTTACTCCTCATATACAACATCCTATTTTTCATGTTTGTTTTCTTTCTCCATCTCATTCTCTTCCTCCTTAGGCAAATTATGCAGGAACCAAAACCTCTGATTCCTCTCACCTGAGCTGAACTCTGAGAAACAGGCATAGAATGGAGAAATGGATTGCAATTGTGTTTAGAGTGACTGTCGTGGTGTAAAGAGAGAATGGCAGGGCATGTAATAGAGACAGAGTGAAGCAGTTAAGGGGCGCATGTGCACAAGAAGGCACAGACAGCCGAGTCAGAGAGAATTGACTGTGTGGCAGTGTGACGCTGAGGGATTTTCAATGAGAAAAGAATAAAATAAATAGAATAAAGAGTAAATTGATTTTGGATCAACTTCTGTGCAGATACTCCGGTGCGACTATGGACTCATGCAGTCTGATATTACCATATTTGGAATGAAGATCATTTCTACTTAAGTAGTGTGAGTAGTATAGGTCATGAGGTACTCAGTTTTATACAGTAGACTCTCCTCCACACACACAAATCTTGTCCAGGTGTCAGTGGAGCGTATACAGTAGGTGAGCCGAATGTTGCGATGAGCTTCAAGCTCAATGAACCGCGAGTCCTTCACTCTCGCTGTCTCATGCTGGAACAGATGGCAGCGCTACCAAGCCCCACACACTCATCCATCATTCACCATTCGTTTAGCTGGGCAGTGTATAAGTCTGTGCGTGTTTGTGTAAGTGTGTTTGTCCACAGTGTACTTTTAGGTGAAGTGACACCGAGGAAATTGGCTGTCAAACGGGTCTGAAGCTCAGCTGCAGGATTTCGGGTCAGCTGTGTTTTCTGTTTGAATAGCCCCCCACAAACACTGAAGTACATGAACTAAAACCCCCCAAAATATATGCACTTGTCTAAAAGCTGCAGTACATCTACTTGAAAGAAAAAGAGGGACATCCAGCATGTTCAGCAAAATGTTGAAGAAAGCATATTGGTAAAAACTATCATAAAATGACGGATGCCATGTGTCAACTGTGACTGCTCTGAACACTGTGGTTACTGAACGCGGCACAGTGTTAGTGATGCCTGTCAAAACTCCTCCAGTTTTCTCTCTACTCCTCTCTCGACCCTTCTGAAGCACTGGAGGAGAGGAAGTGCAGATGTGTAGTTAGTGTTTCTACTCATAATCTTTCTCCATCCTTCTCTCCTTCCTTGTAGTGATTTCTGTGAGTATGGAGTGCCTCGGGCAAAAACTCTGAAACCATCTGCTCTGCTAAGTCTGTCTCTCCAGTCGGCTTTTGCTTATAGTTTCTCCAGCTCTTTCTTTGGTCTCCGCTCCCTTTCTTCTCCTCCATAAAGCTGTGCCATTTCCCTACTGATTCGCATACTGATTGTTAATTGTGCTTTGTTTAGCTCTTCCAGGGTAGCTTACTCCTGAATTCAAAGCGCACTCATAAATTGTAAAGCTTATCATTGCAAGATTGGATTGTCTCCACATTGTCTGTAATTCAAATGTTTATTTTATTTAACAGATAGTTGGAGTTTGGAGCACAACTGCTGGGTTTTAATCAAGCAGTTGTTAAGACTTTTCACAGAATGCATTTCAGAGACGATAGATGCATCTTTTCCCACCATCATCTATCTCAAACCTTGCCAAGTCTTCATTCTCTCAACCTCTGCTTTACCGTAGGCAAGCTTAAACATCCGGCCTTTGAGAAGACGGCAAACTCATCACTTCCTGTTTGAATGTCAGCGTGAAAGATACACAAGATGTGGCAAGTTTTTTATGTCACATACCTTCTGTCAATCTAAAGAGAACAGCTGGTTAACTGTTCATGCTAATAGGGCTGTGCAACAGGGGGCTTCATGGTTTCACACCTGTCATGGTCTCAAACAACTTCCTGTTACTCCCTCCAAGACCTAAAGCTCTGATCTCTACTGGAGATGTGTGTCGTGCTGACTCTGTTGACAGAGCACAACAGATAGTCAACTAAAGCAATTCCTAATGATGCTCCTAGCATATCTGCAGGTTCTCAGGTTTCTGACTTTCTATAGTGTGGCAGGCAACTCTGTCCAAACTTAAAAAGAACATGCAATGTGAGCTGCATTGGACAGAAAAGGTATTTTGGTCTTATTGCTAAATAACCCTCCAGTGAATCACCGCTGGTAATTGGCCCTGCTGCTCATTTGTTTGAAACACTGATTAGCTTTACTATATTTTCCTCTGTTGTAACCGATTGTTTGCTAAGCTCTAACCCACTTAGTTGTTTCTAGGTTTCAAGCTTTTCGTTTATGCCATGCAAATATGCAGTTTACAATGATAATGGTGGCAGATTTATCATTCAATTCTTTTTTAAACAATGGGTCCTTGATTTCAGACAGAAGTTGACAGTGCTGCTGGCAGATTTTATTAGCTGTAACTAGCTAGCTAATTAAGCTAACGTCAGATCCATGATTTGGTTGAAAGTGTTGTCTCCAGTTTATTTTTTGTAATGTTTCCATGCTGACTTGTTTTAAAACAAGAACCTTGCAAATTAAATATGCAGTTAATGGCTACATACATGATATGCTGAAAGATGAGACTAAAGCTACATGTCTCAGGCAAAAAGTCAGCACCCTCACCAGCTGACAGTCCATGTAGATGACATGGAAATAAAGATACAACATTATATTGAGAAATTTGAGATCTGGCATTTATTTTATTTCAACCTTGTGTGGTGGCATAGCTCACATATAAGCAAGAGGTTACATTTATGTTTTATTGTTCAATTTTTTTGTCAAAACAGTATGTTTCACTTTTAACTTTACAAAAGAAAAAGCTTTTAGGATGAGGACTAACCATCTAACGTTAAGATATCTTGGATAACGATAACGTATCCAGGACTAGCTTCCACATGGGAAAATACTCCACAGTGGATTAACTCTTGTGAATGGGGCTTTCTTTAAGTATCCTGTAGTCCCCAAAAAACTACTACCGTAGCTAGTGAGCTAGTTGGCCAATTTTGCATAAAACATTTGAGCAGATAAACATTTGTTTAAACCAATTTCTTATGCCTTTTGTTCTTGTGATTTTGGTTTTAGAAAGGCTAAAACAGGACACCATCCTCCAAACTCATTAGAGTATTGCTTTTACTACAGCCCCATACATGCCATTTCAACATGTGGAAAAAAACAAAGCTTGACACGCCAAGTGTGCCTAGTTATGGCTGCTATGCTATGATTGGACAATCACTGGTCTTAGGAAATTTATCAAATGGTCAATTACTTCCCACACCTAATCTGATATTAAGGTGATCTGGTGAGGTCCATGTGTGGGACCCAGGCTGTTTGATCACTGTAGTTAATAAAATACTGAAGGCTTGAAAAATGAAATCTGATGACAGCTTTAAAAGGCTTCAGATGAGAAGAGATAACACGCTGGGTATCAAGACAATCCCTCCAACTTTAAAGATGGCTTTAAACGTCTGGAAACACTAGTGTGCTCTCTGTCTAGCATCTTTCACTTTTTTTACTTTTATTTTATCTGTCATTCAACTACTTTGTATCTTTTTGTTGTAATAAAACGCCAGCGGGTGCACCGTTTGATTCATTGCAACAAGGGAACTGCTCTCCAGTCCGGCTCTATTGCTGCTTTCTAAACGTGATAAAGTCAAACGACCCTGCGTCCATCCCATTCAACCAGTCTATTCATTAGCTAATTAAAATAAATGGCTACTTAGCCAAATCAATTCTAAGAAGTCTGCTGCACCACCAAAGCCCAGCTCTCTCCCCATGGATCAAGGCCTGCTGGAGGAGGAGGCAGACGGATGTGGGATTGGACTGAGCTCTCCCTCGGTTAACATCGTTGGGTCTTCTGCTTTTGATTCCAGGAACTCTGGAGGGTTTTTGAGCATTTATCAAATCAAAGATCTAAGGTTTCCATAGTTAATGCGGATGTGACACACACCCAATTACATAGAGAAGTGGTAATAATGTATTCATAAAAAACATTGCATACTGGACTATGAACAGTATCACAGGCTTCTGTCAACAAACAGGCAATGATTTAACAATGCTTCAACCGATGAATTATTCTGTTTAAATTATGCTTTTATTATGCTGTTGGAAGCATCCGTATGACCAGGGAGCAGACATTATGTGTATGTGTGAATGAGTGTGTTCAAGTTTGACCTTAATAAATGCAACAATACAAGCCCTTTAATTCGTAATGTGAACATAGAACAAAAAAGGTTTGTGTGTATGTGCATGTATGCACTTATGGAAATGAATTATTAGAAAAACCAAAGAGCAGACAATAAGCCAAGGAAGATTTTTTTTCAGCGGCTTGATCATGTGAGAGGCAAAGTATTGACATTGTCCAACCACAGTCTAGTTTGGATAGCGTATGGTGACTGGATTGTCCTGGTTTGTCTGGTATTATCCTGGTTTCATGCTGGCTGTCCCGAGTTCCGACAAATATCTGTAAAACACTAAAATGTCCTGGTTTTAAACGTTCACTACCAATTTGTCCTGGTTTTCACCACAATCAAAATAATTATAATATTATACTTCTTTTCAGGGTTTACATAGATGTTTATCATAATCTGTCCCAAAAAATAAACAATGCACCTGAATTCAACACTGATTTGTCTGTATGTGTGTCAATCAATGTGTTGTTATCAAGGCTGTTGCTAGCCTATGACACTTGTGGTTCTTCTGACAGAACCTGTCAGTATGCTAATGGTTAGCTGTAATGCAGAAAAGAATGTCGGTCTTTTCTAAAGAGCTCCAGGAGGCTTACTCCTTCATTCGTTAAGTGCCCGGCAACAAAAATACTGCATTCTGCACACAGTGCAAGAGTACAGTCACGCACAGTGGTGCCAATATAAAAGACCAGCTTGTGGCATTGCGTTGTGAAGATGTAAGTGAAAGTTATTTTTATGTTATAGCCTATAAAGCTATTTATACGCCACAAAGAGATTTGTACCTTGTTTTGACAAAAAAAAAAAAAGGTAGCAGAGAATGTGTCACAGTTGGCCATTTAGCCAGCAGCCTGCGCTTGTGCACACTAACAAAAACGTCCTATCGGTCCCAAACTTAAGCTTTATGGCACTTACTTGTGCTGTTGTCTCCTGACTAGATCCCTGCTTGTGTTGTATCAGTCTCATATGTGCGTCGCTTTGGATAAAAGCATCTGCTAAATGAAAAAATGTAAATGTAAAAACTTGTGATTTGTTTAAAAGAGGTATCTGACAATCAATAAATATGTTATATTACACTAATGCAATCCTTGTGTTTTGTGTTTACTAGTGTTATTATGCAGTTTTCAAATAAACTATGTTTTGGTGGCTTTTGGGAGACAAAACATAATTTTTTGTCTGCTGAGACGCTGACCATGGTGTTGAAAGCTCAGTAGGTGTGCTAAGTGCTGAAATAACTATCCCCCATCCTGATGAAAACGCCTATGGTGTGTGCATACATGTGCGCATGCATGAACGTGCAGTACTTATAGTTAAGGTCCTCATTGGATTTGAAAATATGGTCACCCTAGGATAGTGGCATACATTCCTGTGGTCCTGATAGTCTGACCTTAACAGCCATGAGCAGCTACTCTGTGTCTGGAAAAGCATGGAGGCCGGCAGTGATTTGACATTCACCTGATCTACGGTAGATACTAGCCTACTAAAATCAGTTTCACACAGGCAATATGGTGCCATATCTGGACATGTTTTGCAAGAAGCAAAAGAAAAGACAAATGTTTCATTGCCTCAAAGTTTGTTTGCATTTTCAACTTAAAAGCTCATGTTTGAGTTCAAGTTGGGTGTCCAACTTAACAACTTCAAAGGAAGTACATGTGATGGACATGACTGTGACATCAGTCTGTCTGACACCCTCTCTGTCCAGTCGCATTAGTACCACAGGTGGGAAGAGATTCGGCGAGTCTCAGTGGACTCTTTCTGTCTCTCACTGTCCCTCTCTATCTGTCGCATCTTTTTTGTTTCTTCCTGTTACTGTCTTTCTTTTTCCCTATAAAGCAAAGTGTATAGTCAGATGAGAGATAAACTCTGAGGCCTGGTGAAACTATAACAGATGGATGATGATGACAGAGTGCCTTATACTGCACAACCCAGGTTTAGTTTTAGATTTTTGTCTATCCAATGTGATCTTCTGGTGGGATGAGTGGCTATTATCACTGAGAACTGGCTTAACCACCTGATCACAGTTCTATTATTAAAGGCAATGCCTGGGTTGTAGGAAGGAGTTCAATGAGAGGACTCTCCTTGTCCTCTAGCTTGTTTTAATTTCTATATTCTGTGAGAATGTATATGGACTTCTTAATGTTAATTACTATGGCCTGTCAGCAAGCAATGGGAATTTGCATATTGAAATGTAGGACAGTTAAAACATTAGAAAGTGCATAAGAAATGTAAAGAGCATAGGAGATCACTAGTTTTGCACATATTACATGATATAATGCTGAAATGAGTATCTTGGATCATAATCTGAAGGAAAATGATGCAAAAGGTCACACAAAGCATTAAAAATGTCTTTTATGTGAGCTTTTAAAGGCTTGGTAAATGGCAACAGTGTCAAAGACGGCAGGCTGATGCATTTAATATAGACTAGTTTTTTTTCTCTCTCTCTGTTGCTACATCACACATCTCTGTCCAGATACCGTGCAATCTGTTTTCTCAACTGAGCAAATAGGCCAAACGACTGCATACATGTACACATACATACTGGTAAAGCACACACATGCACAAATGTGCATACACATGCACTTCAACAAACAAAATACGGACATAAACACACATGTGCATGCATAAGCATTATTACAGACGTACTAGATAAACAAGGCAGAGAGCATTTGAACAAATCTTGTACAGTCCAAACTGTAGCAGGGGAGTCGTATCAGGCAGAGATTGGTAATAAAACTTTCCCTTAGTCAATGGAGTCTGAGTGTGTGTGCTTGTGTGTGTGAGTATGTACTATTTGCTCCTCTCAGCGGTGTGGGAGGTCTGATTTGTAGCAGTAATATCGACAGGCAAGGCCTTGGAATGAGGTCTTTCCTTCAGGGAGCCCTCCTACCCGTTTGTGCCTGCACAGAAATGCTCACATACACAAAAACACATACAGACATACACTAGGTTTGTATTAGTGTACTAAGGACATTTCCACTGATGCCATCCAATCTCTCAACCAGCTGAATTTCTTGGTGAAATCAATGAATTTCCATGGAATCGCTGTGATTGCTTGCAGGGGCAAAGTAATTACATTTTTTTTTTTTTTTTTTTTGCATTTTTTTGCAAGTTCAAGTTTGATGAACTATGACATGTGTATTCACACAGAGAGTGAAACAGCCAGACTAGCCTCTGTTCCACTAGCTTCAGTAACTCAATGCAATATCTAATTCAGCATTTCTTTCATCTGTCTTTCTAAAAACATGAGGCATGTTCCTGGGGTTTACTTTCCATTTTTTGTTATTTAAAGTACAACATGTTATAAGAATTTTGAATCAAGTTCCGGTTTCAGTTTGTCAAGCCATCTTGACAATGCTGACCACCTTTGATGGAACAGAGAACTGAAGAGTCCAAAATGGAGAAAGCAACTGTTATAGCTGTGTTGCGCTAACCACTTTTATGTAACTTCCTCTGGAGTATAAACTGCTCCACAAAAGAGAGAAAAAGCTTGCAAACAGTTATGAGATAGATGTCAATGATACAAATGTATCTTTTAAATAAACTGTGTGAACTTAGCAACTGAACTAATGAACTTGCTAACTGTACCTTGCTAACTTGGGGTTAATTCTTTACAAAACAATGTACAATTAGTAAATGTCCCAGTATAGACGAAACAGAAAGACTTGAATGACTGATGTTCCTAGCCAGCCAAGAACAAGCTAATAAGCTTGCAAGTTAGCTTGCCAGCTACAGTAGTTTAGCAACTTGCCCTGCGAATAGACACTATGTAACCACCCTTCTATAACCACATATATTTCACAAAGATGTGCAGATGAATTTTGCTGTGCCAGTTTCTGGTACTGGGCCTCAATTTTGACACAAAGCTAATTCAAAATGTAACCCTAAACTGAAAACTTTGCCTTTTTGTTATCAAGAGCACAAATCGCAGTCAGGCATCACAAACCCAAAATGTACAAGTGTTGTCACACTGAAGAGTTCACATCTAACACAGTGACAGCTCCAAACACAGTTACACACCTTTCTCACTTACACTTGCAACGTTGAATGAAACACTGGAGACACAAGGGAAACTGACAATCAGACAGGAACACATCTTCAGCTGTAACACCTTATAAATCAGAGAGAGCTTGAAGGGGGGTGCGCTCTCTCTGCAGTTGTCCACACTTCTCTTACACTCTGTTCCTCTACTGACACATTGGCCAATTAAACTTCTAAACTCTGACACTCAGACTGCCTGCTTTTTGGAGCATCTGGGGTATTTTTCAGTGTGTGTGTGTGTGTGTGTGCTCAGGACATACCGTCCTGGCATTTCTGTCAGGCAATGGATGGATTCCTGTTTGACTAGGAAACTGCAAAACTTTTAAAAGGTATGAGACAGCAAAACAGGACACTTCCTTTCCCCTCCATCTCTATCCCTGTGCAGTATGGCATAACAGAGAGCTGAAAGAGGGCTTTTAATATCCTCTTTCTTTGTCTTCAGTCCTCTCTGGAGTCACTTTAAAACATATTGAGCTCTTTGTTGACCTCATACCAAGTCTTATCCATGAAGCTCAGCCAAACTGGACAGGAAATAGAACATTTATTGTGATGCCAAATGGCTCATCTTCAACCACAATTAGGTTGGGAAAAGAAAGAAAAAGTCACCTTCAACTAAGTAGGGGGTCCGAGTTTTCAGTGGGGTTGATTACAAAGCTCATGATAAAAAAGAAGATTTTGGGGACATTTGAGCAACAATTGCTCTGTGTTTTAGTGCCCTATGTTGAAACACAACTGGAAAATTGCTTTTCTTTTTTCATAATATTACAACAATATTTTCGACACTGGCAGCATATTTTATTTTACTAACCTGGATGACAGTCCTTCCACAAGGGGCCACACACTCAATCATGATTCCAATCAGTCATTTTGCAGTACAAAGTGACCGTGTACGCAGTATTTCAAACATAATCATATGATTTCCAGGTGGCTACCTAAGGCTGATTGACAACCCTATTCATTTTCTTTTCAGATGAAAAAAGCTGAAGGAGATGAAAAGGCCAAAAGATCTCAGAGTCTTTCAAAAGCAAGGACTACATCAAATCCTCTTCAGTGCCATGTGACAAATCCTGTTCAGTGCCGAGCCATAAAGATCTCCATAAAGACGGTAAATGATTGTCATACACTGGCAGACCATTTCTGCAGGTTATCGGGAACACACCGAACACCTGCAGCAGGTATATGTGTCTGTATATGCTCGTATAGTGATTTGAATATGCATACGTGTGTGTGCATAGAGTGACCGGTTGAGTGCACATCCACGCAGGATTATGGAAACACTGGATTATTTCCCCGGCGCCTTGAAGAAGCTCTTTTAAATCCTTAAATGAGCAGTCAAGGAGAGGACAGCAGCTTGAAAAGACTCGGAGATGAAATGTTTTCTTCGGAGTCATTCTGAGTGTTTTCCAGTTATACGGTTACAATAAAAATGACCTCTAATTGTCAGAAAACATGCTTTTCGGAATAAATCAGCTGTTAAAAATTTTGTCTATTTGTTTTGGGTGACAGTGTATCCCAGTCTGTCTGTTTGTGCGTACGTATTGAAGCATGAAAAGAAAGATACGTGTGTGTATGAGTGTGTGCATAGCACTGGCTGTGTGAGCCCTGACACCCAGCAGTAAACAGTCAAAGCAAAAGCAAGATGACTGAGCCCAGCAGCCTGTTAGACTGTTGATAAAGGAGAGACCTTCCTTGAGAACACAAGAGCAGCAAAACACCAAGCCTCGCCTCTCCCTCTCTCTTTCTCTCGATGTCTCCTTCTCCCTTTCCTTTTTTGCTCGGCATCTGTCACTTACTGGGAATGCCAATGGCAAAGATGAGAGAGCAGAAAGATGAAGGGAGACATGAAGACTACAGAAAGATGTGAGGAGAGAGTTAAAAGGGAGAGTAGAACAAAAAAGGATATAGCTGAGAAAGGAGAGATGGGATGAAGACAGGTAATGTACATCCAAGAAACTACCATGGGATGCAGGGATACATAGATGAAAACAACACAGTGGCATGCAGCCAAAAAAATAGATATGTAGTTAAAGACAGGAATAAGAAGTTAAGGAGAAATACTGGAAGAAGTGAAGCATGGCGTGTGTGTGTGTGTGTGTGTGTGTGTGTGTGTGTGTGTGTGTGATAGTGTGGTTGTGAGTGAGAGTGAGAGTGTGGGATCTGGCAAGTGATGCTTTTGGCCTTCATTGGGAGTTGATAAATCCACAGCCGTTTGACTCCTGCCAGACGCCGCCCAACACACACGCACACACACACACACTCCATCTCCATCTGTTTGACTTGTGCCAGTTGCCCCCTTTCAATTACCCAGCATGCTCTGCTCCTTCAGAAAAACGAGCCAATTCAATGAACGCTGTGAAAGAGAGACAGATGGACATAAAAATACAGACAGAGACTTTATGGAAAAGATGGCAGGTGCTAAAATTATCCTCTTAGTCACCTGAGTTTCATAATCTATCTAGCAAGTAACTTTTGACACACTGCAACCTGTTTGAGGGATGTTAGCTCATTATGAACATTATTACAGTGGGAACATCGCTGTTTAGGTTGTGCAAGTCAGGAATAAGAATATTTGAAGATTGACCAAGCAGTGTTGCTGTTCAGGCCTATTCTTAAAGGTGTTCCCTTTCAGTCACTGCTGTCATCCTAAAATATATCTTTGTCAAACACATTCTGTATTTAGATATAGGGGTCAGGAGTCAACTCTTAATCATTTTCAAAAATCGTACTCTGAGACACTTTCAATCCTTTTTTCATCTAACAAATGAAGCCAAAGTTCTCAGATGTCAAATGTTGTCTAAACACGTACAAGACTTTGGACGGCTGCTTGTGTATTTTGTAATTTGTATTAAATGTCCCGGTCACATCACAAAGTGGCACGGTGAAGTTTATCCTCACAAAATACTGTAGGTGTTGCTAAAATCTCAGTGATGTAATGAAGACTCAGCGCTAGTTATTTGACTGCTGTAGCTGGTGAGCTAATTGCTAACATGCTAGCTATCTGAGAACATGATATCATTAGTCAGTCACATTAGCTCTCCAGCTTGGTCACTTGGTTAGCTTGGTCACTATTGTCCTGTTAGCAACTGATCTAAGTTCACACAGCTTTTTCAAGAGACAATTCTTACAACTGTCTAAAATAAAATTGGATAATGCAACACAGGTTATAGGTCAAAAGTGTCGTTTGCTATTGGCCAATGTTGTCGAACCAAAGTCAGACTTGCTACAAATTTTTTACATTGATTACAGCTATTCCGTTGAAATTAATTAATTTCACCACATTATCATTGTTTTAAATTCTGGCATTAATGGGCCCTAACTGGTAAAATTTTGATTTAAATCAAGGAACTATCTGGTCAAAGAATAAGTGTACAGCGTTACAAATCTGGCCACATTGATGTAGCTCTCTGTATTTGACAGTTTTCGATACTTGACTAGTTTTGGTTTGCACTATAAATCAATTTGTACTTAAAAAGGATTGAGCTTTGAAATCCAGCCCTAAACGCTACACTGTGGGAAAATTCACTTTTGTCTACCTCCACTGGGAGGTCAGAATCTTACTTCATACTTCAGCAAGAAGATGCTTGCTAGGACTGGGTGCTGAACCATATTTTTTTGGTTGAAAGAGTCTAAGCACAAGACCACCATGGCACCAAAGCTTGTTTCGGGTGTACATTTCTCACAGTGGCAGTCCAGTCATATATAATATGAGATCAGCTCGAAATTAACAGGCAAAGGTTTTGCTGTCAGTCAAATGGGAATGCTGTCACTCATGGAGCTCTAGACAGGAATAAAAGCAGGAAGTGGGGGAGTATGAAGAAGAGGAACACTAAACAGTAAGGTTTGATTTACAGGTGACATGTGGGTGAAAGGAAAAGCCAATGCTATAGAAAGCCTCCTCCTATATCAAGCATCAATTCACACCTACTTAACAAGTGGAGAGATGAGAGTTAAATGCTGCGAGCAAGATGTCTGTAATAGTTATCTCAGCCCTCAGGTGAGTCATGGTCACCACATTGCATTTAGCCGGGGGCTGAGGACGGCATAAATTCAGAGACACAACGCCTTGTGTGGCCTGCAATGTAAACCTCCATAAATCCTTTTTGGTCATTAAGATATTCCTTGGAGTAAATGGACTAAGGCAGCACAGCTCCTTAGTTTTTCCTGTGTGGAGTTTGGTAGCGTTGATTAACGCGCAGCGGTTTCCATTCTGCTGACTCCTTCAGGGACCAGCTCTTCTCCCCACCTCGTTTAAATAGGAGGGCAGATAAAGGGCTCCACTTGGTCAAACAGTGCCGGAGAGTGTGAGATGGGCTAATGAGAGCTGCGTGGCCCATGCCTCCAGAGGTGGTGTGTGTGTTTGTGCGAGAAAGAGAGAAAAAAGTCTCTCATGTTTTGGCTAGTTTACAGCTAAGCCTGTAAAATTAAAAAGGCAACAACAGCGAGGAACCGCTGATTTGAAGACAAATCACACACACACACAGAATAAAATAGAGCAACAAAGCTGCAGTTGCATGTTGGCTGAACATGAAGCTAAACGAGTTACAGGCGTGCACACCCACACCCAGAAACAAATTGGCATGATGTAATGCACAAAAGAAGAAAAAAAACACAACACGGTTTGCTCGCTTCCAAAATCTAACATCATTCCAGCCTCCCACCCTCCCTCTCCTGTCTCTGCTCAGCTGCTGAAAGTAGGGCACATCAATTTTTCACACTGCCTCTGTCTCTCACTCCGTGTATGGCTGTGACCATAGCACCTGTCTGAGCCACATGTGTCATACCCCTCTCTATACTGTATGTCCCGTCATATCCCACCCATCACTACAAAAAAATCCTTACATCTTCTTCTTCTGCTCCCTCAGCTTCAAATCTCTTACAGTATCATGCCACCCGTCCCCTAACGTATGCAGTATGTAACAATGACAGAAGCAGAGACACACACACACATACAGTATATGCAGACGCACACATGCCATGCAGGGGTGGCTCGATAATGACATGGAGATTAAATGGCAAAGAGAAAGCATCGACTTACTGATGTTGCACTTTGCAAGAATTCATCCCTGCACACACACACTGCCAGGGTTCACTTGATTTGTATACATCTCACTATTTCAGATACATACAGAATCTATAGCACAACCCTGGCATCAAAAATCCATGGAGCAAATTTGCTGCCCCAGGTCTCCCAGCTTTGAAAATATTCCTTCTGAATTATGCATTTGGTTTGTATATTAGTATGCAATGTGCTCTGCATATACCAGAGTGAGCAACAATCAAATATACTGTATCAAGTGGCAAAGAAACCTGTGTACTTTTGAAAAACATCAGGGAACTGACTTGTTGAGAAAAACGCTCCTTAAAATAGACTTTACCCGTGAAGCTCATTAAATCACTGTTATGCACACTATAGAGGTGAGAAGGTGAGAGATGATTTGACTTGCTAACCACAAAAGCATCTGATTGAAAGGAGCTGTTGAAAGAAATCACATGTTTCATATACACCCATATGGAAGCTCACATAAACTCACATAAATACATGATAAACACAGACACACACAAGGTTGTCGGCCAGGAAATTGGTTAGCAGCGATTTAATACAAAAAACGATTGATTCATTTCTAACAAGCATTTTAAAGAACATTCAACACGATTCAATTCAGCTGCATTTAGAATTTGATACATAGTGAATCAGAAATGTCCCAGAAAATAAACTGCAATAGTGAACACGGGCAATGACACACTGGATAACATTTTAGCCAGTCCCCAAGGATAATTTTTTCTCTAAAATTTATGGTTCAGTGTCATCCTTCTGAATTTAGTATTTTCATGTTAATAAAACATGGATTTAGTAACCAACTAAATACATGCTAACATTATTTGGAAGTAGCATTAACTGCTAATGCACTTACCGTGTCTTAACTGCTCTTCTCGATAACTATACCGTCAGCCCAGACCTCACCTTCCTCGACAAGCAGTGAGGTTTGAGGTGCCACTGGCAAATTTTAAGATACAGATATGCATTTTAAGACTGCAATAGCAATGTAACGATTTCAGACAGCATTGCACACAGTAGTCTGAAATTTCTCTCCGTTGGGAACATGGTGGATGGCTTGAAGCACAGGGAAATGTAGTGAGCTAGCACAAGAGGAATGGGTCGCAGACACACACTAGAGGCAGTGAGAGAGAGTTACTAAAACTAGTAAAACAGCCATATTTTTCAGAATTATATACAAAATTTGGCAGATTCTGTGATTGTGTATCAATGTAGCTGAATCTCAGGCTCTTTTTCCCTGCAATGCGACGTGCTGCTCTAACTAATTAATGTTCCTGAGCAGAATCAGACAGATCCTGATGCAACTCATCTCATTATCAGTGTAGTTACTAGATGACAGTTTAAACAATCATGTCACTCATTCAATCCATGGCCTTCTCTGTGTGGTGTAGTGCCACATCTTGTTTTCCCTGAGGCATAGTGAACCTCATATTATACTTCATAAAAATGAAGCACTTCATAAAAACTTGACGTTGGTATAAGCGCTTTTATTTCAGGCGATGCCCACACTATAAAATCTTGCAAGGAACCCTGCACACACACATCGTGGAAATAACATGAAAATTAAATAAATCAATAAAAGAAAGTCATCATTAGCAGGACACAGGTCAAATCTCTAATTTCATTACTTCTAGAGCTGGTCTTTCATGTTCTTTCCAATGCAGCTCGTGAGAAATGTCAGGTCAATTTGAGTCACTGTTAAAGTTCACTATACAACAGTTGATACAACTTTTTCCTGACAGAAATATGGGCCAAGTGTGACAGGCCAGAGTCTTTACTGGAGGCTTCCACTGTGAAAATGCTAAATAATTCACCACAAAAGGGCAGTTTTGAAAAGCCTTAACCACCTCAGCTAACCTATCCAATATTGTATGGGAGCAAGTTGCAGCCCGCATTGAATAATATACTTTCATTTCAGCCTACTTCAAAGCTAATATAGCTCTAATACCAGAAGGGCCCACCTGGGATCTCCTTGACATTAATATTTGGGCCTGGGTGGAGCAATAAGAGGAAGACAGAGAGGGAAGTCACTGCAGGTCATGTCACTGATGGGTGAGTGAAGTCAGAAAAAAGCACAATATGAATCAAATTGGTTTCCTTACAACAAATAAATGAGATAATTAGAACATTTTAACTATTTATGATGCAGTTGTTTTTCTAGATTAAATCAGCCGTGAAGTTGGAAATTCTACTCTATTCCATTAAAGCTCCAAAATGAGAAAACCTGAGTGTTCATTCAAATTTGTATTCAGCTTGTACTAAGCTTGAATTAAGAGGGAGTACCAAACATCAATTACGGTTAAAATATGTTATAAGAGATAATGAAATATGTGAAAAGACTTTTAACATCAATAGAAAAGAAGAAACTACTTGGAAACATGCATATTTGTGGAAAGGGTATCACCTCGCCAGCAGCAATCTGCAGAAAAGACGGCCATAAAATAGTTGTGGCTGATTAAATAAAGAGATCTGGAGATGGTTATGTGGTGTCTTTGGAGATATAATCTATTTGTCAACCAAGCTGTGGGCTGAGGACAGGACCCAGTACACAGAGACAGACGGAGAAGAGGAAGGGATAACACTTGGCGGCAGTCGTACAAACAGAGAGGAGGGGTAGAAAATAAGAAATAGAAGAGGAGAGGGGAAGACAGTGAGAAAAGACTGAAAGGAGATGATCAAGTGATTAGACAGATGGAGGGTGTAAACACAGAGGAGAAGGGAAGGAGGAAGGAAAGGCAGACAAAAAAAACAAAAACTCAGTACAGTGACGACAGTGGCGAAAGATGAAACCGGGAGCAGAGCGTGCGGGGACGAATTGAGAAGTGAAGACTAGCTGGAGGCTTTGAGATACTGTATAAAGCAATAAAACAAGCAGGCATGACAAGAAAGCCAGAGGGAATGAGGAGGGCAAAAGAGCAAATGAAATGAAGGACGAGGAGAGATAAAGATAGAGCAGAATCGTAAAGACATCGGTGTGAGTGTGTGAAAGAAAGTGCAAAGAGAAGAAAGAGAAGAAGTAGATGGGGGACATGAAGAGAAGATGAGAGAAAGAGGAAAAAAATGAGTATGGAATGATAGGGAAAGGAAAACAATGAGAGAAGATTGAGACGTGAAAGGGCAGCAGAGCGGCAGAAATCAATTCCCTTTGGGGGTCGCAGGATCGGGGCAGTGGAGTGCAAATGCTACATTATAAACACTCAGTAGGCTATGGCCGCAACACAAGCCATCAATTTGCCCTGGATGTGCAATGAAAAATATCCTCATCGCTTCCCTTCCAAGCGTTTCCCACATGAATGGAGTCACTGTTGACTCACTGCATGTACAGGAAACAGAATCTACATCTCATAACCTGTTCTGGTAAACAGAGCCGGTGATATGGCAAAAAATGTCCCCCTGCCACAGGACAACTCAAGACAGTTGCGTCATTGTAGGACTATAACCTGGGTTTGCTTGAAACAAAGTAGTTTCTACAAGGTGGCATCCGGCCACGCCTTAAGGCAAACATTTTTAAAGCTGTTTCAAATTGCCACACTCCAAGGTGGGCGAAAACGCTGGAGAGGGGCACATATCCAGACAGACATTTGTGTGTTTTGACACATAAGAAGTGACAGAAGTGGTTAAAGAATGGTTAAAGAGAGAGAAGTTCAAATCCTGCCTTACTTTCTCACCCTCTGTCAGTTACAGCCATCCAAATTCTGAACATTGGTTAGCAGGAGGAGTTTTCAGAGGCTGTTCGACAATTCTACAATGGCTTTAAAAACACAGTGCATGATCAGTTTTACACTATATCTATTAAATTATCATTTAATTAATCCATTAATCCATTTGAATGGTGGATTTGGGTGATGTAAATCACCCATATGGCATGCGTACGTAGGCCCTTCAGTATTGTAAGGTTGAATATTTCGGAAAAGGTTGGATATTACCTGTTGTATTTACAACTTGTTGTTGGCAAAAATAGTATTTCCATGTCAGAAACTTCTCATTACATGAAGATGGCATTATCCCTAATACCAGTTACCTGGAATCTATCCTTTGAAAATAAAAATCCAAACAGAGGCTACACAGGAAACAAATCCTCCAAGAGCCGAATGGTCTAGAAATCCTCTATCTGTGTGTTTAATAACTAGCAGATGATCCACAGCGTGAAGGTGAATTAATCAATGTGATCCTCTTGAGATGAACAGCCGAGGCTCTCGCCACGCAAACCCGAGTATTTACTTTGCATGTTATTTTTGTGATGGACACAAGCTAGTTTAAGCAGTTATTTGTTAACTTAAGCAATAAAGTATGAACCAGATCTTGTGTCCACCAAAGAAAATGGTACTCATTGTACCTGGATATGTTGTGCTCTATGGTGCTTAATGGGCTTAGATAGGACTTTAGAGGATTGCAAGCAATAATACCACCGAGTGTTCTGAGGTTTAATTTCATTGATAATATCACCTTGGCAGCCTGAGCCTAAGCCCTCATCCTCTGCGCTGCAATGAATCAAACCTCTGCTTCCTCTCTCTCCCTTTTTCTGTCCATCTTGTCTTGTTGTAGTATTGCTAACGTGTGTGAGTTTGCTTTCGTATTTGGATTCTGCGGTCAAAGGAATCATTGAACAACCAGAGTTTTTTTCACTGCATACTTGACTCTCTTTCACACATACTGAAATGTGTGCACACGCTAGCTTAACACACACACACACACTCGTGTGCGAACCCATAGGCTTGCCAAAGGCATCTTCATTATTAAAATTCCCACAACTAGTGTATGAGAACAGTTATTCCATGCAATTTACCGACACACTTGGTCACATAATAGCTGGTTTTCATTCATTCACCTGGATTGTTTTCCCTTAAGTCTGTCTGTTCTTTCTTGCCATTATTTTTCATACTCTGCCCTCAGACTGGCTGCCTCAAAGCCACTCTAATTGCATTGGGGATCGGCCTTTAAAGGGTTGCTATGGTGACCGGTAGAGCCTTCACCGCGCCACATGCCTCGCTTGCTTTCCTTACTTTAGTTAAAGCTTGATCGCTCGCTATCTCTCTCTCTCTCTTTCCTCTTTCATGTGTCACTGTACTTCCTACCTCATCTATACTTTCTCACTTCGCTCTATACCCTTTAATTATTTCCCACTTTTCCATGCGGCTTGATGAAAGCGTGGGGAGGCCTCCCGGAGGATGAGTGATCTGCAGATGTGGGAGGAGAATGCCTCGCCAATAAACACTTTACATGTATGGATGCATGCACACGCATACACACACCCACATACACACCCCCAACCCACCCACAAACACACACACACATGCTTTGAAAGTCATCCTGCTGTGTTAGCCATGGGTGCAGCAGCAGGGATTGAAAGGAAGCCCAGCCGGAGAGTGTGCAAACGTCATCACAGCTGGCCAGCCGTAAATACATGTCGGCTGACAGCTTTCACAATGAGGAGGATAGGTTGCCAGTCAGAGAGAAATACCTAGCCAGAAACAATCCCATTCTTTAACTTTAAATCGCTGAGGTGTAGGTGAGTACAGGGTAATCAAGGATAAGTATATAAAAAGGCAAATAAACAAGTATCTCATGCTGGTGATATTTCCATAAAAGCAATTTCTTTATGATTTTTAAATTTGGCATATTTGGTATTTAGCATTTTCCACACGTGGTGTTTTGACATTCGTCAGTCAATGTGGTACCGTATCGTAACATCTTTTTTCATGGATTTTTTTTGTTGTTGTTGTTTTAGTTTGAGTTTCTGTAAGATGTTGATATTGGGCAGTTCAGAGAAACCCTAGATTAGTTCAAAAACATTCAATGCCAACATTTTTTAAAGCTATTTATTTCTGCAATATCTGTGCATGCCAACTGCAGTATGGTTAAGGTATGGTTGAGGTTATGCAACTAAAATACTTGCTCTCTCTCAAAAAAGCTTAAAAGTTTAAAAAAAGCCAACATTAACACCTTCATACAACTTCAGTTAACCTCTGGTCTATTCTTCTCATGAATAACACATAGCCTAGTTTGACAATGAGCACTTTAAAGCACACTACTGCCCCTGTATGATTTTATCATCCAGGTTACTGATCATCTGCGTCAGACAGTCTTTGTCATCTCTGTACTGAGGTGCAGGTGGTATCAGTACCTGACTGCCATTTTTGTATCCTGTTTTGGCCAAAATCTATTGACATTGCACTGCTTACAGTACACACTTAACCTACAACAGGCTTGTAATGAAATTATTGAAGAATTTTAGAACTGAATAGCTGCGTGTTAAGAAAATACAACCTGCATCACAACGTTCCTTTGATGGCTTCCTGTATTTTGTATAGTGCCATATGGTATTTTGTATAGTATGCTTAAAGGATGATGGATCTGATGTGGCAGGAAGGTCAGGCCAGGATTTAGACAAACTCTCTTCAGGTGTGTTTCACCTGTAAAAAAAACCAAACAAACAAAAAAAACAAAAATGTCCACCTGTTTCTGAAACTCAAAGTAGATCTTGCTCGCTGTGTTATTATTAATTGAAACTGCTGGTTGCAGTTTATTTATTTTGTGGCTCTGTGGTTGAGTCCCTCACAAGGTCAGTGTCTTTACAAAGAGCAATTTGCGACAACTGTCATTGCAGGAGTAAACATGTGGCTTTATAGCCAGGACTCACCCCAATCTTGAGCCTGTGTATCGGTTCAGACATCCTCACTTTCACTTTAATTTACAGTGTAGATCATTGCAACTTTTCAACATGATATTTTTTTGAACTGGTTAACTCAGGATTTTCCCTGGATTTTTTTGAGACAAAGGTGGCAAAGGCTGGAGAACATGTGTGGTACCTTTTTAGTGTTGTGCGCTTAAATGAAAAAAATCAAAATTTGACAGACGAAAGTGTCTATAGGGATTTAACTGTTATACCAAGATGGAACAAAGAGATTACAAAATAAAGGTTGTGACAAATGACAGTCTTTATTTTGTAGGCCTGGGACAATATGCTTATCTCCCAATTCAATACTATCACAATACTTGGGTGCCAATTCGATTCAGAATCGATTCTCGATTGAATGAATAGAAAAGGAGGCACTATTTTTAGTCTCTTGCTCCAGTATTCTGTGTGCCAAACCATTCACTGCTGTCCTTAGTCTACTGAAATACAATACAGCAGATAAGATAAATAGTCTGCAGCCTTTTCATTTTAAAAAGCTAACTGCATTAATTGATGAATTAATTAATTTGAAAGCATCCTACAGTCTTCAGCCTGTATGAGAATAACAAAATGAGGGGGAGGTGGAGTGCTCCACTGTGCTGTTATTAACGTCATGTCTCCAGCAGTGAACAGCAGCTTTTCTACTGCACCGTTAGCTTTGGGGAAAGACATCGTTGTACAAGACGCTGAGCGGGTGCAGGGTTTTTGAGGTGAAACAGACTGAGCACCGAGTTACTCTCTTTTCACCAGAGTTGGTTTAAGTTGTTTAATGCTGCGGTGTTGTTGGTCAGCCGGTCTTGTTTGTTACTGCTGGGGTTCACTGCTTTGCTCTGCTAACATTAGTCTCTGAGAGATGGTGTAAAAAGTATTCACAATATACATCACCTTGCTCTCGCAAAGGTAATTAGTCATTAAATCATAATAAGACAAAGACAAATGATTGATATGACAGCAAGTGTTGGGCCCCAGTAACACTGTCTCTGTATAATCAAAATCCGGTGTATGATGCAGTCTAACCATTGGGTTTATTTAAAAATCTAAGTCCTGCTGAGGCATGAGTGGTAAATGTAGTTTGAAATTAATTACAAAAAACTCTTCCTTCTCTTTGGTGCTCCTCCAAATGGCAACGTCCCTGCCTAGATAGATAGATAGATAGATAGGGAAGATGATAGAGGAAAGAAACTTTTTGGGTATCACATTCAGTTGTCCAAATGGCTGTGGATTAAGTGACTGTTATCTGTGCCACCTGCTGTTTAAACTGTAAACAAGTCCAAGTGTGCATGTGTCGATTTGTGTGTGTGTGTGTGTGTGTTGGAAATGACATTGATCCGCAGCCATGTTCATCCGGGTGCTGATACAAAGCCACCACCGGCGAAGCCAGAGCCCTGGTGGATTAGCCTGTTCATAGCACACAAACACACACAAACACACTCTCCACTCACATACAGCACACACACACACACACATTTGCACACAAAAAGCTTGCACACACAAACAGTGACATGAGCAATAAAGTGTACAAAGCCCAACAGTCTCTGCAACTCTATTGAGCAGTGTAACCTGAGCATGAAGAAGACATTACTGCACAGTGTCTGTTTTTCTTTCCCTTCATCTCCTTCAGTCCCGTGGGGCATGGACTTTTTATGTCTGTGTGTGTGGCATGCATTTATTCCGCAACTAGTTAAACTCAGTGTAGGTAAAAGCCCCTGCTGATCTCGCTATTTCCTCTTTACATCAGCTGGCAAACAAGCCACAGGGAAAACTACACATGCATCTACTTCGCTTTCTTCCTGTCTCCACTCCTCTCTTTCGGCATCTCTGCCCTCTCGTGCATTTCCTTGCACTGTCTTCTCCTTCCCAATGTGTCCCCATGCCTTCCCCCTCTCTCTCCTCTCCCTCTCTATCAAACTCTACCTCAGTCTGCCCATCCACTTCTTCTCTCTCATTCCTCCATGTACAAGTTCCCTGTTCACTCTCCATCTATTTCTCTCCGAGCCTTCAATAATTCAAGCAGCTTTTCTCTTGGTGTACAGTATGTGAGGTAGGAGTCCCTTCAGAGACACAGACAGCAAGGCTGAGAGCTTGAACATCACTGATGGAGAGTGCGCTATATGTGTGCTTGGATGTTTAAAGATAAAGAGATGGATACATGGCCTTGGATGCATGTATTTATAAATGTGTGTGTGCGTGTGGCCTGTGTGAAGGTACTGTAGACTTAACTGTCTGCGCTTGTGGTGTGTGTGTGTCTGTTTGTGAGTGGGTGTGTGTGTGTGTTCAACGGGACGTCATCGAGGTTCTTGCAACTGTAATTACATTTTCTCTTGAACAAAAATGCACCTATTGTGATATTTGAAAGGGATGCACCCACCTGTTTCCCGCTTGTTTGTGTGTGTGTTTGTGTGTGATAGATACATGAAAAGAAAGACAACAAAAATGCGAAAAAAGCACATTTAAACACACTAAACAGCATAATGCCAGCATGTGAATAAAGCAGGTAAATCTGCTAAATCTTCCACTGTCTTGAGGCTTCAATAGAGAGTGAGAGAAAAGAGCAGTGGAAAGGAACGATGCAAAGAGATGAAGCCAAAGAAGAAGAAAGGCGAGCGCCATTTTTCCAAGTAGGAAAGCAGCTACAGAGTTAGCTTGCACCAGGCTCCAGAGAATTCTAATGGGAAACCATTCGACTTGACAAGGACATTAAAATCCAATATATTCACATTATGAGGCCCGTGCGTTTCTGAGGTTATTTTGGACTGCCCCTGCCCACACAGCACACACACACACACACACACATGCACAATGCTTTATGAGCTGAGGAAAGCTCTTCTGGAGTGCCATCAGCAATATTGTTTGGGATTTGTCACTTTAGGCACTTGACTGCGATCCCAGTGACAGAATAAGCCTGATCACTCTTCCTGACCGCTCAACACATGTCGTTGTCCATAAATGCAGATTGATTTGAAAGCTGGGAATGAATGTGACACACACACATAGAAATGTAGGCGTGCCTGAACACACGTCCTCCCGACTCCTGACGCACACACTGACACACATACAGGCGGCACACAAAGACACAGCATGTACGCTAAAACACACACGCAGTCATTAACATGAAGTGGTCGATGATCATTGTTTACCATTGGTTTAGGAAGCATCCATATGCCTGTAATGAATGGCATTAGGGTGCAGGTTGGAGTCTACTCGCTAATGGGAGGGTGAGTCTGACATTTCACCAGTCTGAGTATTATTCCTACAATTACCTCTTGACATTTCTGCATCAGACTCATATTTAGGCCTCTTTCACTGGGCTTGGGCAAGTGTGTGTATCTCTGTGTGTGTGTCCGTTGAAAGTGGACGATTAATCCTCTTATTTACCACCACCGCAAACATTTACGGCGGTAATTTCCACCCCCGTCATTGATAGTGAGTGGGCTTTGGGGCTGCCAGTGTATCTGCACAGACCCAGGCTCCAAATCCTCACAAACACAACTCAGTCAGGACTTAATCAAGTTTACTTCTTTATCACCTTACTCTCATTTAAATAGGGGATGGGATTCGATTTTTTTTTTTTTTTTTGAGGGGTGTTTTTCTGTGGTTGAGGGGAGAAAATGTTAAAATGTTGTGAGGGATCACATAACGGCAGTTTGAATCAAAGGCAGTCTGAGAAGCATTGATATTCCCTCACTTCACTAGGCTATAAGGAAGACGCCACTGTGTGTGTGTGTGTGTGTGTGTGTGTGTGTGTGTAGCCTCTGCTTCTTCTACATTGCCCAACTTCAAAAGCAGTGTCTCCACTTTAATCTTCTCTTCTCCTGCACTGCGGACCCAAGGAAAGACAGAAGAGAGAGACCCAGGCTTTTTCTGCCACTCCCATCCTTCTTTCACTTCCCAGAGATGCCTCCTTTTCTCTTTCTACACTCTGCTGTTCTCCCTCAATTTTCCTCCATAACACACTGGTGCACACACACACTTACCCTCTCTCTCTCTCCCGTGCACACACACACACACACACACACACACACACACACACACACACACACACACACACACACACACACACACACGCGCGTATGCACACGCTCACTGTGTAAACACACTGCTCTAACTGCAAATACAGGCTGGCCTTGTAGTGACTTACAGTAATAGCCTCATCTTTCTTTCTCTTGCTCACGCTCACACAAACATACACAGTCACACTGCATTGCAAAGCGTTGGCGCAGTGAGGTGAATGTATCAGGCATATTAAGTCATACTAGAAGAGCGCTGAGCGGCAGGGTGGGGGTGGGAGAGAGCTGGCACCGGCACCTTGTGATTTCCACCACTGCAGCTTCAAAAATTGAAAAGCCAATTCCAATTGGACCCCAGTAATTAGAACTGACCTGAATGGTTGCACTGAATATGGAATGAGAGAGAGCAAGAAAGAGAGGGAGAAGGGCAGAGTGAAAACAAGGACAAATGACCTACTACCTGAAAAGTGTTTGTTTCAATGGGTGGATATAAAAGAATCATTATAATGACCACATGATTATGTTTGAAAGTCATGTTAGTTACACATCATTCTGCCCATATATTCTGCAGGAGTTATGTGTTATGGGTCCACTGTAAAAAATAATGTCAGTCTTACAGGAATAGTTCAACATTGTGCAGATCTGTCTTTTCTCTTTTTTCAATTCTCACATTCCATATGTACGTTGAATAGTTTAATGTAGCTTTCTTCAAGCCTTGAAGTGATCCCCCTTCTGTTTGACTACACTGTAAGAAAAATAGGACAAAATACATCATCCTCGTTCTATGTATTACAAAGTCAAGCCAAAGCTAATGTGAGGCTAATGCAGCTTGAGCTAGCCAAATTGAGTGTTTAGCCTAGCTTAGCATAGTGTCTGTTAGTGGGGGAAACAGCTAGCCTGGCTCAGTTAAAAGTTTGAAATTATGCCAACCAACAGCTCTACAGCTGTCTTATTTACATGACTTATGTCATTTGCTTAACTTGAACCTCAGCAGAAATGTGAAATGAGAAATTTTTGCTTTCAGGGGGAGTTACGTGTTGGAGCTATTTCTTTACCAATAAAAGATATACATTCGCCCAGCACCTCTCAGCATCTCTATAGTGCTGGTTGCCAGATATAGTCAGTTTACACAGGTCTTGGTTTTGCTTTCTGTAGAGGAACACTGGTATCAAAAACTGACTAGCTCACTGTGACAGCAACACTTCAGTATACTGTTTTCTGTATGAGTTAAAGAAATAAAATACATTGTGTCACCAAGTCAGATTTTGGGGTGTTGGTAGGAGTATTTTTTACTTTGGACAGAGCCAGGCTAGCTGTTTCCCACTTTCTGTAGAGCCAAGCTAGGCTAAATATGTCCTGATTCCAGCTCTGTACTTATTGCACAGTCGTGAGATTGATATCAGTCTTCTCATTCAAGGGTTAAGAGATAATTCTTGTTTTTAATGCAAATTAAACTGTTATTCAAACTTTTCTTCAAAATAAGTATCAATACGGCAGGTCACTTCTATTAACTTCTATTAAACTTCTGTTACTTAATTTAGGCAAACTCTTCAAACAAATTGATTCACATTGGTGGAGTGCAGTGCTAGACTGGTAATCTGGCATACCAGGCATTTTCCTAGTGGGCCGGCACACCTTGGGGCCAAAAAATTGAATTTTTATTTTTTGATATTAAAAAATCAAAACCAATCCAAAGTCTTTCGGACGGCTCTTCATATGGGGGTGGTGACATGCAGTTCACTGCTAAGGAGAATGGGGGATATGGATACGCAAAAACAAAAGAAGGGGGGTGCAGAGAAGTAGAATAGAAGAATCCAGATGCCGATGCGGCCAAATGTGCAAAAATAACAGATATGTTTTCTGCAGGGGCTGCAGCAGTAGCTTCAACATCGACGGCAACAGCAGCACCCACCATTATGCAGCAACATGCGGAAGGAGTAGAGGTGGCTGACCATGGCCACCGCCAGGCAGAGAAGCAGGAAAAGAAGCAGGAAGAGGGCCAGGTGTGTGACAGGGAAGCCGAGGAACAGAGTAAGCAGGAGGAGAGTGTGGTTAAAATGGTAAGCAGGGAGTAGCGTGCAGGGAAGCAGGGACTCACAGGGAGGGTGCAAGGAGGTACTGTGTGTGCAATGACCGTCAGCTACTGCTGGTGCTCACTCAGTCAGTCAATGCCAAATAGCATAGCAAAAGCTATTTTTTAGCATTATTCCCTCATGCTGTTGCAACTTCGGCTGACTATTCTAACATTAACTAGCTAACATTAATGTTGGCTAAATAGTGAGTGACCAAGATCAGTGTTGTATCATAATATTATTAAAATTATTAGGTTAAGAGTTCCCTTGATAAAGGTGCATTTACTACTCAGCTTTGTAGTGGTCAGGGGTAATAGTATGGTACTCATATTGAAGGGGACTGCAAGGATGATGTACTGTTGGGTGGTGTTTGACTGACCGTGGGGGGCCGGTCCGGGCCAAAAACAGTTGTGCTCAAGGCAAACCCTGGCCTGCTGTTACTGAGTCTCCCGACAATACTAACCTTCCTGCTCTTTCTTGTTCAATTTCCTGCACTCTTAAATCATCTCCCCTTCTCCTTTCTTCCCCATCCTCCCTCTTCACCTCACCCTCACCCTTACCATCCTCATCCCTCCTTCCTTAATTCATTCTGTTTCAGCACCTTCATCCAACCTTTCTCTGGTGACCCCGTCCCTCATCTTCCAAGCTCTCTATCATTGCTGACTCTTACCCCTCTCTCCTCTACTAAACTCCCTGTTGGCTTCACCTTGACCTTCACCTTGTCCTTCTACACCTGAATCCTCCAAGACTGATAGATTGCAGCAGCGACCCTGACGCCAGAGGTTGAAAATGAGAAAACACAAAAAATAATAGGGGAGGAATGGGTGAGCTGAGAGAAGGGAAGTTAGAAAATGTCAGGAGTGATTGACAAGGGAAATCATATAAGTTGTTGGTATGGAGGGGGTTGGTGCGTATAGCTATGAGCGATAGGTTTTATTTTCAAAGTGTACGCACACACACTTATACCTTCACAAACATACACAGCAGTCCACAAGAGCTGTCAAAGAAAATGGTCACAGAGGGCTGCCCAGGAAGCAGCACGGTCAGCTCAGTGGACACACACACATACACGGCACAACACAATCCCATCACTTTCTTAATTCTTGGCTGCTTTCACTCAAAAATAAATCCAACACAGAGCACAATAAACACTGCCTAACCCCTGCACACCTAACTATTTGAAGATTGGTCACTTAATTGCTTTTGGAAACTGATTTAACTCAAAGTCGTGACTCACAACTTGCCGATGTATTCTGTGCATGAAGCATATCAGCTTACTGATATGAGGTAATAAAGTGCTCTCAGCCTGTCACAGGGAGCTCAATCAGTGTTTCAGCATCCAAATACTGTATAAAAATGGGCTTGGAAGTCAGTGTTATCAGCTCAGGTAGATGACTGCTTTCTTTCAAAGCTCAAAGTGACATCTTCACACTGCTGGTTCTGTCCAACCAACGCTCCAGAAATCCCGAATTATTAAATGTACAATGGTATAAATAAGAGAAAAGCAACAAATGGTCATAATTAATAAGCTGGAACAAGCAAATGTTTGGAATTTTTTCTTAACAAATGACTTCAAAATTGACTCGATTATCAAAATTGCTGTTGACTGACTTTTAATTTCAGCACAAATTTTCTTAACAAAATGCTTTTGGGCAGTTATTTTTATCACTGTTTGAACAATCCTACAATGATGTGAGATATTGTGCTGCATTCCCTTTAGCAAAGTAAATCAGTGATAAGTGGAACCGACACTGAGGATGAGCAGGAAACCAGTAGCATGATAGGAACGCATTCATGGGTTTAATGTACTGCACGTACACATATACAGTACATATACAAAACATTTTGCTCGGTAGCAACAGCACACAGACATTGAAACACAGACATACACATACACACACACACACACACACACACACACACACACACACAGGGACAGTGAATATATTCCATTAGCGGGTGTGTAGGTACCAGAACCCTGGCTGTGCTCACTCTCTAATGGCCTCGGTCCTACAGCCCTCCGGTGATCCAACCAATGCAACTAACTGTCACACTGCAGGAGTGCATGTGTGTATGTGTGTTTGCGCCTTGCTAGTGTGGCCCCCCTGTGGGGGTTTCTTGCCTATTTATTTGCTAATGTCACTGCATTTGCCACCCATGTTTACACAGTGAGGGGTCACAGGTAGTGTTATGACCTACTGTATGCCTATTCGTGTAATATACTGCTTACAGTACCTGTATTTGAGAAATAATATGACTGATAAAAGTAATATGGTTAATGCCACGTCTAATTTATCTGTGGAAACTAATAAATAAGTCAATCTCTGCATTCTACTCTGTTTCATTCTCACTAAATTATTATTCATATTCGAGTGTGCTTCCTCATTAGCTGTGACCCTCACATTCCAGACAGAGGTCAGGGTCCCTGCAGTATCATGTCAGGCCACTGGACCTCTGCTCCCCTGTATTCAGTCAGGTCAGAGCGCTGTGACAGCTGTGGGCCCCTTCTGCTCCCTTCCTTGCAGCGGCTGCTGCCTCTGGCCCTTTTCCAGATGAGCCACATTTAAACCAAACTGGCCCCAACTGGAAATTAGCACCACCGTTATAAAGACATGATACAGACTTAAATTTTAACTTTTGGGAAAATATATAAATGGCAAAATTGTAAGCTCATCAACTGTTTTTCTGTTTTCATTCAACTCTCAAATTATTTTTTAAATAACACAAATTAAATGGATTCCTTCAGCTGGAAACTCAAATAAACAGGCTTAAACAACTGTAGTATTTAGCCCAGTCACAAAATGACAAGTAAATGCAGTAAGCCTGTCATGAATTGATTAGCTTTGGACAAGTTGTTGTTGTTTTGAGGTCTCAGCTAATGCCATATTTTTTGCCAGATTAAGTTGACAAAGTGGAAATACATTTGGCAATATTGCAATGTTTTAACTAAGATAATCACTAGATAACACTCCAGATAGCCTTTTTCAACTTTTTTACAGTAAAATTAAACTTAAATTTGGTTTGGTTGATCATATTCAACCTACATAATTTCTTATTTGATAAATGTATGTCAGTTGTATTGATTGTATGATTTCTGTATCTGCATTGTTCACCCCCCAAATTGCTAAAATTCAGATTACTTAAATTAAAACTTAAAGTTGCCTGGAACTGCTATGGAGCATAAACAGTATGTTAAATGTAAATCTGTTCATCACACGTATATCTGCTGACATACACAGTCAGTACATGTGACACAGTAATGAATCCCAGTACAATACGTACAGAACATCATCCTGCAGGAGGCTCAGCATTGTTGGAGGTGTTAAAGAGGAGCTTTTAGGGCCCACATTTGTCAGCTCAGGCGAGAACACTGCTGACAGCCAACACTCTTGCACACACTGTACCACACCGCTGATGGATGGCAAAATACAGTATATGACAGGATTTTTGCTTCACCTGCCTCACAGATTACACTCCAACTCAAAGACAGACCCCCATAGAGACAGAAACGGGTGGGGAGAGGGAAAAAGAGAGAGAAAAATACTGTCACTGTGTATTGTGCATATGTGTCACGCACGTGTTTGTTCTGTGAAAGACACCTTGAAGGAGAAAGGAGACCACTGAGGCTTTACTTCTCAAAAACTCTCATTTAACTCTCTCTTTCTCTCTTTGTCTTCCTCTCTCTTTCTTTCTGTTCCCTCTCCTCTGTCGCAAAGCGCCAATCTCTCCATCACATCCCAGTGTGACTCAGCACCCCACTGATCAAACACCGTCTAGTCCTCTCCTCTATTTCC